>NC_133434.1:32473279-32818279 GCF_011762505.2 Arvicanthis niloticus
AGCTGCTTGGGGGAGGTACCAGCTGGTGGGCCTTGGTCAGGAGGGTGGGGAAGAGGATGTGTCCCAGGAGGAGCACTATTTGTGGAGTCACAGGGGCAGGAAGAAGTCTGAAGATCTGAGAAAGGCATGGCTGGAATGTGGTGGGAGGGTGGGCTTGGGACTGAGGTAATGTAAGACTTGGTGTTTGAGGGTCTGTGGGACAGATGGCCTCAGACAGACTGACCACAACCCACCTGCCCAGTGTCAAGTTGAATGAGAGACTGAGGGGTAGCTCACTTGGCCTGGAGGTCTGGGAAGGTGTCCTATATTTAGCTTCAGGATCTCAGAGGCAAATCCTGTCTTTTTCCAGAGGGGAGAAAAGCAAATACCCCTTAGCAGGTACGCCCAGCCTTTAAAAAATGTATTATTTGGGGCACAGGGTGAAGGTGGAGGTCACATGTACCTCTCTGTGTGTGCGTAAATCAGAGTATAGTGTTTAGAAGGTGTTTCTCTCCTTTTACCATGTGGACCCTGGGAATGGAAGTCAGGTGTCAGGTTTCATGGCAAGAGCCTTAATCCATTGGGTACCATATCAGGTCCCTATCATCTACAAAGTTCACACCTGAGAACACCGTGCAGTAATAGAGTTAATGGAAAGAGGCAGGTCAAAAATTCGTATTTTAAGTAAGTTTGCAATTTTGTAATTTGGGCCACCTTTGTAGTCATTTTTGGCTGCATGCATGCAGTCTCTGGGGCTCGGGTTGGGTATGTCAGCGAAAGGGCCCAAAGTGGATCTGTGTTCGGGAAGGCTACGAGTTTCTGGGGGAACAGTGGCTCAATCTGGGCTGTCATTGGCATTCCAAGTGCTTATCATAGATCTTTATTAGTGCAGGGCAAGAAGACAGCTCAGTGGATGAGGTGGCTAGATGTCTCTCCCCTAAGACCTCTCATCTCTCTTATACATCCATATCATGGTTAGAGCATCAGTGGCCAAGAACTTAGTGATGTGGGCAGATGTGAGCTTCCAGTTGGGGTTCTAGAATCATTGAACCCTAATAGCTGTGCGGCCTTGGGATGCTGTAGAGCCGGTGGCAGTTTTCACAGGCCTCTTCTGAGTAGAGTTTATCACCTGAGATGGGTGGCTACTGTTCTTCCATGTACATCCTTCCAGAGCTAGTGTGCCTGTCTGTCAGTTAAGTCCACGGCCCCTCAGAATAAAAATCATTTCCTGGCCTCTCTGGATATGGTCCTGAGCTGAGTTCTGGCCAAGAGGGTAAGGCAAATGTCTCCTGATAGTGTGGGTGCAGGACAAGAAGAAAGTATTGTTCTAAGTATTCCGAGCAGAAAGGGATTTAATATAGAGGGTCAAGTGCTCATGAAATAAAATAACAAGCCAGGGAGAGGACTTAATGGGTAAAGTGCTTGCCCCGTAAGCGTGAGAACCTGAGTTTGCATCCACAGAACCGACATAAAGCCAGATAGAGAAATGCACATGTTTTTAGTCCCAGTATTTCTTTGGTAGATGGAAGGTGGAGACAGGAGAAATCTCCAGAAGCTTAAAGGCCAGCTAGCCTGGTGTGTGCAGTGTTGAGAAGCCCTGGCTCACAAGATAGAGTGGAGACCTAACATCTGGCCTCTACACATGTGTCATGGTGTGCATGTACCCATATTCACACACATGAATATACATGCCACACCACACCCACACCCCAGGTTAAAACAATAATAACAACACAATCAGATCGTTATCTGGGCTAGAAGCATAAGGATGTGAAATCCTAGGAAATAGCTGCCCTGGATGCAAGGTTGCAAGACAGGAGGCTGGAAGAGGTTAACTCCTGTGGAAACTGCCGGGAGCAGTAGGCTGGGGTCACGTACTTCTACTGCCTAAGGGAAAGGGGTCTAACCTTTTAGTCTTCTGCAGAGCAGTGAGTGCAGCCATTGGCCAGAGCCTTGTGCCAAAGGAGCCTGAGGCTCCTGAGGTTTGCAATACATTGAAAGCATGACGTGTGTGGAGAGAGGCCATGCTGAATACCCCTGACAGTAATCACTGCTACTCCTTTCCGCTAGCTGCTTGATAAGGTCAGGTCATGTCAGGTGATCCCAGAAATGCCACAGAACCCGAGACCTTTGTGCGAATGAAGGATGAACTTCTGCCTTGTTGAGGTCGCTGTTTGAACTGCTGAGCCACTGTCCTGATACACCTCTGAGAAGTGTAAGATGAGGTCTGAGAGGTGTCACTTCCAGGATGTGCAGTATTGATGTCACCAGAGGACCAATTTAGCCCAGTCATCCATAGCAGAGAAATAGTTCACGGACAGACAAAGCAGTATTTAAAACTGCAGGAGGCCTATGCCAATAGATCTGCTCAGGACAGCAGGACGGAGCTGAGAGGGGTTGCGATGTTGGGGCAGACTTCCTAGAAGAGACATGGCATTGCAGGGCATGGAGAAGAGGAAAAAGGTTTTTCAGGGAAGGCCTCTTTTTCCTCTGTACTCCAGAGCCACATCAACTCGCCAGCCTGCTTTGCTTTCAATCTTAGCCATTCCTGGTCAGTACTGCCGTCCACTCGTGGTCACACAGGGCCTTCAGGAAACCAGGACTCTGGGTGCTGTGGTAGGGCAGCTTGGAGACTGGCAAGGTGACCTGGGAGATGTGAAAATGGGGTTAGGATGATTTTACAAGGTGGTGCTGAGAGAAAGTAAACACATTCACATGAAAAGGCTTGAACGTTTGTCTTATCCCTGCCTACTCTGCCCTGTGGCTTCCCTCCTTCAATGGTGCCTCTAGTTCACTGATAGCCTAGGAACTAAAGACTGCCCTGTGAACCTACATGCAGACCCAGGGACTGGCCCACACTGGGTCAGCTGGTCTCTCTTGATCTGTCGCTGGTCAGAGCAGATGTTAGGATGTGCATTCAGAGACCAAGGTCAAGGTTTGATCAGTGGGACTCTTCAGGGTATGAAAATCATCCCAGGCAGGATAGAAATTAGCTCGTCATAGTGACCAGCTTGTGACAAGGTTGGCCTGAGCCTTGGGTCATAGCTTAACTTAGTCTGGGACAAGGTTCATAGCTCTATCTAATCACCAGTGCAGAGCTCAGCCCGGGGCTGGAGTCTGGGTTGTTTGACAGCAAAGGGAACATGAAGCAAACACTGGCTGTGCTCGTTTGTTTCATACAGGTTTATGCACTGCTCAAATAACAAAGCAAAGTTTGGGGCTATGTTGATAAACGGTAATTTCTTCCTTTGAGTCACCTTTACCTTTACCCTTGATTTCTGGGACCTTGTCCTTAGTCTCCCCTCAGGTCTGTGATCTAGACCTTCAAGCCCTTGGGTAGAAGAGTGAGTGTGCACCGACTTCAAGGGAGCAGTAAGCTGTTAGCATTCCCACAGAAGTTCAGAAAGAGCTGAAGCCAGGCGTGAGGCCAGCTGAGCAGGTGCCCAGCACAGGGCAGACTGGTAGACTCCCAGATTCCTGCAGTGTGTTGGACGCAAGTGCCAGGTCACCCTGAAACCCAGGGCCAGTCAGCAGTCGGGTGGACAGCCGGCTAGGCAGCAGCCAAGCCAACACTGTTGAGCTGGGGTAGAGGGTGGGGGTAGAGACTTAGTCAGTTTGTTATTCATCATGCCCCAGGGCAGGTGACAGCAATTTACCAGTTCTCAGTGATGGAGTAGCCCAGAAAGGGCAGGGAACCCCCACACCCAGTCCCTCACAGGCATTCTCAGCTGTTAGAGGAAATGCAAGTTGACAGTAAGTGACAAGATTGAAAATGTAATTAAGGCGGATGGAACTAACTGGCAAGGATGAAAACCATTCCCTAGGCTCTGATATTTAAAGCGGGGTCAGAGGACAATCCTATCCTGGCCACGTAACCAGCAGAGAGGAGACCAGAATGAACTTTCTAATAGCGGCCAAGATCTGTGGGTGGATAGAGAGCCATGGCTTCAGCAGCACTGAAAGAGATTTAGGTCAGATAAAAGGATGAACTTCCTAGAGATGAGAGGGGCTAAATGTTGGCACAGGTGTAATACCCTCTCATTTTCCCACAGACACATACATTCCCTCTGCAAGGTTTTGACACAGCTCTAGATAACTTTACCATTCCAAAAATCTGTGGAATAAGAAGTGACTCCATCTTTACATGAGAATGTCGTCATGGCAGAAGTAGGTGGCATTTGGACAGTAGCCAAAAGGAAGGGACTCTGGGCTCCATGTGTCACAAGTCCCCAAAGTCTTCCTACTGGCCAGAGCAGAGGTGTCACACTCAATGAAACTGGATGTACATACTTAACCAAGGAATCTCTCTAAGGGGTGCTTTCTCTGTCCCTCAGTTGTCCAAGAGCAAAACAGATGTGAGCCCACAGAGGAAGCAGACAGGCTGCCTGGCCCTGGACCTTGTGTTGGAGAGAAACCCAAGGGCTGTGGCAACAATCTGTCTGAAGCTTCACAGGAGATGGGATGACCACAGTTTGGGGCGACTCATTTGCGAATCAGGAGTTGAGCACCAACATCTGGGCAGCCTTGCTTTGCCAACCACTGCTGAGATGCCATCCTAGCTTTGCTGAAATGGATGGCACTGGGCAGCTTTATTGGCCTCTGTTCTCCATAGATCCTGTGCCAGTTCTCTGTGCTGGGCAATGGGGCCGGCTGAGTAAGTGGCTTCTTTGTGTTTGGTGAGCTCTCAGATTGGCAGGAAAGAAGAGGCTTCTATTTCAGGCTAAGGCAGTCGTCCAGTCCCCACTTACTGAGTATCTACTCTGTCCAAAAAACAAGCAGGGCACCAGCTCACTGAGGAGCCTAAAGATATAGTTTGTGGTTTTCTTGAGGGTAAAAACCTGCTAAGTAACTAGACATGAGCAAAGGCACCGTGTAGCCTGGTGCAGCAAAGCACGGGGGCAGAAATTTAGCACATCTGGGAGTGACCGCTGCAAGCTGCCTCGGAGAGATCTGGGACCTGACTGTACGGGTGAGAAAGAAATGGCTCAGAACTGAGAATGGGAGGATGGCTCACTGGGTAAGGTTCTTGCTGTGCAGACACTAAGGCCTGCTCTTTGAACCTCAACACTCAATGGAAAACCCACACATGGTAGTTCATGCCTGTAACCCCAGCTCTGGGAAGTAGAGACAGGCAGATCCTGACAGCTCACTAGCCAGCCAGTCTAGCAAAATAGTGAATGAGAGATCCTGTCTCAAAGAAGATGGAGGATGTATTATACAGGAAGACATGCTGATGGCAACCTCTGGACTGCACATATGACTGCTTGACAATCACCCCCGCCTCAACACACATGTGCGCACATACATGTATCACTCCTACATCTACAACACACACACACACACACAGAGAGAGAGAGAGAGAGAGAGAGAGAGAGACAGAGACAGAGACAGAGACAGAGACAGAGACACAGAGACACAGACAGAGAGACAGAGAGAGACAGAGAGGAATGCATATGCATCCTGGTGTGCTTGATTGTTTATTGATACAGAAACCAATATCCAGAGGTAGGGAGAGTGTTGAGAACGTGTTTTTCTAAGCATCAGGACTTTCTGAGGCCAGGGAATGAAGACTAGATTCTTTTTTTTTTAAAAAAGATTTATTTATTATGTTTACAGTATAGTTCTGCTTGTATGCCAGAAGAGGGTAACAGACCCCATTACAGATGGTTGTGAGCCACCATGTGGTTGCTGGGAATTGAACTCAGGACCTCTGGAAGAGCAGACAGTGCTCTTAACCACTGAGCCATCTCCCCAGCCTGAAGACTAGATTCTTGATGGCTTCAGCAGATCTGAAGTAGCTGAGTCAAAGGTTCTCTATGAGAAAACCATGGACCTAGACATAAAGTCCCTTCCCAAGTGAATGAACCTGACTCCAGGAGTTTAGGCCACATCTTTACAAACAGGACATGGTCCTTTGTTAGTTTTCACTCTTGGACGTGTGGAGCAGCAGACAGAACCCAGATTGGAATAAACGGAGAAGTCTGTACTGTGGGGATAGTAAGAGATCAGTCACTCTGCACCTTCACATGGCTACGAGGTGACAAGATGCTCACAGTGGGTAAGGAGGCATGTGAACTGGTCCCTCTATGCACTGGGCACTTGGTAGAGCGTTCCGAAGCCAACTCTTCATTCCCTGGTCACCAGAGACGCTGTCATTGGGACAGGTTGGTGCTGACATTTGTTGAGCACATCCTTGTTATGGATACTGAGCATAAAACAGGCCAGCATCGCTCGGGAGATTGGAGAAGCTCTATCATTTCAAGCACCCCATTCATTCATCCATCACAGGCCCAGCATTTACACCTGCAGCCAGAACTCGGTCTGTAAGAGCGAGATTTATTGGGGACATGAAGTCATAATTTATGTCACCCTTTGTCTCCTTGACCATCAGTCTTTCTGTAGCATCTTTATCTCTGACTCACTGTTCCTCAAGTCCCTAGATGTGTGTGTGCCCACTGGGAGCCCTCTTTGGGGAGACCTTCCCCATTGTCTTCACAGTGCCAGACTCTTGTTTGGGAGAAGCCCTTCTTTCCCCCTGACCTTAGAGAAAGGACCTGGGAGAACGAGGAGACAGAAGGCCAACCAGGTCAGACGTTTTATCACTGTGACAAATACCCAATAGAAACAACTTAAGGGTAGGAAGGTTTGTTTTAGCTCATGGCTTTGCAGCTTCCGTCCATGGTTCTTGACACCATGGTTGGGCCATAATGAGACAGAGCATGGTGGTGGTAGGAGCATATGGCAGTAAAGGCTCACCTCATGATGCAAGGGAAGCAGAGAGGGAGGGGGGAGGGGCCTTGGACAAGAGACACCTAAGGACCTACTTTCTCCAGCCAGACTCTACCTCCTAAAATTTCCAGAACTTCCTCAAATAGCCGGGGTCGCACTGCCAATCAAGAGCCTCTTTGTATCCGAACTGGAACGGGCCCTGTCCTGATTTGCTGTTGGATCCTGGAATCTGAGCATTGCAGGACAGCCAGATGGTGTAAGGCACTGATGGCAAGTCCAGGTGGCAACCGTGTGGCCGGAAGCTATGAAGCTACTTTATTCACGACTCTCCCCCATTTCCTCCATAGAAGGAAGGGGTTCACTGACGAGTTCTGCCACCTCTTCCTACTCTAAACCTGGGGATCCAGGTAGCAATGCATCAGCCATTTCAGAATGTAGCCTAGTAAAATGCAGGCATCTTGGAATTGTACAGGGAAGTCAAAACCAGGTACCGAGTGAGGCATGAGAAAGCACCCTTAATTGCTCATCACTCTGTAGGGATCTCATAAGAGCTGTTGTTTCGGGAGGAGGTGCTAGTCCCACCGTTCCTCCTGTTCTCCAGGCTTCTTCCTCTCCTCCCCACCCTGCTTTTCTTCATTGTATATACTTTCTGTTCTGTGCTACAGAAGGGGATTTTCAGACATGTATGTCATATATGTTGAGCACATTACCCTATACCTTCTGCTCTTCCTTTTTCTCCTCTGCCCTTTGTCTCTTTAAGATAGTCTCCCCAGACAACTTCACTCCTTCTTCTATGTAATACATACAAACATGATTTTATTGGTCTGTGTAAAATCTAGGAGCCACATATGAGAAAAAAAAAAACCACACATATGTTACCAAGCCTCGCTTATTTCATGTAATACAGTCCTTTCTAGTTGCATTCAATTTCTGCAAATGGCCATGTGCTCGTCTTTCAGACTGAGGGAGATCCTACTGTGTGTATGCACGACATTTTATTTATCCGTTCCTCTGTTGTTGGACACCTAGGCTGCGTCTATAACCTCACTACTGTGACTAGTGCTGCAGCCAACACTGATGTGGGATCTGCTGACCCGGTGTTCTTTGGGTCTCAACATTGATTCAGATGTGAGCCGAGGTCTAAGTCTGAAACTTCAGCCCCCAGATTGATAGATCTTGCTTACTGTGGTTGGGTGAACTGTGTCATGTGTGAAACTCTAAGCCCAGCGCCCTGAGTGTAATTGTAGGTGCGAGAGCCTTTAGAGAGGTACTTAGTGTAACATGAGGCCAGAGGGTGAGTTCTGATCCATGTGACTGTAGCAGCTATAGGAAGAAGGAACTTGACCTCACAGAGACACCAAGATGAAGGGAAGACTACAAGAGGCAGCAAGAGGGAGTTACCTGTGAGGAAGGAGAGAGGCCTTGGAGAAAACAGTCACCAACACCTTTGTCTCCTGCTCCTAGATTTCAGAACTGTGGTTGAAATCCATGGTTTTTCTCTGATGAGGTAACCCTACCAGGCCAACACCTGACATTGAATGACTTCAGAGCCCATCTCAGGAAAGGCAGAAGTGATGGGGAACGGGGAGGTGGGAGGTGGGTGGTGGGTGGGGGATGGGATTGAACTCTATTGTTCTCAGATTGGGGGAAGCATTTGTGCTTGAATTTCCTTGGTCTGTCTTGGATTTTTCATGGCTGGCTGTTGCTGTCCAATTCAGAACGGGTCGTTCTGGAATAAAGTGGTGGGAGGTAAGGACTGACGTGGAGGAAGCTGACTGGCTCTAAACACCTCGCTAAATAGAATGCTTAGTGTGCTTATGAACACAGTAGAAGAGAGGGCGGTCTTACAGCTCCCTGCCTTCTTTCCTTTCTTCCATGTTCTCAGCAAGCAAGCACTGTACCGTTGAGTCCATCCCCAGCCTTGTGTTTTGATTTTGAACCTGAAATATATTCACATGGTTCAAAAATAAACAAGTACGGAAAGCATGTTCAGCAGAAGTTCCACTCAAGTCTCACTAGAGCTCACATAAACAGCTGTTAGTTCACTACTACGTCTATATAAGCAACCAAAATAGACATCCATTGTTTGTTTTCACAAACTCAGAAGCCTACACATGCCATTCTGTTTGGTTTCTTTTTTTCTTCTTTCTTTTTCTCCTTCCTTCCTTCTTTCCTTCTTCTTTCCTTCCTTCTTTCCCTCCCTCCCTCCTCCTATCCTTTCTTTGTACTGAGAGAGGGTCTCTCTTGATATACCCCAGGTCTTCCCATTTCTCACTACACTCCTGCATTCACATTCACAGCTGCAGAGAGCTTAGCATTCAGAATCTTACCCCAACACCCATGGAGACTGCATGAACGGGGCAATGGCTGGCACAAGGACCCCCATGCAGAGGAAATCATTTAATAACATGCTGTATCTCTAACTGACTTTCTATAAACAGCCGCTGCGATTTGTTGAATAATTTTTCCAAGTAGCCGTTCCCCATTCCCCTATGACTTAAGAGAGTGAAAACATATTCTAGTTTCTTCTAACGCTGCTGTTCACTGGCCAGGATCAGGATAAGCTAGCCATCACTTCTGCCCGTGCTAACACAGGCTCTGTTTCAGTTGGTTTGGTTTTAGCTTCTTTACTTGAGGTACCCACGTACCTTACATTTAGGATGCCTTTTAAGTTTAACCTCATCAGCCTTTACTCTTATGGTGATTTTCAACTAGTACGTTCAAAGGTCGGTTGCTACCATCTCAAATGTTCACATAACACAATTAAATGCAGTATTACACATTAAAAAAAAATCTTCCCGTGTCCAAATAGGTTTGAAGTGGTTTTACAGGAAAGCAAAGCTTTGGGCAGAGAATTGTTTGAGATAAGAAGCCACGTGACTCATGGCAGCCGCTCTCAGACTGCAGAGATGAGTAGAGACGTAAGGACTCTGAGCAGCATCCCAGAGTTCTTACCCATCAAGTCTGAGATAGGACAAGAAATTCGAGAGCCAGCAAGTTGGTTCTTTCACTGGCTTTGACCCTCCTCTCTCCAAGGAGGCTTGGTGGATAGGAAAGGGAGAGCTGCAGCCCGGCACTGAAAATATTGAGCTGTGGCAATCAATCACTCACTTTAGCTCTGAAGTCCTGGCAGCCCAGACCAAAGTAGAAGCAAAAGGATATAGTGTTCTCCTTGCCAGAACAAAAGGCCAGTTTTCAGGGAACATAAACAGGCTCCTGGCATTAAATTCTAAGTAGAATTTATCATGGGAGCCATTACTTAAGGTACACTGAGCTATGAGCTGAAGAGCAATCTTCCCAAGTTCCATAGAAAACAGACGTGCTCTTCACAATACCTTGTAGAAGCAGCAGTGTGTTCCAAAACACAGCCGAGGATAGTGTTAGCGAATGCCAGCCAGCCAGCATGGGCCGGAGGAGTAAGAAAACCTGGACACTGGAGAAAGTGGGCATTTCTGTGCCATGGGAGGAAAACACAAATGAGTGTGTTCAGGGTGAGTGTGGAGAGAGAAAATCGGCCCTGAGCTCCATGGTTTCCAGACTCAAGGACGGCCAGCCAGTATTTCTGTCTGTGATGACGCTTAGTCTGAAGGAGCCCTTTTATCTTAAACTTCAGACGCTTCTAATACAGTTTGGTAGGAGGGAGAAGAACAGTCAGCTGCCCCACCTCAAGTGTTCCTGTTTACAGATGTGAGGAGTTGGGGTCACTTTCTCATTTAACAAACAGCTCAGGGATGGAACACAGAACCTCAATAAATGATCAAGTGCCTAGAGGGGAGGGGTAGCCACCAGTGTGCCTCCCTTCTTGCAGTCCTTAGGATATCTGGGAAACGTCTAGTGTTTTCTGTATTCTAAAGGGTACATGAAAGTGAAATGCCCAGTCTCTTAAGCCTCTCGGCCCAGCCCCTTCTACTCATGTGAAGGTGGAGCAAGGCATCATGTAGCCCATCCCCATCCCCTCCTTAGCCCACCCTTACTCCAATTAGAAGATTGACCTTGTCATCCTGAGCACCCACCAAGATGTCAAGAAGCCATGTTGATCAAGGTGAACACTGACTTTGATTTTCTTCTGAGGCAGGATCTCATGTAGCTCAGGCTTGCTCTGTATGGAGCTGAAGTTGTTAGCCTTGGACTCTTGCCTTTACTTCCCAAGCAGTGAGATTTCAGGCTTGTACCACCAAGCCCAGTCAGCTTAGAGCTGATCTGGAATCGGTGAGGACAAACCTCCCCATTCATTTGGATGATGAGATGGAGTCCATGATTCGGGGCAGACATGCAAAATCCTCATTCCCCCTCCTCACTGGAGGCATCCTGGAGATCGCTAGTTACAGACCAAATCCTGGCCTTCTTTTCCTACACAATGAGAGTCACAGCTAGGCATGTGTCTGCTCAGCTATGGACTACATTTCCCACCACACCTTGTAACAAAGTTCCATCCCAGAACCAAAAGTTAAATAGAGTAGACACATTATAGATTGCTTCACCTAATTAACACCAGAGTCATCTAGTCTGATTTTTCCATTATAGATGATGCTGGGGTCCTGCAGGGAAGAGACCCACCCCAGGCACACACAAATCTAGGGACAGGTTTGGGAAGCTCCCCTGGATCTGCAACTTTGGGTGGGAGCACAGACTCCCCTTGTAGATGCTGAGAGTGCTGCAGTCTCCTCTTCTTGGAGTATGAGGCAGAGTGGTCCCTGTGTCAAATGCCCACACTCTAGTCCTGAAACCCATGTATATCTTACACTGATGTGATGAAAGGGAGCTGAGATTGCAGATGGAAGGCAGGTCGTTGATCTGTTGATCTGGAAACTGGGAGATGGTCCTGGATTATCCTGCTTGACTCAGTAGGAGCACAAGATTCTGGAAAAAGTAGACAGAAGTCAATGTCAAAAATACTTTCTATAGTTTCAGAAGCCTTTAGTCAACCAAGATCTGAAATAAATGATTCATAAGCTTGAAACAACTTTTATTTTAACACACTATAATGATTACCTTTAATTATTAATCATTACTGCCCACCTCTTTGACGTGTCTCGTTTTATAAATACATTTTATGTTTGTATAAAATAGTATAGATGGGCCTTGGGACATTGATATCAAGCATCCCCTGATGGTCTTGAGATGCAGTCCCCACAGAATAAGAAGTACCAGTTCAATCCTCCTCACTAGCTCTGAAGAAGAAGGACTCAGTCCCCCAGAGGCTCACTGATGACTGACAGGGACCTTTTACATCTCTGAAAAGCACAGATTTGGAGCAATAGGAAGAAATGCACTATGAGTTCTAATGAACCTTCTACCCACTTCCTTGGCGTTTCTGACTCCTTTGTACATATTTATTTCGTGGGAGAACACCAGGCTGCAGGTCCAGCCTGGAGCTCTCTCTCTCTCTCTCTAGCCCTTTGGAAAGGGACCCAGATTAATGATTTGTCCTGCCTTCCCCGGCTCTGGCCAGCCCCAGGCTGAAGGCACTTGTCCTAGTTAGGTTTCTATTGCTGTAATAAACACCATGACCAAAGGTAACTTGGGATAGAAAGAATTTATTTTAGCGTATACTTCTAGGTAATGAAACGTCATTTGGGGAAGTCAGGGCAGGAACTCAGAAGTAGGAACTGACACGGAGGCTATGGAGGAGTGCTACTTAGGGGCTTGTTTTTGCTTTCTTATACAACCCTAAACCACCTGCCTAGAGGTAGTACCACCCACAGTGGCAGGGCCCTCTGAAATGAGTCATTAATCTGGAAACTGCCCACAAACTTGCCTGCAGGCCAATCTGATGGAGGTATTTTCACACCTGAAGTTCCCTTTTCCCAGATGCTTCTGTTGAGCTGATCCACACATATATCCTGGATATATAACCAGAACAGAGATCTACCCAGGGCCCCCGGCTCCTCCATCCTCTGCCCAGATTCCTGAAACAGCAGGTGACACATTGTTCTTCCTTTCCAGCAGAAGGCACTGGAAGCCTCTTCACTGCTTGGCACTGTTTGGATGAGAGCGCATGCCAGAAAGGGCAGGGATGAGATGAAAAGGCAGGAAACTAAGAAGGAGTGTTGGCAGAGCTCCTGCTCTGAACCCAGGCTCCGCGAATACCAGTTTAGTCCTTCAGTTATGAATCGACTCACAGACTACTTCCGAAAGCACACAGGGAGGGTTCAGCATCGTCAGCTATGGTCCTGCCTCCGAGGGACCCGCCAGATAGCAAATGCTCTGAGGGTCCCATTTGCCTTCCACAGAATTCCTAGGGAGTAGGAATCAGTCTACTGGCTTTACAGGTGAGGCAAAACTAAGAGTTAATAACTGAGGTCAGGCAATGAGAACTGTGCTATTCTCGCTGTCAGTGGGGAGGCTGGAAAGCAGAACCTGGATTTAAATTTTGTCACCATCACCTCTTCCAGTGTATCTGTCTCCATCTGTAAAAGGCAGCCCAGGTTCAGGATGGTCAGGCCTCAGTGGGAGGCACATTCTTAGTACTTGGTTCATAACACTCAGGCTCCTGTGGACAGTGAGTCCTATACCTCTTCATATCCTCACATGAAGCCAGGTCACCATGGAAGTGGAGTTAGGATCATGAAGAGCAGGTGATTAAAGACTATTTGGGGTACTGGGTGCTAAAGGAGGCAGACATTTATCCACCTGTTATCAAGTAATAATTGGGCGTGCCGTTCGTGTTTCTTAAGGATTTGAGGAAATGGAAGACCCAGAATGTTTGACCTCCACCCTCAAGGAACCCTGAGTGTGGGGGCAAAAAGACACTTAAAGCAAAAATAAAGAAGGGCCTGACTCTGAGATCACAGCATGGTGTTTCAGAAAATGGAAGTATCCTAGAAACGGAATGTCTTGAGCCACCAAGGGACCTAGGTGACTAAGGAAGAAACAGCATGAAGAGACTCTCAAATAGGCTCATATATGGGAATTCTGTGCTTCAATCAATCAATCAATCAATCAATCAGACATGAAGCTGGAAGAGGGACGGGGGCACTAGGAGGAGTTGGGGAAGGTAGTGGTAGATGGATATGAATGATATACATTGTATAAGTGTATGGAACATTCAAAGAATAAAGAACTTAGTATTGTCGTGAAGTAATTATAGACTTTTACAAGAAATAGGGGCTGGGGTGATGCCTCCATTGGTAAGGTCACCACGACCTGAATCTGATTCCCAGTACCCATGAGAAAACAGAAGTCAGCATGGCAGTGTATGCTCATAATCCTGGCACTGGGAGAGTGGGGACAGGGGGATACCCAGGACTTGTGGACCTTTCAGCCTGGCAGTCCGATGAGCTGCAGTTCAATGAGAGACTTTGTCTCCAAAGAAAACAAACAAAGGAATGACACTTGGTGTTATCCTCTTCCCCCCTCTCTCTCTCTCTCTCTCTCTCTCTCTCTCTCTCTCTCTCTCTCTCTCACACACACACACACACACACACACACACACACACACACAGAGAGAGAGAGAGAGAGAGAGAGAGAGAGAGAGAGAGAGACAACATGTAAAGCATTCTAGGTACCTATCCCCTGGCTTCCCTCTGTGGTGTGGGGGGATAACAGAACCACAGTTATCAAACTAGAAAATGGACCTTGACACACTTAACTAACATCTACAGGCCTTACATGGCTTTTGCCACATTTACGTGAGTGCTCTTTGCATGGGTGCATGTGCCTTGTTCAAGTCCCAAGGTAGGTCTGCCTGTCCTGTCCAGTTCTGCCCAGTGAGGCAGGTTGGGAACTGTGTGTCTAGCATGAGGTCTCCTAGGACTAACTCCTCTGAAGACGCCCATCTTGCTGTGTTCTTAAAAAAGGAAAGCAAATCCCGAAGACCTGATCATTCCAAGAGACAGCTTGGGGACAAGGCTTCGGGAATTCAGCACCATGGACAGGCCCGGAGAGACTATGCAGAGGGCTTAAGACAGGTGCTGTGTGCCTCTCTGGGTAGACTCTTAATCAGAAGATGGACTGAACTTGAGTGGCCTTCCCCCCCCCCCACACACACACACAGGGCTGAGGGCAGGGAAATGAGAACATTTGGAGAGGACAGATCCCTGCTTTCCATTATTCAGGACTCATCCCGCGTCTTCTGCTCTGAGGTTTTTCTCCTTGACTTTCCCACCTTGCTGGCTTCCTCTGAATTAATTTCCCCTACAGTCTGGCAGAACCATCCAAGGCAACCCAGAAGCACACTGTGTGCCTTTTCCCGAATTCTCCCAAATACAAGGCTGCACCCCCTAATAGAATTCAACCGCCACATAACAGGGCCAGCTTGTCTTTTCCCCATCTTTCCCACTGTCTCCTTTTCTCCCACCAAGTTCAGGACTAAGCAGTCAGAAGTTTTCTGGGGGACATACTAGCCATGGGATTCCAAATGTGACTCCCCCTATACTAGGCACATCACTGGAACAGGGAGCACAGAGGGCATGATCAAAATGTCAAGACATTTTGCAGAACCCCGGCCTTCCTCTTCCTCTACCTCTTGCTTTTTCAAGCTCTTATTCATGGGCTTCCTCCCCCTGTGTATTGTGGAGTTGGCCTAGTCAAGCTAGGGGGCAGCTTCCCCAGAGAGCTCTCCATTGGCATCACTAAAGTACCTTGTCGAGGATACTGATGGCCCCTCTGGGGCTGAAGGACTTATTCTTCCAGCTGCTAGAAAATAGTTGTTTGACAACTCACATATGTTAGCCTCACTGGGGTTGCCTTAGCTGAAAAAAAGCATCTTTGCCCCCATGTAACACCCCACCTAGGGCACAAACCCCACCCCACCACATCCACAAACTAGCCAGTGATAGGGCAGAAAGGTCCTCTTTCCTCTCCCCAAAACTGTACAGCTCTCAAGAGTCACCTTGTCTTTGGAGATCCTGTGGAATAACCTGAAACTTCTGCTGACACTGCCCCCACCTTGCTTCCTCCCCTCTCATGTAAGCATCGGTCTGAGACCATGCTTGGATGAACACCGCATGCTAATCACCTTAACATCAGCTTCTGTTTGACTACCTTATGGCATCTCTACAGTCTTGGCCCTCTGGGATTAAGCATCGTGCTAACACCTCCGCTCACTAGCTGGCTATAACAAACTTGGGCATACCAAGAGAGAGGAAATACACCCTCCACATCTATCTCCTCAAGTCTCCTGGAAGATTGACTCATATGATAATGATTAGCTTTTGTCTAGAAAGTCCCTGGGGCCATCTGTGTAGGAAAATGGGCTTTAAAGTTAAGAATACTGG
The DNA here is from genome assembly GCF_011762505.2 of Arvicanthis niloticus. Taxonomy (NCBI): domain Eukaryota; kingdom Metazoa; phylum Chordata; class Mammalia; order Rodentia; family Muridae; genus Arvicanthis; species Arvicanthis niloticus. Next base: position 32,489,206 of record NC_133434.1, read on the forward strand.
AACTTGGACCCTAATTTCTTAACTAACCAACTAGGTGACCTTGGAAAGTTATCTAATCTCTCCATTTGGAATTCCCTCCTTTGGAACCTGTAGGCTTTCTGTGAGGAATAGATGGTAGGGAGGGGATGCTTATTATACCACATGGTGCCTTGTTGGGGGCCGACTTTTAGCAGAAAGCGGCTATCAGCTTTGCAGCCATCTTGAGCCATATACCCTGACATGAGACTTGGATTACAATAGCCTACAACAGCTGAGCACACTCTGATAATCTTGGTTTAGATACCTTGGGTGTGTGAGATTAAAGGTGTGTGAGATTAAAGGTGTGTAACTTAAGAGTGTGACTTAGAAGTGTAGAGATCAGATTTAGAGATAAGACCTAAGGGCATGATTAAAGGTGTGACCAAAAGGCATGGCTTAGAAGTGAGACATATAAAAGGCAGAGGCAGACGGTAGAGAATTAGACACTTAGAGGAAGAGAGACTGAAGAATAAACGGGATTGAAACACACTCTGTCTGGTCTCCATTCTTTGAGTCCGTCCTCACTCTCTCTCTTGCTGATCCCCTACCTGCAGACCGGAGCGGCAGCTTGGACCAGGATACAGTGGCTGCCAAACGTGGGGCAGCCCGGGCCTCAACATTTTACTTGGGCCGCGACATTTTTTGCCCGCCCAAACGTGGGACTAGTGCGGTTCCCAACAGTGCCTGCTGTGTAAATGTGTATCCAACACATATTTCTGCGGCTCTCTTCTTTTTGATGTCTGGGATAACCTAACTAGCTGCCGACTTATATTGTTGTTTTTAATAAACTTATAAAATATAAATTAATTGAATAAATAAATTAATTTTTAGACAGGGCCTCTCTGGGACTCCCGACATACAACAAAGCTATCCTCAAACTCGTGGGAGTCCGCTTGACTCAGTCTCTCAGCTGGCAGACCTAGAGCTGTGGGCTACCTCATCCAGCTAGCGGTCATCTTACTGGAGGGCATGGCTGATTCGTGGAAACAAAGAAGCAGCTCACGTCTATTTGCATTCTGCCTTGCCTGCTCTTCAATTGTACAGAGGACTGGAAGATCACAAAGCTAGGTATCCCAAAAATGTAACTGAGTCACTTAAGACACCAACTTTTACTCGCTTCAGACTTCACCTCACATAAGCAGTGGGAACTGTGGCATCACGTTGCGTCATTACTTTCTGTAGTTTCTACGTTTATTTAGGGCATTCAGCTCAATTTTTTTTAATTGACTCGTTCTTGAGCCGCACAAACATTAATTAGGCCTACAGAAAAAGTTTAGAATTTTCCTTAGGATGGATGAGGGAGACGGAGTGGGGCTCATTCAACTTAATTTTTCCATATATTTAAATATATATTTGTTTCATGCGTGTGTGTGTGTGTGTGTGTGTGTGTGTGTGTGTGTGTTCTTGGGTGTAGACATGTCTACCGTATACATGCAGAGGTCAGGAGAGGCACCAGAGCCCCTGGAACTGGAGTTTCAGACAGGTGTGAGCTGCCATGTGAGTTTTGCTTTCCACTCTCTCTCTCTCTCCCGTTCTCCCTACATCTGATCCCACCTCCCCCGTCTCCCCTCCCCACTGTCTTTCTTTCTTTCTTTCTTTCTTTCTTTCTTTCTTTCTTTTTTTTTTTTTTTTTTGGTTTTTCGAGACAGGGTTTCTCTGTGTAGTCCTGGCTGTCCTGGAACTCACTCTGTAGACCAGGCTGGCCTCGAACTCAGAAATCCGCCTGCCTCTGCCTCCCAAGTGCTGGGATTAAAGGCGTGCGCCACCACTGCCCGGCCCCCACTGTCTTTCACACAGTTCCCTTTCTCCATCCATCTCTCAGATCTATTTTGTTTTCCCTTCTGAGAAAGATTCATCCATCCTTCCTTGGGTCCTCCTTGTTAGTTAGCTTCTATGAGTCTGTGGAGTGTAGCGTGGTTATCCTGTACTTTATGGCTGGTATCCACTTGTGAGTACACACCATGCCTGTCCTTTCGGGTCTGGGTTACCTCGCTCGGGATGATATTTTCTAGTTCTATCCATTTGCCCGCAAACTTCATGATGTCTTTGTTTTTTAATAGCTGAGTAGCATTCTATTGTGTGAATGAACCACATTTTCTTTATCCATTCTTCAGCTGAGAGACGTCTAAGCTGTTTATTTTTTTTAATTTTTTTTTTCAGGGAGGTTGTAAGGGTGGATATTAGGGACAGGGATTTGAGTAGGATCAGGGTGCATGATGTGAAATTCACAAAGAATCAATACAAAGCACAGACCAGTCTTCTTCTTATGCAATAGGTGAAGGCTGGAGAAGAGAAAGTGCCATAAGTGAAGACTACTTGGAACCTGTAACTGGAAGAGATGTGAGCAGATGTTCAACCTCCGAAGAGAGTTTTGTGGGTGTAGGGAGACGGCTCAGTAGTTAAAGCACTTGTCTTGCCAGCTCAAGGACTGGAGTTCAGATCCCCAGAAACCCACTTAAGTGTAGAAGAGGCATGCTGGCTTACCCATAATCCCAGCCTTGTGCAAGCTGGCTAGCAAGACTAGCCGTATTTGCCACATGGCTTTATGGAGACAGAGGCAGATGAATCTATATATTTGAGGCCAGCCTGGTCAACATAGAGAGTTCCAGGCCAGCTAGAGTTATATAGTGTAACCCTGCTTTAGGAAAAAAAAAAAAAAAAGCTAGTTATAATTGTCAATCTCTGGGTTTCACTGAGACCTTATCTCAATGACAACATAGAGGTGGTAGAACCATGAGGATGATTTGGGGTGGGAGTCGAATACTCAATACTCACTCTACTCCATCTGGGTCTCCTGACAGCCTCAGGCAAGCACACACTGTCCTCAGTGACACTAACAACCAGGCTGGAGAAGGCCCAATTAAAACCTCATCTCAGGTCGGGCTGCCTGCCACCCGGCTGCAGCAGTGCCTGCTCTGGGGCATGGTGGGAGCTTTCTCCACCCCGTTTTCACTAGCTCATTTTCCTGTTCTCTCTATTTTACCATCTTTCCCTACATATGTATTTTCTTTCATCTCTTTGTTTGTCTGTCTTTCCTTATCTCAGCAACTGGGTCTCTTAGCTCTTTCACTGAATGCATTTGACAAACACTTACTCCTGCCTCAGCAGAGACGGCTGGGTTCCGCGCCATGCAGGCTGCTGGTGCTGCTTCTCTTGCCTATCTCTGACCCTCCACAGGCCATGCTCACACTGCCCAGGAGCCCCAGTTACTGCTTCTCAAAGCAGGGAAAATTCCCACTCTGTACACCCCATACCCTGGAAATGACGGTAACCTGATTTTTGTGTGACTTCAAGTGCTCAGGTTCCCAGTCCCACCTTTAAGATGTAACATCTCTCCCATTGGGCTTGCAAGACCAGTTGACACGTCTAGGTGAGTCTATGGCAACAAAGACCAAGGCCATGTTACTCATCTTCCTGGCCCCAAGAATATCGGGCAAAAGGCAGTTGGAACTGTTTGGTCTCCCTGGGTGTTATGATTTATTATAGATAGATAGATAGATAGATAGATAGATAGATAGATAGATAGATAGATAGATAGATGTTGTAATTAAGTCTTTTTTTTTTGTTTTGTTTTTTGTTTTGGTTTTTTGAGACAGGGCTTCTCTGTGTAGCCCTGGCTGTCCTGGAACTCACTCTGTAGACCAGGCTGGCCTTGAACTCAGAAATCCACCTGCCTCTGCCTCCCAAGTGCTGGGATTAAAGGTGTGCGCTACCACTGCCTGGCTTAGTTTTTTTTTTTTTTTTAAGACAAGGTGTCATGTAGTCCAGATAGGCTGGCTCAAACTTGCTCTGACCTGATCCGCATGCTTCTACTTCCTAAGGACTGGGACTACTGGCCTGAACCACCATGCCCTAGTATATGCCAGGCTGTGGCTAGAATCCAAGTCTTTTGTGTATGCTAGATAAGTATGCTACCAGCTAGACTTGAGATCTGTCTCCTGAGAGTCATAAGCCAAAATACCTGCTGCATACGGGAGCCCCGGTGAAGGATGTTAGGCTTGGGGGTGGGTGTCCGGCGGGATAATACCAACAGAGAAACTCAGAGGCCACAGAGAACTCGACCCCTGCCATCAGCCCCCTGGTGTGTGTGTGTATGTGTGTATGTGTGTGTGTATGTGTGTGTATATGTGTGTGTATGTGTGTATGTGTGTATGTGTGTGTGTATGTGTGTGTGTATGTATGTGTGTGTGTATGTGTGTGTGTGTGTATGTGTGTGTGTATGTGTGTATGTGTGTATGTGTGTGTGTATGTGTGTGTGTATGTGTGTATATGTGTGTGTATGTGTGTGTATGTGTGTGTATGTGTATGTTGTGTATGTGTGTGTGTATGTATGTGTGTGTGTATGTGTATGTGTGTGTGTATGTGTGTGTATGTGTGTGTATATGTGTGTATGTGTGTGTATGTGTGTGTATGTATATGTGTATATGTGTGTGTATGTGTGTGTGTATGTGTGTATGTGTGTGTATGTGTGTGTATGTGTGTGTATGTGTGTATGTATGTGTGTGTATGTGTGTGTGTATGAGTGAGGAGAGAGAGAGAGAGAGAGAGAGAGAGAGAATGCACGCATGCATACCTGCGTGTCTCTGTTAACATCCACAGGCCTCATCCTTTTGACTTCTTTCTTTAAGTAGATACAGATTGGGTAAAGAAAACAAGAGCAAAAGGCAGAGCTTAGTTATATGACTTTGGCATTGACCGTTAGGTTTTTACCATATAGGATGTGCTGGGTTTTTTGTTTGTTTGTTTGTTTTGTCCGAGATGAGGAGGCAGGAGGTATTGCACACAACCACAGAAAGAGAAAGTTCTACGTAGGCCCAAGAATGCATACAACTGCATTCAGTTAATAATGCAGGGTCAGAGCAGCAGGGGCATGCTCAAGACACGTATGATTTGTAGCTCTGCACACATTTTCCATCATCACCCTATTCTCTTCCTTTCAGACACAGGGTCCCGGAAGGACCCATGTCAGGGACACACTGGGCTTGTCGCCATCTTCTCTGCCTTCTTACTCTTAATGTCAAGTTAGACTTCCTTCCTGGCTCCCTGCCCACCCTACCATCTCAGCTCCATTTCTTTTGCTTGTGCCTCTCCGCCATGCTCTCCCCTGTAACGCCTGCTGGCTGTGTTTTTCCTGAGCTCTGTGACACCGAGTGTGGAGTAGAAGTACTGAGCAGCAGACAGTGCCTCAACTTTCAGGCGCTTCCTCCCTACGACCTTCCTTTTCCCAGGCTTAGCCTAGAAATATAAAATATGTGTGAACTGCAGCATGAGACTTTAAAAATGAGTACCTGTTCCGTGCCTAGCATTAGGAAGCAATTTTAGGTAGATGCATTATCTTCTTGAGTTGGAGACCAGACCCTTAGTATAGAAGAGCTTGAACCCAAAGACGTTTCTCAAAGCCACATACATCATCTGGGTACGTCTATGAACCTGGTTCCACAGCTGGGGCTTGTCCTATATAGCTCCTTCTTGTAAATAAACAAAGAAGAAAAAAATACTTCCATAGTTTTGCTCAGGTAATTAATTAATTGGCTTACCTATTTATGGATCAAACCCAGGGACTTGCTGATGCAAGGAAGCACTCTACCGCTGAGCTACATCCCACCCCCACCCCAAAGATCCTTCCTTCCCTTAGCAGCTGCTTGGGAGCTACATCCAGCTTTTCAAGGCCTGGAGCATACTGAACCAGACTCTTAGAGGCGGAGTTTGGCATGAACTTTGGCTCTTAGAGCAGAATAGCCATGCTCTGGGCCAGGTGGGCACAGTGGGTGACATATTCAAGCCTGGAGGTGAGAGGAAGTTCTGCAGCAGGAAGGATGCCCCTTGAGTTCGTGTCAGCCAGAGGCTTAGAGGTGAAGGTACCAAGGACTTCCAGATTGCAGGCAGGATCCAGCCTCCAGCTCCTGGTGGGAAACAGGAGGCTGGCTCTGTAAGACCACTCTTGAAGCTCTCCAGGGAAGGGATATGTGACTGAAGGCCTTCCTTGTGAAGAGTGTGCCTCTTAGGCCACCAGCCTGAGGGGACATCTGAAGCCAGTTTGAAGCTGGGGGGGGGGAACAAGCTGGAGAGTCACTTTTATGCCACCTGTCTTTGGTGCCTTTATCAAGTTCCCTCTGCTCTTTGTCCTTGAGCTGTGACATCAGGTTGTATCTGATGAAGAGGCAGATGTGTCAGGTGGCTGAAAAGAGAGACGAGCTCCTTCCCTAGTACCAGGGGGTCTCTGTGGCTGCTGACAACAGGGAACTCAAGCCTTCCCAGATCCCAGACATCTGGGGGCCCTTGGATCTGAGTCAAACTTGCCTGGCTGCTGCACTTGACCTGGGCTTCCTTTAGGCCTTCTCTGTATCCTGTGTGTTTAATCCTTGTCACTGCTGGTAGGAGTGTTTCCCAAAAAGAACAACATTTTCTGGAGAGTAGGGACCACATGTGAGGCACCTCTGGTGCTCCTCGAAGAGACTGGTGAGGGCAATGAAGGAACAGGTAGCCCCCACAGGTACAACACACACACACACACACACACACACACACACACACACACACACACCACTACCATAATCACCACCACCATCACCAGGCCTAGGCAAGGAGAGATCTCCAGAGAAGCCAGAGTTTTCAGTGAGTTCTAGAGGGTGGCTCTTGGACCTGTACAAGACACCTGGGTCACAGCTGGGTGGCGAATGACCAAGGACTGAGCGAATGCCTTTCATGATCTCTTCCAGCCTGCTGTACAACATTGCCTTGGCCTCCTGTTGTGAATCAAGTGACCTACCCACTACTGGGTTCAGCCATGTGACTTGCTTTGGCCAATAAACACCAGCACCTAGCTGTAAGCAGAAGTTTGAGATGGGTTTGTATTAAGGAGTCTGGATTCCTGGACTTCTGCTCTCACTAAGAACGTGCCTGCGATGACCTTCCTGTAGATATGAGACACGCAGAGAAGGCCAGTCACCCTAGTCTCCCAGCCTAGCCAAGGCTAACCTATCCCTAGATGTGAGAGCGCCCAGCTGGAACCTAAAGAACCAGCCAGAAGAGCTGGCCTCAGTTGCTTGACCATGGATCAGTGACTGTAATTGTGGGGAACAGAGGAAGTCCTGAGTGAATGAGCATATAAGGAGCAAGAGAAGAAGTCCCGAGTGGATGTGTGTACCAGCAAGCGACTGACAAGGACCCCTCAGAGCAATGGGGATGGTAAAGCTTTCCAAAGCCTTGCTCTAGTCAGCGTGTGAATGCTGACAGACTATACAGAAAGCATTGACCCTTGTCCCCAATGATCGCACCCTGAGACACCTCCCTTACCTGAGACTAGCTAACTTCTCTTTATAAAAGTGTTGAGGTTCCAAATCGCAGTAGTTGGTACACTACCAGAGTGAGGACAGACTACTTTTTAATCTGCTGCATTTGTGACACTCTGTGACACAGCATTAACGTGACAGTATAGTCCCTAGGTAACCAGCTTCTAGAAGGACAAGTCTGTCCACAATGGTGCTCACAGTAGCCTGGCACCTGGCAGTCGAGTTGGTCATTCCGCTGCCCCCCCGTTTGACACCTCATGCATATCTTGTATCTTCGCACAAGCTGTCCCCTTCTCAATGCCTGTCCCTAACTTGTCCTCTTTGAATTCCACTCACCCTTAAGGCCAGGTCATGCCCTGAAGCCTTCATGAGCTCACAATGTCACAGCCATGGTGAGTCCTTTGGGAATGAAGCAGGGTGTAGGTGTCCCCGTTGCTGTCCCATGTCTCACTATGCTCTGCCAGCAACTTCATCAGTGACACTCTTAGAACATGGTGTTGTCCTATCTCGGGGACAACAAATAGTTCCTGGCTACAGAGGGAGCAGCCCCATGCAACCCAGGTCTCTCTAAGTTTCCACACACGGCTTGCTGCCCACAGTGTCCCGTATGGGGCAAGGAATTAAGATGAACAATTTCCGGCTATTGATTTTGGCATAATCCATCCTTAATAGCCACAGTGGAAACCCCTTCGAGGTTTGTTTTCAGTTCCTGACTGCTCTCAAACATTTGGCAGGGCCCTGCCCTTCTCTGAGCCTCAGTTTCCCCCTGTGTATAATGAGCCACTTGCCCCACTCCCTGCCAATGTTGAGCATCTGTGAGTCACACGTTTGTTTCCAGTCCTCTGTGAGCTCTGGCCCGGTTTCTCCCACCACTCCCTCTTGGCCACGTTGTGTGTCAAAGTTTCCCACCTGCTGACTCTCCCCTGCATAGTTAGTGGTAGCTAATGAGTTGGCCTGGCTTCTTTTGACAGTCAGCACCTTCCGTTTCCGGAACTGCCAGTCAGATAATGAGGCCCAAACATTGGCAAGAATCTCTTCTACAAGCTCTCTCCTAGGGCAAGGTTGAGTCCCTGAGTGTTCTGGGAGGAGGGAGAGAGGGTGGCAGGGTGGGGGCAGGGCAGAGGCTTGGCCTATCTTCAGGAAACAGACACACACATATCACACACACACACACTCACACACACACACACACGTGCATACACACATCACAATACACTCACACCACATATACAAATACACACACACTCATCACACATACACACACATACCGCATACACACACATACCACATTCACACACACACACCACATACACATACCACACATACATGCACATATCACACACACACACCACACATACATACACACATACATACACACACATACACATGCACACCACACATACACTCATCACAACACACACACACCAACATACCATACAAACACACCACACACACACACACACTCATCACACATACACACACCATATACACACACCATACATACTCATCACACATACACACACCATACATACACACACACATCACACACACACACACACACACACACACACACTCGCAAGGCTCTTCTCTGTGAAGCTTCTGCTGGGCTGGTAAGAAAGAATGCTGACTGGCTGCTTTTTCCCTCTAGAACCCTCTAGAGACAGATGAGAAGAGGAGAGGAAAAATGGGGCAACGCAAAACTAACCAGAGAAGGGAGCTGTCTCCACTGCAGCTCACACAAGCATGGATAGAAGACCACAGGAGCAGAGGCCAGCCCGACCCACATTTAAAGGGCGGGGCCGGAGCTTCAGGGCTAGAACCCTGTAATTTCCTGCCAGGATCACTACTTACAGCTCACTCCAACCTCAGCTCCAGGACCTTGTGGAGTTAGGGCAGCTCCAAAGATGCTCACAGCATGCCTCCTCTCTCTGGGACACCAGGAAGGAGCCTGGGACAGAGGTTACTGGGGTCGCTAAGACTGGGGGAGAGTTCTAGGATGTAGGAATGATGATTGTCCAGAGCTCCAGATGCTTTCTATCTAGGAAGGGCTCTCATTCGTTGTTTCTCCACCCCGCCCCCACCCTGCCCCTCCCCTTTCCCCTGAGCAGAGAAGCATGGGAGGATTTGGGGTGGATGCAGAGGTGCTGGGAATCGCAGCTTGGCTCTGGCCCCACCTCCTCCCACTCCCTGCCCTGCAAAAGCTAGAGACAAAGATCAAGAGGCTGGAAACAGACTAGCTATCTGCCCTTGACATGTTTGAGACCTTGTGAAGTCCAGCTCTTCCTTGGACGCTGGCTGTTCCTTCTGTGGGTTAGATGCTGAAGCCCACTCTGTGAAATGGTCTGAGGCCTGGGGATGATCTTCTGAAACCCTAAGGCTCCGATCACCCAGAGATAATTTCGGTATTGAGACCAGAGAGGTTTCTCTTCCTCTCTAGGGCCCAATGTGCCCGAGGCCTCATTGCAGGGCCGTGTGTCTATCTTTTGTGGGCTCCATGGCGGCGGGCTTTGAGGAACACAGCTAAAGCCTGGCCTTTCACCCCCACCTTGACCCTCCCGACTTATGTTCCTCAGCCATCAGTCCTTCTTGGGCCCAGCTTGGGGCATAGATGTCAGGGGGTTAGAGAGGATGGCATTCCTGGGCTTCCTACTTGGGTAACAAGCCACTGAGACAGAAGTGAGGGGCAGGGCCCAGGCATGACCGAGCGGGAGTAGGAGCAGGAGTTAAGTATGGATGTTCAGTCATGGAGCCGGTGGAGGAGACTAATGTAAGGAAAGAACTCCATCCAGCCCTTCTAAGCTATAGTTGCGGTGGCAGTGAGCAGGAACCCAGTGGGTTAAGGTCCTGTGGGCCCAAAGGCAAGAGAGCCAGCTCCAGGAAACATTCTCACGCCCACATCCCAGTTCTTAAGACCAGAGCCCCGCCGTGCTCAGAATTCCAATAACAGGGAAGCAGACAGCAGCTGGTGAGGACTTCGAGAAGACATGGGGGTGACACTGAGAGCCCTAGAGCCTTCTGCTTCTGTCACAATAGCTCTGAAAAAGGGAACATGGGGTTAATGAATGGGTGACTCAGACACAAGCGCGAACATCTGTGTACTTCTGCCAGGCTGGAAGCCATCTCTAGGCCTTCAAAGCACAAGGCTCCCGAATTCCTGCCAGGGTGAGACGGGGTAGAGAACTCTGTCTGGCAGTCCATGCAATCTGACCTCCAGGACTGAGGTTTCTGCAGCCATGGGCCTGTGGAGAAGAGAGATGGTAACATCCAATGTAAGGATGAAGAAACTAAGACCCAGGCAAGAGGGAGGGCTTTGTTTAAGCATCAAGGTTCAAGACTAGAACCTCAGGCACCTGATCCTCAGATAACTCAATATGGGCAAGCTAGAAAACCAGTGTAGAGGTTAACTGGATTCCCCAGGCCACTGGTTCGGCTGTGGAGGAAGACACTGTAGAGATATAATGCGGACACAAGATGCATATCATGCCCAGTACCTCAGTCACTGTTCAAATCCACCTTACAAGTTAAGTGACCTGAGTTCTCCAAGTATGGAGATCCTGGGAAGTTTGTTTGTTTGTTTGTTTGTTTGTTTTCCAAATCTCCCAGGAGGAAATAGCAAAGTTCCAGAACAACACGGGTCTCTCTGAGACCAACGCTCTCCATCTCAGCCACCACCTGGGGACACAAGACAACCACCTGCACTGTCAGGAGCAAGAACCAGGGGGTGGGAGTGGGAAGGCTACATGGAACAGGACAGGAGAGTGGGCTCTGCTGCCCAGACTTTTCCTTCTGCCAGGCTTTTTACTGCCTCTCGAAGTGCCCTTTGCGAACTGACTTGCCAGAGTCAGAAGCAGCCACTCCTACTTTCTGTGCCCAACACTTTACATGTACATGCATTTTGCAGACATCTCAGACATTAATCTTCACTATAGCTTATTTGGGGGTGGGGAGTGCTTGCCCAGCATGCACAAGATCCTGGGCTTGATCTCAGCATTGCCTAAAAGTGAGTGGTTATGGTTTGCATTCCTACCCTGTATCCCCAGGACATATGAGGTGGAAGCAGGGGGATCAGAAGTTCAAGTTCATTCTCAAATATACCATGAGCCCAGGCCCAACCTGGGCTACACACGACCCTGTTCACAAAACAAAAAAACAAATAGATCTCTCTTTTTTATATTTTAATTTGTATTTTATAGAAACGGAAACTGAGACATGAGAGTGACTCCTGCTGGAGGTCTCTAGAAGGCCCTGCAGGCTGAGTGTGGATTCCAGATGGAAAGACAGCCACCTTCCTAACCAAGGGAGCTGCCTGAGAGCGGAGGTGGTGAGCCCCTGTCATGAGACTTTTCCAGTATGAGGGGGAGGGGGCGTGCATATAAAAATACTATTTATAGTTACCTTTTCAGAACTAATATTCAATTTAAGAATACACATATTAAAACACAGCTTTTTTAAAAAAGGAATTAAGTTCCGCATTCCCAATCTCATAGTTCTATTTATAAATGTAATAAAATAAGAACAAGAAACCTTTACTTCTCTTCAATTAAAGTTTGATTAACTTGAGTTGAGAAAACTATATACTCTTTTAAACAATCAGCCCCATGTACAACTTAATTAAATTTGCTTAAACCATTTTCAACTGCATTTAAACATTTAATCTATTTGATTTTTTTTTTTTTTTTGCCTAAGTAACTTAAATGTCTAATTGAACAACCAAACCCCTTTCATCATGTGCTTGGAAAAAGCGCTGGAAAATCTAAAAAAATTAAATGTACAAACGGAGCAACTTTCGCATCCCTGTAAATACCGCAACATGGCTTGCAAAATTAGTCAGATTCTCCCGTTCCTTTCAGCTTGAAATCACCTCTCCATAGCCTTGTGATTACAGCTAAGATGGAGTAAGCACGCTTCTCTCTCCTGCTCCTGTTTCTTACGAATAAACACCCCGGCACAAAACCCAGGAGTAAATACAGCGCAGTCTAAGACTCTGGGAAATAAACAATAGCTATTGGATGCATAGCTGGTGGATGCAAAGCAAACACGCAAGGAAAAAATAAATAAATAAACCAGTGAGTTTCCCAGGGAGTGTTTTTGTTTTGTTGTCTTTTGTTTTTTTGTTTTGTTGTTGTTGTTGTTATTAATGTTCTCCTCTTGTATCTACCAGCTTAGATTTTAAGAAGCCAAACCCCAGACCTTCATGGAAGCTTAAGAAAAACTGCTCCAAAAGAAATCTTTCTAATCAAGGGACTGAGGACAGGGGCCTGCAGGGGAGGAAGTAATAGAACTGCACACCACCGGCTTCCTCCCACCCCCCACCCCCCTGAGTAAATGTTAACTTTTATTCTCCTGAGGTAATTGTCATCTCCAAGCTCACTGCCTGTGTCTGTTAACCTAGGCCTAGTTTTGGAAGCTTCTAGTCTCTATATAATCTAATCTAGGCCTAGAATGTTTTCAGCCTCTGAGGCATACTGCTAATACGCTCCCCTTTTCTAGTTTTTTTTTTTTTTTTTCTTTGATGGCTGGCTGGCTGGATCAACTTAGCTGCCTGGCTCAAACTCCTCTCCAAGCTAACTGATTTAATTCATTCTCTCTCTCTCTCTCTCTCTCTCTCTCTCTCTCTCTCTCTCTCTCTCTCTCTTCAGAATTGCTCTGCCTGGCTAAAACTAACTTCAGCAATCTATTCTAATCTTCTGGATCCTTCTCATCCTCTGGCTCATTCTGTCTTCACCTGTGTCTACCTTGTTCTCTCTTCAACCTGTCTCTGTAAAACTCTCCTGGTAAAACTGCCCTCTCTTTTTCTTGACACTTCCTCTTGCAGCTTCCCTGTCCTCTCTCTTCTCCTGAGAGCTGCACATATCCTATTCTGCCAGATCTTTCTCTGATTCATCACTTTGTCTGCCACTCAGTTAGTCATCACTTTCAAACATGGATGCTTCCTTCTACAAACTAACTTTACCTTCATTGCTTGGGATTAAAGGTATGTACTACGGGCCTGTCTGTATTCCAGCCAGAGGGTTTAAAGCTGTATGCTAAGGCTGAGCCACACCACAACTAGAAATAGGTTTTTCTAGTAAACAACACAATCTTGGTGTTCACAGTGTAATCAAATATCCTGCAACGATCCTGAGGAATTGCCCCAAGGAAAACCCCAATCAGGAACTACATTCCAGTCTATCCTTGAGTTTTGTTTGAGAGAAGAATGCTACTCTCTGGTCAGAGGAACTGGAAAAGGGGTCTGTGGTGGTTTGAATGAAAATATCCCCATAGACTCACATATTTGAATGCTTGGTCCATAGTAGATGAACCTGTTTGGAAAGAATTCAAAGGTATGGCCTTGGAGATTTGTCATTGGGGAGGGCTTTGAGGTTTCAAAAGCCTGAAGTGTTCTTGTTAGGTAGGGTTCTTTGCCTCATGGCTGCTTCTCAAGGTAAGATCTCACCGACTGCTCCAGCACCACGCCTGCCTGCTTGCTGCCATGCCCCCTACCACGATGTTCATGGATTCGCCCTCTGAAACTGTAAACTCCAAATCATCTTCTGTAAATTGCCTTGGCCACACTGTCTCGCCACAACAATAGAAGAGTGACTAAGACAGAGGCCCTTTGGAGCTCGGGGAAATTTTCTTAATTTTCTGTGTTTTTTGATCTTCATGAGTCACTATGGAATCATATCAGTGGGAGTCTGAGGAGGCTAAATCCTAGGTGTCTTCTGGCTCAAAGATCCTGAAAAGGGTATGGGAACACCTGAGAATGGGAGGGAATTCACAGAGAGCTGAAGAAAAGATGCACTGAAGCTTGTATGTGACATCCCTTCAGCTGTGGATGTTAAACTCACTCAAAACAGAAGACAGTCTGGTCTTGCAGACTGATTACATAAGAGTCCAGATGCCCTATCCTAGTCCAATCTCAACTGCTCTTAAAGGAGAAGACACCTAACAAATGTTGACCCCAGGGAGGCCCAGGTGATGGAAGTATCAATAAAAGTTTGAATATGGTATTAACAGTGTGTGTGTGTGTGTGTGTGTGTAAAACAAAAGATATTTTATCACTAAAAAATTACAGTAACAGGCCAGGAGATGTGGCTTAGTGGTCAATAGTGCTTCCAGAAAAGCTGAGTCTGGTTCCCAGCACCCACACTGAGTGACTAACAAACACCTATAACTTCAGCTCCAGGGGATCTGATGTCAGTCTTTGTCTCTGTAGGCACCGGCACACATGTGACATACACTCACAGAGACACACAGACAATATCTGAAAAATATAACTTGATAGGCTGAGTAGAAATGTGAAGCTAACAGAACAGAGAGTTGATAAACTTGACCCACAGAAATAAACTAACCTGAGCAACAGAGAAAAGTGATTGGAAGGACTGAACAGGATGTCAGGGCTTGCGGGGCTGAAGGCCTGGCGCTGCAGTCACTTTGCCTCACACAGGAGGAAGCTTGGTGCAGGGGGAAAAAAAAATGATGAAATAATGGTAAAAACTTCTCAGCCTGAGTGAAAAGACATAAATTTGTAGAGTCAAGTTCAAACGCAACAAGAATAAATTCAGAGAAAATCCGAGCCAAATACGCCTTAAACTACTGAAATTGGAAAAAAAATATATCAGAAGCAGCCAGAGGAAAACAATATATTACATACAAGGAGAAAAAAACACTTCAATAACTGAAGATTTCTCATCAGAACCACAGAAGCCAAAGCTGGCGATAACATCGTCCATGCTCAGAAAAAAAAAGAGAAGTGTTAACCCGGGAATTCTGTATCAGCACAAACATCATTTCTAAGGCCATGTGGAGTCATTTTCAGATGAATGAAAACGAAGAGAATTCTTTGCCAGCACTAAAAGAAATGCTAACAAGAATTCTTTGGGAGAGAGAGAAACATCGCTGAAGGAAATGTGGAACCTTGCAGGAAAGAAAAGAAAGAAAGAACATAATAGCTGCTGCTGGAGCTTGGGTCTTGACCCCCGAGGCCTGGTGTGCTGTGGCTTGGTCTCTAGGGTGGCCCTGTTTGGACAGGATAGAACCTTTAGGAGGCAGGGAATGGTCCTTAGGTCATTAGAGATGTCCTTGAGAGAATGATGTGACGCTTATCCCTTCCTCTCTGGCTCATGATGCAAATGGTTTTGCTTACAGGTCCCCAAACAATAGTGTCACCCAGTCAGAGGCCAGAGCTTCCAAAGCTTCGAGACAAAATAAACTTTTTATAATTACCTCATGTATTTTGTCATAGCTACAGAAAGTTGGCTCACACAGCCTGGTGCCCTTAAATACATAGGATGGTTGAAAGCAAGGAGTAAAGTATTATACAGTAAGGTTTTAATGAATAGAGATGTAGCTGTACATGTAACAACTGCAACATAAAGAGAGGAAGAAAGAGGTTCCTATGTGTCTTTAAAGTTTCTAAATTCCGCTTGAAGAGTAAAACTAACTCTAACTATCCCATGGAGTGGCAGGTATGCATTTTTTTAAAAAAGATTTATTTATTTTATTTATATGAGTACACGGTAGCTGTCTTCAGACACACCAGAAGAGGACACTGGGATCCCATCACAGATGGTTGTGAGCCACCATGTGTTTGCTAAGAATTGAACTCAGGACCTCTGAAAGAGCAGTCAGTGTGCTTAACTGCTGAACCATCTCTCCTCAGCCCCCAGGTATGCATATTTTAACCTTAGAACAACCATTTAAAAAAAAAAAAAGATAACCCAGTGAGTTAAAAAGCACAAGCCTGGAGATCTGAGTTCAATACCTGGAGTCTGCATCAGGGTAAAAGGTGAGATCTGACTTCACAAAGTTGTCCTCTGATCTTGATTATGCTTTGTGACACGTTTACTCCCACCCCTACACACACACACACACACACACACACACACACACACCAGTTACATTTTTCTAATTAAAACTGTACCAAAAGATGAAGTAAAAAAGCCAACAGAGATCTGAGGTGTGGTAGTCAAACCTATGTATAATCCCAGCACCTGGGAGATAGAGAGAGGACAATCCAAGGTCCAAGCTCCGCACCTCCCCTGCCCAGCTACACAGAGACTTGAGGCCAGTCTGAGCTACACGAGACAGTTTCAGACAAACAAACAACAAGAAGCTAAGAGGGAAACTTAAAAGTCAAATCCAAAATAAGAAGAGAAAACAAGAACTAAAAAGAGAAGAAACAAATAACAGATTTGGAGAACTGACCTCATCCATATGAACGTATTAAATATTAATGGCTTAAAGAGACATAAGTTTAAAAAAAATTCTAGGTTAGAATTTTTTTAAAGACCCAACTCACTCTATGATAGTCATAAGAAATGTACTCTAAAACTGGTTGTGGTGGCCTTTAATCCCAGTGCTAGGGAGACAGAGGCAGGCACATCTCTGTGAGTTCGAGACCAGCCTGGTCTACATAGTGAGTTCCAGAACAGCTAGAGCTACATAGCAAGACCCTGTCTCAAGAAACAAACAGATGCGTTCTAAATATAATGATCCAGATAGGCTAAAAGAAAAGGGATAAGTTGGGTGCGCTGGCACAAGCCTGTAATCTCAGGACTTGGGAGAGAGAGAGAGGACAATCAGGAGTTTAAGGCCAGACTACATAGTCCCTTTGAGGTCACCCTAGCAACATGAGAGTGTGCCTCACCATAACCCATTCTCCGTACCAAAAAAGCATAAGAACAAAAAAATACATTGTCAATTGTTACAAACTTTTTAAATGCTAGAGTGACTATTTTTAATATCAGACAATAGATGCCATAGAAAGATTCATATTGAAGGATTTTACACAAGGATAAAGGAATCACTTCATGTAGAAGACACAGGGTCCTAGAGGAAGCTTGTCTAATAATAGAACTTCAAAGCATGCAGGAAATGAAAGAGGAAGCAGAAAACAGAACTGGGAGGTGGTTAGCCCTCACAGCTCAAAAGTTGATAGGAAAGTCAAGGGGAGTCTGTGGGGACACAGAAGACGTGAGCACACTGTCAAAGGGCAATGGGATTGACGTTTGGATCTGACGAGCGGAACGTGCATTCTTTACCAAATTCTCCAGTGCAGAAGGTATTCTGAGGCATAACACAAACCTTAACTTAAAATCAAGTTAATAGTGAACATAGCTATGCTTTCTGTCTGGAATGGAAATAAACTGCAAACAAGTCACAGAGAGCTATGGTCACCCTCTCCTGTCTATGGGGATATGTTTCTAGTGGGTGCTGGAACTGTGGGTATGGTAAGCTTTCCATATAATGATTTTTTTTTTCTGAGACAGAGTTTCTCTGTGTAGCCCTGGCTGTCCTGGAACTCACTGTGTAGACCAGGCTGGCCTCAAACTCAGAAATTCGCCTGCCTCTGCCTCCCAAGTGCTGGGATTAAAGGCGTGAGCCACCACCGCCTGGCATAATGATTTTTTTAAAGTTACCTTATTTTTATTGAATCATCGAGAATTTCACAGATGCATACAACATATTTTGATCATATTCATCTCTGTTCCTCTCCCTTACTTCTCTCAGATCCACCCCCTCCATCCTTACTCTCAGCTAACCTCTTGCCCCCTTCTCTTTTTAACAACCAACCATTCCAATTTGATGTCTATATACTCATGGATGTGGGAACACGTAGAGCCTGGTCCACCTACCGGGGACCACATCCTTAAAGAAAACTGACTGTCCTTACGTCAGTCACAAGCTCCATGCCTAGTGATAGACTATTGGAATGCTACTGGCTTGATCTTGTTCAGGCAACCTTGGCTGCCAAGTTCATTAGTGTGGAGGTCCTGTAATGGTCCTGTCATGACCAGAAGATGACCTGAGAGAGTTGGTTCTCTCCTCTGCCTGCTCGTGCTCCAGGGGAGGAATGGGTGTCGTCAGGCTTTGGGACAAGGGTCTTTATGCACCAGTCCATCTCACCAGCCTTACATAATTGACTCTTTAAAATTAGATGTAGAAGGAGGTTAACAATAGCTGCTAATAATAAAACAAAACATTTAAACAAATGTTACAATAAGATATGGTAAAAAGTTCTGTGCATGTGGTCTCTCCTCTCTCAAAGCATCCTATCTTCCTGTCCTTGAAAAACTGACAGTTCTGTCCTGGGTGGGACAGAACACGGAAAGAGTTCACAACGCTACTAAGAATGCTGTGTGGTTTCAAAGTCGCAAATTGTTTCTTTCTGAATTTATTTAATGTTTTCAAATCATGATTAGTAAAACATAGCTGAAACTATGCAAAACCAAATTGTAAGGAGTGAGGCACTATGTCTGGAAAGCCCCCCCCCCCAAAACAGTGTGTGCACAGGAGCATAGTCATAGAAACACGCTGTTAAGTGGCTGTCATAGTGTGAACTCAACACTGTGCTCACAGAAACCAACATGACTCCCATGTCGCTGGGAGATAGCATCTCATGGGGCAGCCTTTGTCTATGCAGCCAGCAAATGATTACAATGTAGGCATGTAGAACAAATACTGCCATGGAATCCAAACCTCTGAGCTTGAGTGGCTTCAGGCACCTCAAGGTTTAACCCAAGAACCTGTGCTTGGCCACAGGGTCACAAGGCCTCAGGGTTTCCAGACCTTTGGGATATTCACTGCTTTGAAGAATATTTTTCACACACAAGGCAGAACACTATTTGCAAAGAGATGAATCTGGTGTGGTTTGGGGGGAGTGTCTGGAAAAGACAGGACAAAGAAGGCAATACAAAATGGCGAAATAGGGTTTTCTCACAAAATAAGAATTTGGGAGGCTGGCAAGATGCCTCCGTGGTTCAGAGCATGGAACGCTCTTGCAAAAAGACCCATGTCCCTAGCACCCAAGTTGTATGGCTCACAACTACCTGTAAGCCTCTTTCCAGGAAGATCTGATGCCTTCAGCCTATATGGACTCATGTGCATGGATTGCCACACACAGACACATGCTCACATACATAACCAAAAATAAATCTTAGGCTGGGCCCGGTGGTGTTCACCTTTAATCCCAGCACTCAGGGGGCAGAGGCAGGTGGATCTCAGTAAGTTTTCAAGGCCAGTCTGGGCTACAAAGAGAGTTCCAGGCCAGTTAGTGCCAAAAAGTTAAGACTCCATCAAAAAAAGGAAGGAGGTTCCTTTTACAATGAGAATGTCTAAAAGGAACCATCCTAGAAACAGCCCTGTCCTTCCTTTTTCACAGGTTAATTCCATAGGTTTTGGTGGTGGTGGTGGGTGTATGTTACACACGCTTGTTGATATCCCACGGCCTCTGAGACAGGAACATGTCTCCACCACCAGATGGGCTTTCTAAGAACAAATCCCAAAAAGATGGGGTCTTTCTAGTGCTGAAGAGATGGCTCAGTTGGCCATGTAACTTGCCTTGTAAGTATGAGGACCAGAGTTCTAGCTCCAGGACCCACTCCGGATAATCTGAGCTTGGTGTGCTGTGTAGTCCCAGCCCTGACGGAGTCTTAGAGCTTGCTGGACACTCATCTTCAGCTATTTGGCAAGCTCAAGACCAGTAAGAGACCTCATTTCAAATATCATAAGGTGGATGAATCCTCAGTAACAACACCCAAGTTGTCTTCTGGCTTTCACTGACATGCACACACACAGGAACACATGCATATACAAACACGTGCACACAAAAATGGCACCTTATGGTATGCACACATGCGCACACACACACACAGATGAGATGTTTTCATCATTCACTGACTAGGAAGACATGACCCAGGAGACAAGCTGGTGGGAGCTGGAACCCTGACTCCTGGGCTCCTGGGCTCCTGGGCTCCTGGGCTCCTGGGCTCCTGGGCTCCTGGGCTCCTGGGCTCCTGGGCTCCTGGGCTCCTGGGCTCCTGGGCTCCTGGGCTCCTGGGCTCCTGGGCTCCTGGGCTCCTGGGCTCCTGGGCTCCTGGGCTCCTGGGCTCCTGGGCTCCTGGGCTCCTGGGCTCCCAGTTGGAAGGTAGGGGTTGTCCATCTTGAAATAGGCTGGAGGAAGGTCTGGGGCGTAATAGGAGCAGGGTTCTTGCCCATAGAGACCCTGGTGGGGGCTGGATAGGCACACAGACATCTCTGCAGAACTTTGATCCATGGCAAGGACAGGGCTAGCTTCAGTTCTCTTTGAAGCAGTGGGAAGATCAATCCTCCCTCTTATCTCAGCCGCTGCATAGTGTAATGTGTCATGTGCTGCTGTAGACCAAGAAACCCAGAGAGGGAGCAGGCAGAACCCAGCCCTGCCAGGCCCTGCCCTGCTCAGCCCTGCCCTGCCCTGCCCTGCCCAGCCCAGCCTCACCCTGCCCTGCCCTGCTCTGCCCCTGCCACCTCTGGGGGCAGAAGCATGTGTGTGATCTGTTACTTTCTGACCTCCTCTTGGATCAGTGTCTGACACAAGGAAGAGAAAGTAATGAAGACTAAGTGCTCAGGCCCTCAGAGACTCTGTCAGTCCCTCTCTCGGCCCCCACCTCACCCAGGCACTCCCTCTTTTTTCTTCAAAGTCCGCTTTCAAACCTCACCTTTTGCTGAGATCTGAAGTTGCTGGGCCAGGAGGCAGGAGACTGGATTCTAGTTACAGGTCTGCCTTTGATATGCTGTGTGACCTTGAGCAAGTTACTGCCCTTCTCTGAGCTTTTCTCCAGTAAGTACAGTTGCCTTGAATGCTTTCAGGGCACAGTTTAAAATTCCATAATGCAGACCAGCCTGTGGACAGGGCAGAGGCTCAGGGTAAGTTCAGGCTGTAGAACCGTCTGTCTCTCTCAAATGCTTCTGCAAAGTAATTGTCCCCGTAATCTTGGCCTGGCTGGCTCCTTTTTCATCTCCACTGAACATTTTCCTGCATAATCTCACAAGCACAGAGGGCTGCTCTGCAGGCTGAGCTGAACCCCAAGTCTGAAAGCTCTGTCCTTTGGGGAACGGCAGGAACATTTCCTATCAGCACTGCCTCTAGCTGGATCAGGCACTGTGGATCAGAGGTTTACAGGATCACTGCATCCTGAAAGGCTGGGGAGTGGGTGGGGTGAGGATGAAGGGACTGGGTAGGTGGGGGATCTGGGGTACCAGTAGGGACAGGACAAATGTTCTCCTGTGGACGCTGGTGAGTGTGTGTGTGTGGGGGGGGGGGTTCACTCTCCAAGATGCAGAATGGAAATATTTCAAACTCAGATCAAGTCAGGTCCCCTATGTCTCTGCTGCCTCTCAGAGACAGATGCCTTCCCCCCCCTTCCCCCCCCCAACTGGCTGAGAATCCCAGCAGCACAGTTATTATGTGTAGGCAATGGGGGTAATCTCAGCATCCACTGACCACATCTTGGTTTGAGATGAGCTCCAGGAAGATAGGACTGATGTGAATTAAAACCCCAGATCCTGGTAGCTGCTGAGTTCCCGGCTGGGAAGTGAGGACTTTTTAGCTGGCAGGAAAGCTCAATAGGTCTCCTTAAGTCACGTGAGTTCTCTCCCAAGGTTGGCCAGGCATGAAGAAGCGAATGTTTCCAGAAAAAGGAAAACATGGAGATGGAAACAGGAAAGGCTTGTCTCGACTTCTGCAGTATGTCTGGAGGGAGCCAGTTCAGCTCTGGAAACTTCTTCGTCTTCAGGTCCTCACGCTGTCATTGTCCGTCTTCGGCATCCTCCTTGGCCTCTTTCAACCCCAACACAGTAGTCCTGGGGTTGTGGTGTCCTTCATGAGTCTGTCTCCTGCCTACTCCTTCCTTGGCTTCTTAGTCTCTTGGGAATTGCCACCATGACCATCAAACCCCAGATGTGCTGTCTTTGTAAAGGAAACTCATTGGGGTACCTGTGAGTTACCCTGTATGTTTGTGTATGTGTGTGTCTGTGTGTGTGTGTCTGTGTCTGTCTGTGTCTGTCTGTGTGTGTCTGTGTCTGTCTGTGTCTGTCTGTGTGTATCTGTGTGTTTGTGTGTGTCTGTGTATTTGTATATCTGTGTGTCTGTATGTGTCTCTGTGTGTCTGTCTGTGTGTGTGTGTGTCTGTATGTGTCTGTGTATTTGTGTGTGTGTATCTGTGTGTGTGTCTCTGTGTATGTGTCTGTGTTTTCGTGTGTGTATCTGTGTGTCTGTGTGTTTGTGTGTGTGTCTGTGTCTGTCTCTGTGTCTGTGTATGTGTCTCTGTGTATGTGTGTGTCTGTTTGTCTCTGTGTATGTCTGTGTATGTGTGTGTGTGTGTCTGTATGTTTGTGTGTGTGCTTGTGTGTGTGTCTGTGTCTGTCTCTGTGTATGTGTCTGTCTGTGTTTGTGTGTGTGTATATCTGTGTGTCTGTGTGTGTCTGTCTGTCTGTCTGTGTGTGTGTGTGTCTATGTATGTGTCTCTGTGTATGTGTGTATATCTGTCTCTGTGTATGTCTGTGTATGTGTGTCTGTGTGTCTGTGTATGTTTGTGTCTATGTCTGTGTGTGTATGTCTGTCTGTGTGTCTGTGTGTTTGTGTGTGTGTGTCTGTCTGTCTGTCTCTGTGTGTATCTGTGTCTCTGTGTTTGTGTGTGTGTGTCTGTGTCTTTGTGTATGTGTGTGTGTGTGTGTCTATGTGCATGTTGTGAGCAAGTATGCAGGACACTGAAGAGTGTAAGCTCTCCCCAGAGGGAACTGTCTGCCTAGGGAAGTGTGGAAGTGAAGCCATGTTGCAATGTGTAATGTGTAGACCTTGGCACATAGTTTGTGTCTGTGGCTCTGAACTGGAAGCACAGCATCTTGACTTTCAGGGATACTCATAGACTCCTAAATTTGAGGAATGTCACACAAAATGATAGAATGCCTGCCACCAATGTTTTCGGTTCCCATGAGTCCTGAGTACAACAGCCGCTTTATTTCCAGGGCCTTCCTGCCGGCGCCACCCTTTGGCCTTCTATGCACTGGGACAAGAGCTGAGCCCTTGGTCATAGAAGTCTGAGGTCAAGGGCCAGCAGCAGCCTCAGTGACTCTCCAGCTGACCCAGTGTTCCTTGCTGTCCACCCCAGGTAACTACTGACAGGCTGGAAGTCTCACATGTTTCATGAGAGGGTTCAAGATTTGCTTCAGTGTTCTCTAGATCACACACTAGCCCCAAAGGGTCACTGTTTACTGCATGCTTGCAGTGTGCTAAGACTCTGTGGTGGGAAGACTAGAACATGAGTCCACTTGTGTCAGACTCTGACCCTCTAGCTTCTCTCTCTGAGTTTGGAACTACAGATTGTCTCAGAGAAGGGGATGGGGCTCACTTTCTGCCAGCCTCACTTACTAAATAAACAAAGATAACAGCTTTCATCTTGGATAAGAGAGTTCACTTTTATACCCTGTATTTAAGATCCAGCCCTCCCTGGCAGAGGATGGAAGAGGAAGCTGGAAAAGTCCCTTCCTGGAGAAGGCTCTGCACAAGATAAGCAGACACACCCTGAGCATGCATGCCACGAGGGAGTCACTCCTGGTTTGTATGTGAGTTTCCCTTGACCCATTCCTGTGGCTTCCATGGAACCCTCCCTCCCATGCCTGCTAGGGCTGAGGACACCAGGGAAGTGACCGGGGAAGAGGACACTGTTGCTCCGAGATACACATCACTGCTTTTGGCTGCACTGAGAGGGTTCAGCTCATTCCCTTCTCCACCAGATTTAAGTTGCAGGGAACATGCATTATTTTTTCATTAAAAATTTATTTTGGAATGGATAGCCTTCAGAGACGTAATTAGCCACATTATTTCCCTCCATTAGCTGTCCCTGGTGTTCTCAGGAATGTCTTGTCCCTTTTCCTCTCCATTTCACTCTTTCCATTCTCCGCACAATCTGGGCTGCAGCGTTCACCACTCCTCCACCCCCACGCGCCCCCTCATGACCGCGTGCAGCTTCCAGAGGAATGTGCTAACAGCCTTCCTCACGGGGCTGCTGGGATCGAAGTCCTCAGGGACAGCACGGGATTCAAAGAACTGTCACCCCAGTTTGTATTATCTGAAATGGGTCCTGTGGGCCGTTTTTAGTGTTATAGCCAGTGAGTTCCCCAAGATCTGGGAGGTGACACAAAATGTAACAGATAACTCCTAGGCACCCCAAGTAGTACAGTAGACTCACAGTGTGGGTGAGTTGCTCTGGTTCTAGGGAGACCCCAGACATCTCAGTGCTCAGAGGAACACAGCTGCCACCCGCTCCACCCTCGCCTTGTTCCTATCACAGGTGACACATGACACGCAGCCATCTCCAGCATTGTCAGAAATACCCCCACTCTGTGGGAGTGAGGGCAGAAAGCCTGACACCCAAAAATCTAAATTTATCCTGGCTCCCACAAAGATGGGCAACAAGAAAAGTACAGCAAAACATCTTCAGTGTGCATGATTTCTATGGCGAACTCTGACTGTCCCAGATCCCAGGGATCCTGGGAGGTATACCTCAAAGGGGCTGGTCCTAGCAACAGAGATGAAGTGAATGACATTTCAGAATTGTGTCGTGTGGTACTGGCACGAAGAGAACTCAAGTCAACTCTGGTCCTCACATTGGTCTTACTGCTTTGCACGCGCACGAGTTCGTGTGTGTGTGTGTGTGTGTGTGTGTGTGTGTGTGTGTGTGCAATTTTAGGTTCCAAGCTTCGTGCAGAGGAGCAGAAACTGACAGGTTTGCAGGGTCTTTGAACTTGGGCACAGATGTTACTACAAACCTCGTGGAATCAGGCAGCATCTTGACTGTCTTCATCACGGTGATTTTTATGAACAATCCCTGGGCATACGGAATAGCAACGGTGAGGCTGGGGGAGAATTAAGAGCTGGGTGCTGGTGCCACTGTGCTTGCCAGCCCTGCTGGACTCTTTACAGACACTCCCTCATTTATCTTTCAGGCCCAACAGGCATTACACACACATACCCCGCCCCAGGTGCTAGGGAGAGATTCACACAGGGTAAGAAGAGATGGTGTCAAATGAATGACTTCTGTTCCGCCTCCCAGGAGGAGTCTCATTGTGTGGATGATGGCAAATGGTACAACAATGCCGACTGCCAGGAGCAGCAGGCTCAGGGTATCAACCCACTCCACGGCTGGCAGGTGTCGCCAAGAAACACACAAGTCACCCAGTACCAGATGGAATCACGCTTTAGTCACACAGATGAGACAGAATAAGAGCCACTTCAATAGAGGGTGTCTGTCCCCCTGCCACCAGGGGTCTCAGTCTGCCACCAGCGCAGGATAATGACCTTCACATAGCCTTCTGTGCCACAGGTAAAGGCCCTCATTCCCTCTCCACCTGGAAGAGATCTAGCAGGGGGCTGGCTAGGAGCCATGTGACGCACAAGCTTAGCAGAACAAAGGAGCGCTCTTCCAGCCTGGAACAGGAAAAGGTGGTTGCAGGTTAGTGATGTGCCCCACACAACCTTAATGTACCTTATCTCTTGGGAGAAAAAAGGTTTTAGGCCCAAGCCACTTTCCTGAGACTGAGCCAAAAGTCAAAGGTGACAAGTACTGGTCACTCTTCCCCACGGCTGGGACCAAGGTCATATTGGTGAAACTGCATCTGGATTTAGACACAAGTCTGCCTGGCACCACAACCGGAGAGCTTTCTTATCTGAGCTCAGTCATCCCTCTGCAAACCCAAGTAAAGTCTGCTCAGTAAGCCCAGCCTACTTAGTAAATTCCAGGTCAATGACATACTATTTTAAACCGAAATGGAAAAACAAAACAACAAAGCAAAAGTCTGAAATGTCTGGAGGCAAGAGTCCCTGATCCCTGGAAGGCCCCTTCCCTCCTCACCAAGGTAGCCCATCAGCCAACTGCCAGATTCCTAAGGACCAAGATGCCCAGGTGGCCTTCTGTAATGCTAACCCCCCCACCAAGTGTAGCAATCCAGAACCTACGACTCTCATGCCCTGAAGCATCTCCATGCATAGAGACTTAAAACAGAAATATGGGGAGAAGGGGGAGGGGCCTAAAAGAAAAGTAATAAGCTGGCATCCAAAAATCTTTGGCAATCATATACACAAATGGAAGCAGGGACTATTTAGACCCAGGAGACATGAAGTGCTGGTAAGAATCTGCCAGTGAGACTGGAGAGATGGCTCAGCCGTTGAGTGTTTACTGCACAACCATGAAGGCGTGCGCCACCACTGCCCGGCCCATCCCAAGAGCTTTCTTATCTGAGCTCGGTTACCACTCTGCAAAACCAGGTAAAGTCTGGGTATGGAATTTGGATGCCAGCACCCACATAACAAGCTGAGCATCTGGGGCACACCTGTAACCCTAGCTCTGAAGTGGAGGGGGAGACAGAATAGCTGGGGCTAGCTGGTTCTTAGGCTAGTGAGGAAAGTGAAAGCCCCGGGTTTAAGAAGAGAAGCTACCTTATTGAAGCAGACGAACAGTGAGGGATGAGGACATCCAATGCCTCATTCTGGACTCTGAGCATACGTGCACAACTGTGTGCACACACGCACGCACGAGCATACACTCACACTCACAAATAAATTCATCTGAAAATATGTAGGTCAGATTCGGGCCCTTTGTGCTCTGTGGAGCTCCTTTAATTCAGTTTGAATATTAAGCCTCTGTATCGTTTCTATGAGGTTGCAGTAATATGAGTAGACGGGGCTGGCTAATTTGGAGCAGAGTTATGACCCAGCATTTGGACCCAGGGAGCCGAAGGTTAAAGGAAGTTCAGCAGATGATCTATGTATGTCCACCACACTCGGTTTAGAAACCAAGTTGCACTCAGCATTCAGATTGTTCCAACTCCTCTCTGCCCGATCCTCCTCATTTCGGGGAAGCTTGCAGTTTAATTCTCCGCAAGGTGCGTTGTTAACGTGGAGGAACAGAGGCCTCCGTCACCCGCCTCTGTCATCAGCGGTGAGGACCACCCACGCGGTGTCTCCTGCTCCC
Organism: Arvicanthis niloticus; assembly: GCF_011762505.2. NCBI lineage: Eukaryota > Metazoa > Chordata > Mammalia > Rodentia > Muridae > Arvicanthis > Arvicanthis niloticus. The sequence goes on from NC_133434.1 coordinate 32,516,288, forward strand.
CTCGCTTGACTTGGAGACCTCACAGACTTCCAAATGAAGCTGTTCTGATGTGCGAGGAGTGGAGTCTTATTCCACTCAGTGCCTACCTGTGCTGCCCACCCCTCCAGCTCTGCCAAGACTGGGACAGCAGGCCAAGGCGCAAAGGCTCTCGGTATCTTCCAGTATTTGGATTGGAAACAGAGGGAGGCAAAAGACGGTTGCTGCTGGAGTGTCAGAGACTTCCTGTAGTGTCTCCAGCCAGCAGACCAGTAACAAACAACGGAGACAGTGAATTGTGTCTACGCAAGACTTCCATATGGACAGCTCTGTTAATAAAGGTTACAAAGGCAGGGAGGTTGGCTGTGTTCTGATTTCATGGCTGGGGAATCCGGGGGATTGGTAGATGTCAGATTTGGAGGTCAGACTCCAAGTTCCACCTTGGAGCTCTGGACTGCAATTTGGCTTGTGTAATGACTAGCAGTGCTTTCCAGCCAGGACAGACCTGAGGAGAAAGGCAAGTAAGGGGGTCGAGAGCATGGCTCTGGAGCCAAGAGGCGCCACCTTCTCAGGTCCATTTAACAGCCGCACCAGGCTGGGGCAGGGGCATTAGAAGAATGAGCACAAAATAATCTGACATTGGCCCTGGTCTAGTGGATATCAGGGTAGGAGGGAGAGGGACACATACATGTATCTGCCTGTGGCCACGAATCAACTGGGTTCACCTGAAAGGGGGGCTGGAAATGAAAAAAGGGATGGAGGGAGAGAAGAGATGAAGCCAAGACAAAGGTCTCTTATCAAGGCTCAAAGCTTTAATGTTCAGCTCTCAATTTAAAGGGGAAGGCCCAACCCAAAACCCCTCCTGGTTTCAGCCAGAGATGGGTGAGATAATCCATAATCCGTTCTTGGTCACAGCCAGAGATATCTCAAGGCAAGCCCAGGGGCAGTTCTGCTTCTGTGTTCTGTGCAGCTAGGGTGGGTAACTTCACCTAGAGCCTATCATTTGGTCTGTTGTGGTAAGCAAGGTCTCTCAGGCCTGCTCATGGCTGGGGCAAGGGCACACATACAAGGCACAGTGAGGGTGGCAGTTTGTCTTCATCAACATAGGGTCTCACTATGTAGCCCTGGCTGTTCTAGAACTCACTCTGTAGACCAGGCTGGCCTTGAACTCACAGAGATCTGCCTGCCTCTGTCTCCTGAGTCCTGGAATTAAAGGCGTATACCCCTATAGCTGGCAGGGTCAGTCATTTCATTAAGTCATTCATTCAGTTGGTACTCAAACCAACTGTCTTAGTTTGCCCAAGACCTTGCTCTGGGTATAGAGATAAAGTAGAGGGTAGGGGAGTTGGCTCTGTGGACAAAGTGTTTGCTGTGCAATCATGACTACCTGAGTGTGGATTTCCAGCACCCCTGTAAAAAGCCATGTGTGCAGATGTACGAATGTTGTAGCCCCAGTGCTGGGGACGGAAACAGATGGGTCCCTGGGGCTCACTGACTAGCCTGCCTAGCCAAGTAGAGAAACCCTGTTTCAAAAAATAAGGTAGAGAGTCACACACACACACACACACACACACACACACACACACACACCAGGAGCCACTATTCAAATACTAAATCATAGCCCCCTCTGTAGACTTACATAAATCTACTCTTGGTCTCCAGGCCAGATACACTGATTTGGTGTTTTGGAAAGTCCTCCCTAAACCTGAGGCTCTGAAGTGTAGTTATTATGAATTCTGGTACTGGTCTGGTAAAACAATAGCCAGAGATATGGAGTTGTAGCTCACCTCCTCCAGGAAGGCCACCCTGGTTAGCCCAATTCACTGGATCCATTAACTCAACCCCCAATGTACACCCTGAGTGGACTGTAATTTGGGGAGAGGGTGGGTTGTGGATTCACTCCCTCGGCTTCTGTGTGTGTTCCAGATTCTGTCATTGTGATGGCAGTCCCAGAGCCTTGTGACTCACATCTAGCTGGATTTGTTCAAATGTGGGAAGAGTGGCCCAGTTCCTTTGGGGAATGCAATTCATCTCTTAAAAGGAAGCCCCCTTTCCTTGGCTCCCTGATCACTAGGGAAGAGCTGGACACAGGCTACTCCCAAGGCAGCAAGAGGGGAACATGACCACCCTTTCTCCAGAAAACAGCCTCTCTGCCAGGCGGTCAGCTACTTTCATTCTGGTACGTACTTTGATTTGATTTGAAATAAGGTCTCTTCTGTGTTGCCCAGGCTGGCCTTGAACTTGTGATCCTTTGGCCTCAGCTTTCTGAGTGCTGAGATTATAAGCATCTGCCACCATACCTGACACACACATGTTCTTCATCAGTCCCAAGTGCCTGCCTCCCCATCCTCCTGGTTATAGCCGGACTCTTTGTCCCTGATGAATGGGAAGGCTGGCCATGGAAGGGAAAGCAAGGGCTGTTTCCCTTCAACAGCAACCACAGGTGAGACATCTATACCCCTTTTTACCTTAGAAAAGGGGGGAGGGGCCTTAGAACTCGGTATGGCTTCCTCCCCATACCGAGTCATTCTAAATTTATTGAGTTTTAGAGTTGCAGCCCCTGGGTGTTTTCTTTGGCGGTTTTTGCCAACAATTTTGGTGTGTGGCCACCAGGTGGCAGTAGTGCTTCTGTTACTAGGTCCCAAGACCAGTTAGTTAATAAACTATTCTGGTCCACCTGAGTCATGAAAATTTTCCACGCACGATTTTTCAAAATCAGAACTAATTACAGTGACCTTAACCAATCTCAAGACCCATTTGTCACACGATTAGTAGGGCGATACATAAAAATGCAAAATAGGCACTTGAGGTTTAAATGTCACATTTATCGACGATCACCAAGCATTGAATCTTTTCTCTGTATTTCTCCAGCTCTCCAAATTTAAAGAAATTTAATAATTTCTAATACTAATAATAATGAATAAGCTGCCACACAGCAGTCGGCGTGTACAGACGGTGTTGTAAATACTTTGTTTATAGTCATTTCTTCTCATCCCAGCCCTCTAAGATGGGATGTGATCCGGCTATTATCATTTGATAAGTGAGGAATTAGATCTTGGAGACTTTGCATCCTGACAGGCAGGTATCCAGTCAGTGGTGAAGCTGCTCTCCAGACCCAGGCAGTGGGCTGACCAGTTCTCCTTGTCGATTCATGAACACCCAAGTACGGAACTGATTGCCAGTGTCAGGGAGACCTTACTTCCCAAGGGCAGTCCATGGTCAAAGTTGCCTGTATCTCCTAGTTCCCCATTTCTCAGTGTTGGTCCAGCAGATACAGTGTGTGTGAGTTATTAAAGAGGGGTGTTCAGTCTAGGGAGGTGTCTCAGTGCTGAAGCACTTTTCTTGTAAATATGAGGACCAAGTTCAGATCCCAGAACCCATGTGAAATGTTGGGTCGGTATGGTGGCTCTCCTGTAATGCCAGTCTCAGAAGGCAGAGACAGGGGATGCCAGGAGCAAACTGACTAGGGAAACTTAGCCATATCAGTGACCTCTGGGTTTGATTGAGAGACCTTGCCTTATTGAATAAGGTCAAACAGACAATCAAAGATGATTCCCAGTGTCAACCTCAGGACTTCACATGTACTCATAAAATGGGCCCACATATGTGCATGCACACACACACACACACACACACCAACCACACTGACAGATAGAGGAAGTTCTTAGCCCACCTGACCTGCAGATAGGGAAACTGACCTGCCCGCAGTCAGCGGCTCACTGTTGCTTTTCAAGGCAAGTGTTTTTCTACTTCCTGACACCTGGCTCCTCACTCAGTCTGTGAGCCACAGCCTCAGTCACCCAGGAAACTGTTAGGAGTACGTCTCTGCAGGCTGTTTCCTCAAACTTTCTGAACCAGAAGACTCTCAAGTGATTTGAATACAGATTTAATTTAGAGCCCTGGGTCTACACATTGAGTTATTCAGAGAAAGATGGGGACAGTTCTGGCCAGCTGTTGGGTTCTGCCCAGCAGCTCATGTCTCTGTAATGTGGCATTTCACGGTCCCCTTCTCTTCAGCAGACACTCTGGGGAGTGGGGACCTTTTGCTCATCCTTAGTGTTATTTTGTAAATGCTTTTTAGGCACTGTCCTTACTACTCATACACAAGTGTGTTGTGCCTAACACACATGGGCCAGGCGTATGCACATCTCACCTGAATATTCCTGCAACCGGCTGGTTTATATTTTCAGGGAAGATAAAATAAAGCACATGAATTGTTTAATTTGTGCTCATCTTAATCTTTCTATTATCAAAACGGCACAACCATAGAAAAACATAAAATATGTTAAAAAGGAAAAAAAGAAATATTTATATTCCCTAACTTTCAAGAGAATCACGGTAGCTTTTTAGTTTCGTTTTGAGACTAGGTCTTATGCATCCCAGGTTGGCTTCAAATTCACTGCATAGCTGAGAATAACCTTGAACTTCTGGTCCTCCTGCCTCCACAGATTTGTGTAGTCGAACCAGGCATGTGGTTCTGGGGATCAAACCTGGAGCTTCCAGTGTGCTTGACAAATACACTACCAACTGAGCTACGTCCCTAACCTCAATGACTAATTTCTTCTTTAAATTTTATGCATATGGGTGTTTTGACTGTGAACATATCTGTGTACCACACATGTGCCTGGTGCCCAAGGAAGCCAGAAGAGGGCATCAGGTACCTGGAACAGGAGTTACTGGCAGACTGTGAGCTGCCATCTGGGTGCTAGGAATTAAACCTGGGTCCTCTGGGACAGCAGCCAGCACTCTTAACTGATGAGCCATCTCTCCAGCCCCACTGTTGTTTTTAATGGAGGGTGTTTTCTTGGTATTTTCTTCAGTATTTTTACTATTATTTATTTAGTTGCTGTTGTTCTTGAAGTAGGGTCTCACTGTGTAGCTTCATATGGCTTAGAAATCACTATGTAGGGGCTGGAGAGATGGCTCAGTGGTTAAGAGCACTGACTGCTCTTCCAAAGGTCCTGAGTTCAATTCCCAGCAACCACATGGTGGCTCACAACCATCTGTAATGGGATCTGATGCCTTCTTCTGGTGTGTCTGAATGTAGTTACAGTGTACTCATATAGATAAAATAAATCTTAAAAAAAAAAAAAGAAAGAAATCATTATATAGGCCATGGTGTCCTTAAACTCAGAGATTCACCTGCCTCCCAAGTGCTGGGTGGAATGACAGGCATGTGCCACTGTGCCCAACCTTCAGTCTTTTTAAAAGAATATATGCGGGTTTATGTGGTACAGTTTTTGTACTATATATATATATAACATATATATATATATATATATATATATATATATATATATATATATATCTCAAACACAGTATACAAGCAGTAGTACTGTGAATCCTGATCTGGCTGGACTAGAGAGCCCAGTGTGCAAATGGACAGTGCTACTGTCAGATCACAGACTACATGGAGAGGCAGTACTGGTGCATAAGGAGAATGTTAGGTTTCAAACTGTGTACTCTCTTCTTTTTTTTTTTTTTTTTTGTTAACATTTGTATGTTTCCAGATTATTGTTCGTGCCTTGTAAACATGATTTTATATGCCTCACGGTAGTCCACAGTATATAGAAAACATGGCTTACTTAATCATTCCCTTATTGCAGAGCAATGAGAGTACTTACATTTTTCATTTGGGTAAGTTACATACATGTAGTGAACATTACTGTCCTTCCTGGGTTTTCGTTTCCCACTTATTTTCAGCAATTTCCTCCGGATAGAGTATTCTAGAAGTGAGTCAGAAACTACGAATTTTGATCCCTCACAAAGTTCAGAGCCTAGCACTTGAAAACCGCCTTACATTACAAGGAAAGCCCACAGACTGCAGCAGAGGATTAATCTGGTTGTTCTCACCAGGAGAAGAGAAACCCCCCCATTGACAAGGCAGAATGGGACAGCTTCTTCGATGAGAACGGTCACTTGGCCAAGTCACGAGACTTCATTTGTACTAACATCCTGGAAAGGGTATGGTCCCCAGGTCACCTTCAGGCCCTGGCACTAGGGGGTGGCACAGAGGGCAGGGGTCAGGCATGGCATTGGGCAAAGCCCTCTAAGTAGGCATCTTGCTTGAGAGTTCATGACCTCCATGCCTAGGGACTACATCCCTTCGTGAGAACAGAAGCCTGGAAGTTCCTTACAGGGTATTACTCATGGCAGAGTTCCTGGGATGAGCGGCTCATGGTGGACAGCAAGAGGAGGTAGAACTTTCTAGATTCTCTTTCCATGGATAGCTGTTGGGGCTTCAGGTGGCAGTGGGGGTATGGGGAGGTGTACCCTCTCAGCCTAAAGATGCAGGTTTCTTCTTTATATGGATTCCTGATGCTTCCTGTGCAGGACCCACACGCAGGAGGTGTAGCGAGGTTTAAGCTGGCATCTTCTCACCAGTTCTATTGACCAAATAAGTCGCAGGCAGGGGCCTGTCCCACTTTCCCTTATCACCTTACTGCCAAGCCCACCCTTTTCTACACAACCTACTTGTGAAGGGCCCAATCCTTACTCCACCAACTGCTACTTCCAAGCCCCATGGCTGAACTGCCTCCTGAACGTAGGTTCCTCTCTGCCCTGCCAACATCTGTTCCCAGTATGGACTGCTCATGTCCTCGGGTTAACCAGTCCTGCAGGTGTATCTGCTGACATTTCAAGTAGCAATCCCTTTCCCAATCCTGGCTCCCTCACCCCAGAACCTTCCATCTGATCACATGACCGAGGGACTGTCTCAGCATTAGGGTTGTGATGACACATCATACTCAAAAGCAACTTGTGGAGGGTGGGGGTCTTATTCCATAGCTTACAGCTCTACATTGCAGCCCATCACTGAGGGAAGTCAGGGCAGGAGCCTGGAGGCAGGAGCCTGGAGGCAGGAGCCTGGAGGCAGGAGCTGATGCAGAGGCCATGGGGGGAATGCTGCTTACTGACTTGGTCCTCACATCTTGCTCAATCTGCTTTCTTTAGAGCAGCTGGGACCAACCCAGAGGTGGCACCTCCCACAGTGGGCTGGGCACTCAGCATCAATCATTAGTCAAGGAAATTAGGACAGGCTTACCCACAGGCTGATCTGGTGGGGGCATTTTCTTAATCAAGGTTCCTTCTTCTAAAACGGCTCTAGCTTGTGTCAAGTTGATAGAAAACCGATACCCAGGGATTCTCCATCAGCTCAAGCACTCTACCAGAGCTGGGTGTTCTTTTGGACTCTGCTCTTGGCTCATTCATTCACTCGTTCTCCATCCACCTACATTGGTCTCCCTATTATCTGTTTTCCCAAAGCCCCACCCTTGGGCCAGTGGGGTTGCTTGGAGGATAAAGGCATCTGCTGCCAAGCCCGAGGATCTGAGTTCAATCCCAGAGTGAATGGAGAGAGTGGACTCTCACGGTATGTCCCATGACTTCTACAAGTGTGTGGCACACAGACACGCGCGCACGCACACACACACACACACAACACACACACACACACAAACACACTGAATAAATAAATGCAAAAACTCTGCCCTTGCTTCAAGGCCAAGATCGAGCAGGGCACTGCTTGATCAATCAAGTGTGCCCTGATTGACTGGAGGATCTTCATAGGTGAGTAGCACGCAGTCTTTGAACTTGGAACAGCCTTGGGTTTGGGAGAGAATTCAATTTAAATTCTAGCATTAACATCTCACTCTTGAGTGAACTTCCCAGCTTAAGGCTTAGTCTCCTCCACTGTCAAATTTGGGGTCACAGGACAGTTCACAGAATGGTTACAATGATCTCATTATAGGGACAGGCATGTCACCGTGCACAGGGAAAGGAACAGCTATGGTTCATGTTGATGGGGATGCCACCCACTTCTGGGACCCTGGGACTTGGGCTTGCTGAGCCTGGAGCCTGCTGCTTCTCTCCCCTGTGGACAGCACACTGAGGCAGAGTCTGAGTCCTCATCTGTCTGTTAATGCTCAAGGTGGGCTGGGTCTGAATGATCCCACAGTGGATCGCTTCCTTCTTGGAGGTGTCCATCTTAGGCTGCCTGACTAAGTCTAAGGGGTCTGGAGCAGAAGGCAAGCTCAGCCCCAAGGCAGCACCCAGCCAGGATAGGGAAAAGACAATTCCACAAGGGACCAGCAGACAATAGTCTAGGACAGAAGAGATTTCGAGTGTCAGACCAGGTACCAAGGGCCCGAGGAACAGCCCACCTGATTGCCCAGGCAAAGTGCCACAAATGGGGGGTTGACAATAACAGACATTTTTTTTCCCTCTGGCATTCTGGAGGCAGAAGACAAGGTTGTGTGCTAGCATCCTGAGAAGGCGCTGAGAGACAGAAGGTTCTTCTCCACACCTCCCACAGAAGCTTCCTTGGCTTGAGGCTACATCCATTCACTCTCTGGTTCAGTGGACACATGCCCTCCAATCTTGCGTGTGTGTGTGTGTGTGTGTGTGTGTGTGTGTGTGTGTGTCTGTATATATACATGCGTGTGCGTGTGTGTGTTATGAAGACAGTTGTCATTTATAGGTCCCCTAGAAAATACAGAATGACCTCATCTTGAGATCCTAAAAGACCTCTTCTATAAATAAGACCATGTTACAGGTTCTAGAGGTTACATTTAGGATATGACTTTTAGAGGCTACCAGTCAGTTACTGGACCGACTAAATAAATTTTAGTCTTCCAGCATGAGTCTTTCCAACTGAGGGGGTACCACTCACTCTGCAGATGAGGAAACCATGGCTTAGAGAAGGGAGGCTAGCATCCCTCTGCAGATACTCTGTTGTTAAGTGGTGGCTGCAGGGTTCGGGTGCTACAGGGAGACCATAGATCCCCACATTAAATTGCCTTCACACTGTGCCAGCTGCATGTTGGGGAAACGCTTGTTCAAGGCTACTCAGGCTGAGGTGGGCGATAGCACTGCTATCTCCCCACCCCCATGACTTTGAACTAAATCAGATCTGAACTGGATGGGAGGAGAATTTGGAGGCAAGGGGAAGGCCAGACCAGCAGGGTATGGTGATGAATTGAGGTGGGGACCAGGTGGGCAAGGCTACCCTATTCCCCTGAGCTCAGCAGCTGCTGCAGCCGAACTGTCCCCTCTTGGAAGGGGAAGGCCACCTTACTCAGCCCCAATGCTGTTCTCTCAGGAGGAACTATAACTCCTTGTGCCAGATGTATGAGAAAATCCAGCCCCTGCTGGAAAACTTACACGGGAACTTCACAGAGACTCGGAACAACATCGGTGAGCAGAGGGGGAGGGCTGGGCAGAGAGGGCAGGAGCCATTCATGTCTTTTTTTCCTGGTCATTTCCAGGCACAGGTGACTCCTGGGGCTTGGCAACTGTCTTGGTTTTGGCCTGGGATTTTCCTAGCCAAACCTGGGTCAATCCACTCTCCCGTGCCCATGGGTATTCCTAGGTGTGCTTCCCTGCTGCCACGTGCTAGCTCTGTTGCTTTTGTCTTCCTCTCCCCACCCCCATGACTTTGAACTAAATCAGATCTGAACTGGATGGGAGGAGCATTTGGAGGCAAGGGGAAGGCCAGACCAGCAGGGTATGGTGATGAATTGAGTGTGGGGGGCTAACATGCCTTTTGTAGCCCCCAGCTAGGATTTTTCTTTTAGGACCTGTCCTATACTGGGGGAGATGACATAATTCTTGCTTTCTATGCTGGAGATGACTGACTGTCACTTCTGTCCCTTGCTCTGATCTAGCATATGACATCCAGAAGCTGTATGATAAAGACCCCCTGGGCAATGTACTTATGGACAAGAAGAAACTGGAGAAGACTCTGCTGCTGAGTTATGTCTGCAATACAAAGGCTGGTGAGCTGGGGGTGGAACCCCAGCCCATACTTGCTGCCTCCTTTCTGGACCCTGGCCCAGGGCCCATTAGCTCCTCCTCACAGGTGCCCTCCCCTGCAGAGTACCAGCGAGGCTTCCATGAGATGGTGATGCTTTTCCAGCTGATGGTGGAGCACGACCATGAGACCTTCTGGCTCTTCCAGTTCTTCCTGCAGAAAACAGTGAGGACTAAGCCGGGCTCAAATCTCCTCCTCCCCACCACCAATGAAGCCCAAGGCACTGACAGCCTCAGACACTTCCTCCAGCCCCCAAACACCCTGTAGGTATTCGGGTGTGCGGTAGAAGCCTCAGAGCTCTGGAGAGCTGTTCTGGGGCCCATTCTTACCAGGCCCAGTGGTGGCACCCTCTGCTGGCCTTTCATTCCTTAAACACAGATTTCCCTTCTGATCCCTTATGGCTCCCCAGGACTCAGAATACAATCCAGTAGCCTTTGTCAGGTCTCCAAGGGCACCTTTTGTTCCTGCCTTCTCCTGTCCTCCCCCCCCATCCCAACTCCAATGACATATAATCCAGACATCTGGAAGGACCCAGTAACCAGATGTACCCTACTCTACACCCAGGATGAGGATATTGCCATCTGAAAAGATGCCACCTTCTAGAAGCTTCCCATGACCCTGCCTCTCTTTGCACCCCTGCGATAATATGTTTGCTGAACCTCTCCTCTCAGCTCTGACCTGATCACTGGGGTCACCGCCACATGCTGGACATCTTTGTCGCTCCACCTCACCCCTATATGTTTAGATGCACATGAATACATGGCTGCCCACAGATGATTTACACATGTGCAAACAGGCGTGGGGCACACACAAATCAGAGACCACACACACACAACACACACGCACGGAAGTGGATGAACCGGACACATGACCCCTCATAGTTGGGAGTGAGAGATTGGCTTCCTTCCATGGTGCCCTCACCTTGAACTAGGAGGACTGAACCCTGGTCCCATCTTGTGCAGGAGCACAGTTGTGTCATCAACATCGGCGTAGGCAAGAACCTGGACATGCTCAACAGCTTGATCACTTTACTGGACCCTGAATTTGCTGAACACCTCAGTGAGTGGTCCACACCTACTATTACTTCTCAGGACAGCAGGTAGGCCGTGGGAGGGCCAGACACATGCAGGAGGGGAGGACCAACGTGGAGAAGCCTGGGTCTGTGATGTTAAACTTGTGCTCCGAACGGACTCCACGGCTTGTTGGGAAAGTAACAGGTGACATTTTCATGTTTCCTATGTCTCCTGTTGTGTGGTGGCTTAAGCACCTGCTTCTCTCCCCACAGAAGGGAAGGGCTCCGGAGCTGTGCAGTCCCTCTTCCCATGGTTCTGCCTCTGCTTCCAGCGTGCCTTCAAATCCTTCGATGACGTCTGGAGGCTGTGGGAGGTAAGACGCATGCAGCCGGGGGACACTTAAGGTAGACTGTACCCCTCCTGCGTTAGGAGAGAAGCTGCAAGTTTTCCTGCTTCCCTTTCTTCTTGGCTATGGCTGGTTCTCTGTGATTTGGAGTTTAACTGGGTTATCAACCCGACTCCTGCCTTGCTGGAGAACGCTAGGGCATCTGTCCATCAACTGTGATGCCAGACTCCACTGACCTTCTATAGGGCAGTTAACAGAGGCACCGCCAGCTGCTCCCACCCTCCCCTGCTATCTGCTGTCTTCTTTCACTGCCCTTCCTTGGCCTTTCCCTCCTCTAGAATGCTGGCTTGCTTCTCTTAGAACCCGCTTCCCCACAAGGCAGGCCCCAAGGACACCTGAAGTCTTCCAACAACAGTCCCTCGGGCCACCAGCAGATGATCCCCCTTAGGAGCAAACCCACCAACTGTTGCTGTCCTGCCTCACAGCTGTTCCTAGTTAGAGAGTCCAGCCCAACTGCCAGCCTGGCATGGACTGTTGCAACATGCAGCTCCCACCTGGCTCACCCTTTCATCCTGGTTTGCCAGCCTCCAAGTTCAAATTGAGTATAGCACCCCTGTCACCGATTCTTGGGAAGCCCTGGATTGCTAAACTTCCATTCAAATTCTAGTTTTTCCATATCCTGTTGTGAGCCTGTGGGTTTGTGGTGGCTTGTTGCCCCCCAGGATATCCTGGTCTCAGGCAATGGGGTTGAAGCCTGCTGGTTGCCCACAGGTCCTGCTGACGGGGAAGCCCTGCAGGAACTTCCAGGTGCTGGTGGCCTACAGCATGCTACAGATGGTGCGCGAGCAGGCACTGCTGGAGTGTATGAGCGGAGACGCCATTCTTATGGTGAGAGTGCCCTTGGCCAGATCCCCTGCCAGCTTAGAGTCTGATCCCTGCACCCATCTCACAGAAGGATGTAGGCCCACGGTACTCTGCTTTATGGTAGCTTTTGCCTCCAGAGGAGAGCAGGTGATGAGAGCGGAAGTCTGGAGCTCCATGATGATGGCTTTTAGTAGAATAGCCTCAAACGCCAAACGCCCTGCAGCAGTGACAGAGGCTGTGCTGGCTTACCATCTAAATAAGCATGTGAAGAAACTGAGGCCTTGAATGGTCTAACCACTAGACTCTACTGCCTTGGCCGTGTAGCAAAAGGGCCTATGCTTTCTTTAGATATGCTTTAAAAGCCAGCTGAAGTTGGGGGGGGCGGGGAGGAACACCTTAGGTGGTACTCCACCTATAAGCCAAGTCTTCCTTAGGAAGCTGAGACAGGTAGCAGAACCCCAGGGTTTCCGAGACACCGGTGTGAAGGCTATGTTTGTCATAACCCCAAAGCATACAATTAGCAGACACCGTGGCAGGTTGTGGAGACCTCAAGTGCTCCCCAATAACTGCTGTGAGTAGTAGCTTTCTTACCTTTGTGCTGCCTGTGCTCAAAGGCACAAGGAGAAGTGTTTGTTTACACACACACACATACACACACACACACACACACACACACACACACACATTCACTCACCATGCACACGCATCCCCCCTTCCCTAGGCCTGCAACAGTCTTATCGACCTTGATGCAGATGAGCTGATCTCGGCTGCCTGTGTGGTTTATGCTGAGCTCATGCAAAAGGAGGTAAGCTGACCAGTGGTTTGTCCTCCTCCTTTGTCATTTTCCTCCTCTTCTTCCTCCTCTTCTTTATCCTCCTCTTCTTTCTCTTCTTCTTCCCCTTCTCTTCCTCCTCTTCCTCCTCTTCTATCTCTCTTCCAAGAATCCTTCCCTGACTATAGCGGTCACACCTGGCTTCAGAGCCACTCTGCCATGTTCCCTCCCACCAGCCTATGGAAGCTGCATGGCCGGCTCATTATTGATATCCTCAGGAAGTCTGATCCCTGGGCTCGCAGCCTTCATTTCACATTCCCTATGTCCTTCCCAAGGGGTTTAAGTATAGACCTGGACCTCCAGGGATTCAGGAGAATGTCACCAGCTGGACAGACTGGAGTGAGAACAAAATCTGATAGTGTCTGTCTACATCACACCTTCCTGGCTCCCCTCATCCCCAGGTTCCTCAGCCGTTACAGGAGTTTTTTCTCTAAGGACGCCGACAGTCATAGTGGACACATGCCCTCGATGGACTGGATGAAGGCAACGTTTCGACTCTGGGGTCAGGGTCAAGTCTAATAAGTACTTGGAAGGGGACACAGACAATACAGCACCATAGAAACCACCTCTGGACTATTGATGTGTGGTAGTCACGTGTCTCCTTTGACCTTGGACTGCATGATGGTTGAGACCGTGTAGTAAGTGAGCGGACTTCAGTGAAGCTAGGGAGAAGACACACTGAGACAGAACCCTGTGGGTTGGCTACTTTTCCCAACTCATGGGTCTTCAGAGGTGCAACTTGAAAGCAAATGGGCCCGGTAGGACAATTCTGAAAGCCTCCCAGACACATGTCACAGACAAGAGTGCGTATACAGGGATCACCACACCCAAGACTTGAGCTCTAAGGAGAGAGGAGTTCTGGCCTTTTCACCTGTCCTCACTACCCCCTTACTCTCAACGTCAAATTCTCTCCCATGCCCCAGGCTTCTCACCATCTATGGAAGAGCCAACCCAAAGCCCTGGCCATTAGGCTGTTCCCCTCCTGGTCTCAAAGTCCACCTCATAACTCCACCTTTATTTCTCCATCTCCAAGGGTCTAATGATCTAAGCCGAGCTTCCCAGGCTTCCTCATCCTCTCCTGAGACTGCATTCTAGCCCTTGCCCAGGAAACTACTCTTCCCTGGAGCAAGAGGGACGTGTCTCCTAGGCCATGCCATAGTCCACAAGTTCCATGCCTACCAAGGCTTTGGTGAGCTTTCATGCCAGTAAACATGGAGAGGGGAACGGACCTACAGAGGGGCTGGGGTTGGCAAGGTACCTCAAAGTTGCACACTGGCAGGCACACACACACACACTTACAGGTACTAGATTTTTCAGGGAGGCCTGTGGGTCCATGGTTTTTCAGCAGATCCCAATCCCTGAGGTAAAAGTACAACCATCCTTTTCCCAACTCTAACTGACAATACCTCGTTCCTGATCCTCTCTGTCTTCCTCTTAAATGACGGTCCTCCATACTTGCCCAACCCTGTCTCTTAGCTGTTGTTTTTGAAGGAGGTGGAGATGCAGAATAGGGGAGCCCTGTCCTGCCGGCTGGGTTTTCTTTGCATAGTTAAGAAGGGAACATCTGCTAGCAGCAGAGCACGTGGGTAAATTCATGCGCTGTGCTCTTCTTAGCTCTACGTCCTCAAGACAAGACAGTGTAGATCAGTATTGTTTGGTTCTTGCTGTTTTGTTTTGTTTTACCATATGAAGTAAAACATTCTTGACTTAACCTTGGCATGCGTGGGAACAGCAGTTTCATACTCTTTCGTGGCCTTTTGACGTAATGGCATGTGTTATCCCATTACTTTTAGTTTGGATATTCACACAATGCCACCCAGCTCAAGAAATAAATAAATAAATAAATCCCTCAGCACTTCTAAGACATGACTCCAGCCTGTCTTTCTTTTTTACTATTTATTTTATTCTTAGTCATGTGCATATGGATGTAAGTGCTTGTGTCTGGATATACGCATCTGAGTACACCCAAGGAGGCCAAAATAGGACATCAGAACCCCTGGAGCTGGAATTACAGGCAGGTGTGAGCAACCCAGCGTGAGTGTTGGGAACCAAACCTGGGTCCTCTGCAAGAGCAGAGTATACTCTTAACCACGGAACCTGAGCCATCTCCCCAGCCCCACAAACCTGTTTCAAACATCACTGGAGATGTTGGCAAGATGGCTCAGAGGTTAAATACCCTCACCTTTAAACTTGACAACTTGAGTTTGATCCCTGGAACTCACATGGTAGGAGTAACTAAATCCCAATAGCTGTCTTCGCTGCCTATATGCTGTGGTATGGATAAGTTCATCCCACCCCACCCCACACACACTTAAATAAACAAAATGTTTTTAAAAATCACTGGAGTCCCATGGTTGGTTACAGTCTTTTCCCCCTTGGCTGAAGTAGGGGTGCTGTTCCCAGAGTCTGTCTTGCTACGATCCATCCCCCCTGAATTTCACATCCTTCCTTACAGTTCCTTCAAGGATCCTCTTGGCTCCTGGGGAACATGTTTGAAATCTCTGTGATGTCTTAAAGATGAGGGGCTTCAACCATGGAACAGTGAACAGTCCAGGTATAGATAAAGCCTAAGCTTAGGCATAGGATACGAAGTCCGAGCCGCCACTCATCTGCCACACTCCCAGGGGGCCAGCAGGCCATGGCTAAGACCTTCTTCTTTTTTTCTTGTTATATATAACCTGAGTCAGGTATCTGTGAATTGAATCAATTATATCACCCACTGGGCTTCTCCTAGTAAGGTCTGGTCTAGCACTGAATCAATTATATCACCCAGTGGGCTTCTTCTAGTAAGATCTGTGAAAAAGCCCTAGTGTCATCACACCTAACGTCAGCATCGTTAAAGGGCCGGTAGTTGGTATAAAAGGTTACTTCAGTACACACTAAGTACTATATTGATGTGTTCAGACTTCATTAAAATACCTCATCCCAGGTCATCCATAAAGAGAAATCCTTGGCTGTTACCCTGTTATCAGGAAGCTGGGACGTTCCTGATGAACCAGCCTGTTTCCATTTTGGACTTGAAAGTCATCTTATAATAAAGACAAAATCCTGTTCATGATTAAATCTGTTTCTTGAGGATTGGGCTATGCCCCACTTGTAACCTTAACTTCAAATGGCTCAATACTGCCTGTTCCAGAAAATGGCAACCATGTTTCAAAAAATTCTAACCACCTTTCAACTCCTTGTTTCAAAAGGTTATTGTAACCACCTGTTGTCATGACTATCTTGTTACATTCGGCTTCTGTAATCCCACCTACTTGCCTGCCAAACACCGCATTTGGAAACCCTCTACCCTGAGCTATAAAAGCCCTTATTTTCCCCACGTCCAAGGCTGGACTCCTGAACTCTGTCTTAAGGGGAGGCAGCCTGTGTACATAGATTAAAAAGCTTGCTTTAATTAATTTGACCGTGATACTTTGGGTTGGTGTTCTCCCCTGTGCATCTTTGGGATTAACACTTCCAATACAGGACACTGGCTAATTAAGTATGTGGTGTGTTCCACACATGGCAAGGTGGGTAAGGGCATCTCCCTTCAAACTCTGTTCAACTGTTTGTTTTTGTTGTTTGAGACTGTCTTGTGTAGCCCAGGCTGACTTGGGACTCCTTATGTAGCTTAGGATAACCTTGAGCTTTTACAACTCTGGCTTCTACCTCCTCAGTGCTGAAATGACAGGCTTGTGCCACCAAGCCTGGTTTAGACGGTGCTGAGAATCAAATGCAGGGCCTCATGGATGCTAGGAAAGCATTCTACCAGCGAGCTAAGCTCCCAGCTTGTCTTTATTAGGGTAATAACCCCACTCATAAGGGTGGAGCCCTCATGACAATGACAATCATGTCTCTGGAGCTCCACCTCCTCACGCTTCATAAGTTTCACTATATGAACCTGAGGGGACACCAACATAGACAATAGCATTATTTGGGAGCTGCCTGCTGTTCTAGTTCCAACTGTTTGGATAAAAGCAACACAAACACTGTTCCTGTGGCCCTCAGAGTTGAGTGGGGGCCAGGTAACCCTACAATGACAGTCTTGGGCTGTTCCTGGTTTTCCTAGGGGTCTGCTATCCTCCATTACAGATTCAGTCTTCTTCAGGCCAGTCTCTCACCTCAAAGACCACCCTGTGTTCCGTAATTAAGGATCCACAAATAGGCTAAGATTCTGAAGAGCCAGGTTGTTAAGAGGTACGCAGGAGGCTCCACCCATCTTCTCCTTTCCTTCTTTCAGCCAGTTATTTCTTCAGTAAATTTTGGGGAAGCTCCTAGGTAGCCATACCCATTATATCAAGGCTCTCTGGATGGGAGGAAAGTTGGGTGGATGCTGAGAGCAAGGCTAGGCTGGAGCCCAGGGTATGCATTACTAACTAGATGGAGAGGTAGGGTAGCCTGTCAGGAGAAGACAACAGGAACATCAGTATGGCATATTGCTATTCTCTTCTGACAGACTCTGGAGCTTTCCCGCCTCTCCACCCAGAGCTTCCCCCAGGATCATTCTAGAAATAAGCATCGCAACTTTTTATTTTCTGAACTACCACATAAAAGAAACTCTTGGAGATGGGAGAATTAATAAGTACCCAAATCTTAAAGACCTGACCCTCACCTGCAGTGATATGCAAATTGTACCCAAACACCCACAGTGCAGTATTCAGAGGCTGGAAGTAAATAGATGCAAATGTATGCAACAATTATGCAAACAAGGGCAGCCCCAGATTAATGGCCCCCATCCTTCAACTAGGCAGCAGCTGTCTCTTCAGGGATAAGCATGGGTGGCAGGGCTGAATGAACTGTTAGAAGCATCCTGAGGAAGGGTCAACTCTCAGGTCAAGAGGGGAGATTGTTCAGATACCTGCCTTGCTGACCCTCTGCTCTGGAAAGCCTCCGTGTGTTTATCATCCTGGCAGGATGTTTTCTGAAGGGTCCTGGTCTTAAGTTTGGGTTTTTTTTAAACTTCTTATTGATTCTTTGTGAATTTCACATTATGCACCCCAATCCCACGCATCTCCCCATCCCTCAATATCTGCCCTCCACCCTTGCAATCTCCCCCCACCCAAAGAAAACAAAAAATAAAAGTATGTAAAAATAAAATCTCACCGTGGGAGCTGCAGTGTGTTTACGGTGTGTCACACACTATGCCCTTTTGCCCAAACAGCTTGGTTTGTGAATGTTCATTGCAATGACTCATTGGTCTGGTTCCAGGCCTCTGGCTTCTGCTACACTGTCTGTCAATACTGGATCCTCACCAGGACTCCTTTCAGACATCCTGTTGTTGCCCTGTGTCATGGAGATGTCAAGGACTGGTCCCTTCCCATACTCCAGAAATTCACAATGGGGTAGATGTTGTGCAGGTCAACTCACCGCCCTGGATCTGGGCCTGGGAGGTAGCTGAGTTGGTTGGTCATCCTGCCAGCTCTCCTACCTGGGGACCACCAGAACCAGCTCCTGCTTTGCCCAAGCAAAGGACAGGGCCTAATCTTGGGGCCGGCTCTCCCCTGCCCACTCAACAGAGCCAGTTCTGCCTCACTGTCCAGGTGAGATTTGGGGCCCAATATCCTGAGTGTTGTAGCCAGTGAGGAGTGAGGCCAGTTCACCAGCTCTCATGCCCTGGGGCCAACTCTCCCAAGATTCTCAGGCAAGGGGCAGGTCCTCTTCTCACTCTTGCTCTTAGGGCCAGTTTACCAGTACCCACACCAGGGCCAGCTCTACTGTGCTGCCCTGGTGAGGTGCAGGATGGGGTTCTGGGAAACACTCCCTGGAGTGCAGCCAATGAGGAACAGGGCCAGTTGTGTGCAACCCTCAGACATCAACATGGCCCCAACGAGGCAACCCAGACCAGGGGCATCCTCAAGATCTTTGGTAGTAACAGGGGCCAAGGACCCTGCCTGGGGGTCCATAGGATATCCACAGATACCTGCAGCTGCAGGGCCACAGACCCAGACATGGCCAGGACACTACCATGGCCTCAGGTGGTAGCCCAGGCTACTCCTATCAGACTGTTTGTCACCATCCTCTCATCTCCAGTTCTTCCTCTCTTCATTGTGCACAGATCATTTCTCTTCTCTTCCTCTCCCATCTCTCCACCACATACTTACTCATTATGGTAGTGGGCAGGGGTCCTCTAGCCTGTCTTCTGTCTGCCTTTGCCACATGGTGGTGGGCAGGGGCTTGAGTCTCCGCTTTAATGCTAGACACTGTTTTGTGACACTATTCCTAGAAAGCCAAAACAAACCTATTCACCCCAGATAGGGAACTGTTGACACACAAAGTAAGATACCACAAAAGTCCAATCGGTGTTCCCAGGGAGGCACGAGCAAATGTCTACTAACCCTCAATAAGGAACCTATGACAGACCAAAGTAAGGACGTTCATTTGGTGAGTCAATAAGTTTAATGGGAGTTACGTACAAAAGGAAGTGTGGATGAGTGGTTACTTACAGGAGAAGAAATAACTCAAAGTCTGCTGTATCACCAAAGTCCACCCCAGTATGGGTGAAGAGCTCATGAGAACTGGAAACCTGGAGCCCACTGCACAACTTGTAGGCAGCTCAGCAGATTGGAGAGTATCTCCTCCAGGTAGATCAGTTGGTCTGAACCTCTTCTGGGCAGCTCAGTTTATCTGAGTGTCTTTTAGCAATCTTTCTTGTTTACATAAGCTTGGGGGGGGGGGGAATCTAGTACTTCTGAAGAGTTTCAGGGACTTCCTGAAGCTTCTGAGGTGTTTACTTCCAGCTTCTGTGCTGAATAGAGTATTCCATGGGTATCATAACGATCTTCCATTTTAGATGGGATGTTTTATCTGGGAGGAAACTGCTGCACAGCAGGCTCTGTCTGGACTTCTGAGGAACGGCGGTGATGACAGTGAAGGTGAAGGTGACAGAGGTAAATGCAGAGACAACGGTGGACATAAACAGTTGGAAATACAGATGGTTGTTGGCCATGGTCATGCCATTTTGTAAAACTCCTTCCATCTTGGTTAAACCATGACAATTCCTGAAACCAAAGTAATTTCTTTCCAAGAACTAAAGGCTCTGTCTGGACTTCTGAGGAACGTAACGTGTTAACCTAGATCCTTTCTGTTTCCACTCTTCTGACCACACCCCCAACCCCAAGCAGCCAACCACGAGAGGTGTTCATTGATCACCGGACATTCTTTTCTCTTTCTCATCCCATATTCTTTTTTTTGTTTGTTTGTTTTGTTTTGTTTTTTGTTTGTTTGTTTTTCGAGACAGGGTTTCTTTGTATAGCCGTGGCTGTCCTGGAACTAACTCTGTAGACCAGGCTGACCTGGAACTCAGAAATCCACCTGCCTCTGCCTCCCAAGTGCTGGGATTAAAGGTGTGCGCCACTACGGCCCAGCTTATCCCATATTCTTTAACTAGCCTTATTTCCCTAGGTAGTCCTAGTAACAGTCAATGTGGACCCCAAAATGAAGATTTTCAGTGCCCTTTTTCTACTCCCTCTTCTGCTCTTCAACTATCCTAGTCTGTAAGTCTATACGCTAGACAACAGGTCTGATTTTCTTAAGGTAGAGACCCCTCATTGCAGGTCTCTTCCCGGATAAAGCATGTGCTATGGCTGGATTGCTCACTCTCTTCTCTGTCTTTCCTTCTCCCCAAGCTTACAAGGTCCTTGATTTAAGATGGTTCACTACAGAACTTCTCAATTTTACACTTTTACAAATGTGATACATATGCTGTTGAAAGCATAGCTCTAATTACTGCTTTTTTAAAACTTTCGTTCTGTTTTTCAAGGCACTAAAGATTGAACCTAGGGCTTCATTCATGCAGGGCAAGTGCTCTATCATTGAGCTATATGGCCATCTTTTTTTTTTTTTTTTAAGACAGGGTCTAGCTAGGTCTCCCAGGCTGTCCTCGAACTTAAGATTTTTTTTCTTTTTGCCTCAGTTGCCCAAGTACGTGAGATTATGTGTCTTCGCCAACAGACCTGGCTGAGTTTTACATTTTCGTTTCTTCTCAGGCTACCCATAGACGGCAGCACATCCTCTTTCACTGCATCCCTACACTGTGACGGTCCATACGTTTGAATGTAGATGCCTATTCTCATTAGGGCGTTTTCAGTCTTGTCAAGGCACAGGCCTATGAGGAGTGTGTGGCTGAGAAGACGGCCAGGTTGGAGGTGAAGGTGAAGTTTTGGTGATGTTGGTGATGTGAACAATCGCAATGGTGGCCACAGAGATAAGAGTGGGTTTGGGGATGGTCACGGGTACGGACAGAGGCAGTACTGGCACTAGTGATAGCAGCAGGATAGCAGGTAAGAGGCCAGATGCTGTGAGCAAATGCATCAAGGCAAGACCGTGGAGAGATTCCTCCACCTTGTATTCTTGCTGAGGCCATTTTTGGTTTAACTTGAATCTGATCTCCCCGATGGAGAATGCCATGGAATATTATCCAACTCCAGTCTAGGAACCCAGGGTCCAGATGCACCAGCTAACTTAGCCTCTGTTAAAAATGCTTGCTTGCCAAGCAGGATTCCAGGATGTGGTTTTTACCTTTAAAAACTCCTTACCGTAAACACTTGGCACTAGACTTGGGTCCTGAATACCCAAGTGTAATCCCAACCGGTTGGAATAAAGACTTTCAATTAGCTATAAACTGTCTGAGTGGTCATCTCTAGTGGGCTTCCTCACACACAAGGAAGAGGTGATGGAGGTCATGTTAATCACCGCCATCATGGAAAGGATGTCACCGTAAGGATAAGGAAAGTCATGGTGAGGAGTGGTGTGGCGTCTGATTAGTCTCATGATGGGGCTATCCAAAGGCCCTAGGATGCTGACAGTATGGCTTAGTCCAAGCTCAAAGGCCCTAACCATGGAGGTCAATGGTGTGATTTACTCTGATGCTCTAAGGCTGAAAACCAGAGGTCATGGTGTAAGTCCTAGAGTCTCAGGACCACTGAGCCTGCAGTTCTGATGTTCAAACCAGCAGGCTACTACCTAAAGTCTAGCTGCTACCTAAAGCTAACCATCACAGCCAGATGACACTACAGGAGTGTCCCAAAAGCATCCCAAATGCAATAGCAGGAGACCTCTCTAGAGCTGGTAGTTTTCCACAGTAAGGAGGTACTTACTGGCTCTCAGTGATCCAGCTCGTGTCTGAGAAACCTGCATGACATTCTGCAGAGGGTGCTTCTCCACCACAAGCACCAGACTCCACCAGAAAGGAGGGCCTGCCCCTCCTCACCCGCCCCCCGCCCCAACAGGAGATTTTTAAGAGTCACTGGGTCATCCTTACCCATTGTAGAACAGTAAGAGGGGGAAACCTAACTGCCTGGGTAAGAGCCACATTAGGGGATGGGGAGAAGGAATCTATTGGTGTCTGCCTTTTAGGAGAACTAAACCTGCTTTACCTGCAGATGTGCTGGGAAGGGTGCTTAGGGCAAATGAAACCTTAGGATCCCATGGACTGTTCACAGCTCCAGAGCCCGTGAGTGTGTTCAGTAAGGACCAAGTCTTCTCCCATACCTTCTTGATTGACATGACTTCTTAGCCTAAGACTGCTCTCTCTCTCTCTCTCTCCTCTGTCTTCATTCCTTCAAATCCTACCCCCACCCCCCGTATTTCACTGTGACAATAAACTTTATCTTAATGGCTCAAATGGTGGCCCATGTTACTGGGGGTTGTTTGAAGACAGCAGGCTCCTAGGGAGGGGCTGTCCTCCCAGGAGAAGTGAGCCACTGCAACAATCTTACCACTGACCACAGGGCCACAGGGAGATGCTAGCTACTGGCCTCAGTCAGACCAGTGTGGGTCTAAAGCAAGTTTCTACCACCTGTTTCCCACTATGAGGAACCATCCAAAGGCCTCTCTGAAGCCTTTTTGAAACTAAGACCGACTATGCTCCACAGAAACAGATATGAAAAAACAAATACAATTTAATTATAAGATTTAAAAAGCAAAAAGAGCCGGGCATGGTGGGGCAGGCCCACAATGTCAGCTTTTGGAGGACTGAGGCAGAAAGAATATGTCAGCCTGGAACACACAGCAAAACCCCGTCTAAACAAAAAGTAGAGAGAAAGAAATGGACACATTTAATCCAGAATATACAAAATATTATCTCAACAAGTAATCAATAAAAAGTTACCCATAAAATTTTGATAATTTTTTTTGGTACTTTATCTTCATAATCCACACCTGTCATCTTCTAGTTTCTGGTGTTCATCCTGACTGTACTGACTATCCTATAGGTTGGCAGCTTTCCCATGAGTCCCATAGCAGCTGTGCCCAAAGGGTCTAAGGAACTTGAGGTTTATGACCTGAGAGCTGAGCCCTTAGTTTGTCCACTAAGGTTGTCCTAGGACCTCCTAGGGAAAGAACATGCTGGTTCTAGGACCCTAGCTCACTCACAGTAGGGTACAGTCCTGCAGAGGTTTCATCTTACATCCTGTCCAAGCTCAGTCCTAAGTGCCATCTAAGTGCACACACACACACACACACACACACACACACACACACACACACCAGATCTCCTTGCCCTGGACTGCACCCCTTCTGCTTAGCAGGGAAGGCCCTAGGCCTTACAAGAGGCTAAAAGGGAAGTTAGGTAGTATGATGGTGTGAACAGGTATGGCTTGCACAGATTCATGTGTGTGAATGCTTAGCCTACAGGGTAATGGCACCGTTAGGAGGTGTAGCCTTGTTGAAGTAGATGTAGCCTTGTTGGAGGAAGGGTGTCACTGTGGGAGTGGGCTTTGAGGTCTTCTATGCTCAAGCTACATCTAGACAGTCTCCTCCTTGCTGCCTGTAGATCAAGATGTAGAACTCTCAGTTCTCTGCACCATGCCTGCCTGGATGCTCCCATCATGATGATAATGGACTGAACCTCTGAAACCGTGAGCCAGCCCCAGTTAAATGTTAGCCTTTATAAGAGTTGCCTTGCCACAGTGTATCTTCTCAGCAGCGTAACTGTATCTAAGACAGGTGGTACCAAGCAGAGGGTAAGGGAGAGACTGAGAGCAGGACTATGTGGCAAAGAAATAGGTGTGGGATGTAGGATAAGCAGCCTTTGGCAAACAGTGCCCTCATGCCAAGCAAAAAGTGCCCAAATGTGGGTGAATGTGGACCCTCACTTCCTCTCAGTGGCAGCTGAACACACAAGCACCGTCCTTCATTCAGTTTCCCAGAGGTGAGGGAGACTGTACACTGGGCATAAGTCAAACTTGAAAGCCACAAGCCACCAGCCCTTTTCCTGTTCCTTCCTCTTCCCCTGGACCAGCGTTGTAAAGCTAAATACAATGACGCAAGGATGGGATCACACAAATGCCGGACCAAAAAGTCCAGAGTATCAGGGGTCTAGACCCAGTTACAAATCGGCCATCACTGTTAGCTTTTACACGGGTGTTGGGGATTTGAACTTAGGTCCTTTTATGCTTGCACATTAAGAACCTCACTCATCTCCCTAGCGCCCATCCTTGCTGGCTTCTAGATGCACTGATCAGTTATCTGTGGCTTGAAGCCATTTCATTCCATCATCCCGTCCTCTCACTGCCATCCCCATACCTCCCGATTTCTCGCTCCACCCTCTTGCTCCCTTCTGGTGAGAATTCTTGTGATTACATTCAGGACTCACTTAACTTACCCAAGATCACCATTAACTTACACCACCCCATCCTAAAACCCTAACAACCGCATCTGAGAAGTCTTTTCGCCATATCAGAGAGCCAGTTCTGGGGGTTGGCCTTTCTCATCTCCTGCCAACCAGCCTGTTAATACTGCCCTACCAGGGAGATCTCACCCTATCCAAGAACACGTGGAGGGGTTTGACGGTGAATGCCTGCCTCTTTACCTGGTAACTCCTTAGTCCTGACAGTATGAGGCACCCCACTACTAGAAAAGCGTAAGCATCCTGTCTCCCTTTCTCTCCTTCTCTAAATATAGTGGCTTTTCAAGACCTTGCTGCTTCAGGAAGCCTTCGCACCACAGACAGAACAGCTGCTTCCCCTCTGGGATTGCTCCTTGGTACCTCTGCCGGGCACACCCCACAGCCTGCTTCATTAACGATCTATCAACCTTTCCATGCCATTATCTCTTCTCGACTTTAGGTTAGGTTTTTCTCATCCCAGCCCCCACTCGCCTCACCTCTGCCGCTGCAAAGCCTAGTACGGGGTCTACTCCCCTGGAGAGCAGGGGCCTTGTCTGTGTCCAATCAATCAAATAAATGTTTACAGAACTGGGTCATGCTGAGCCGTTCCAGGATTCCCAAGGAAGAGGACAAAAGTGCAAGGTGGCAGTTGAGCGCTTTGACTGCTAGGTCGGACTCAGAGTAGGCTGGGGTACTCTGGGGGCCACCAATCCAGGCTGGCGGCAGGTGGGGTGGCACGAGGCTGTTCCTTCAAAGCCACCTACTTACCCCCCTCCCCCGGCTCAAAGCAATGACACGCCCAGCTCCCAGCCCATCTTTTCTAATACCAGGTTGCTTCAAGTTTCCCCATCTTCTGCACTCGTCAGAATGGCACACAGTCTCTGGATGGCCTTCCCTCTGATTCTCTCAGTGTCACATGGCTTTCTGCTTTGGTGCCTTTCCTTCAGATCACCAAACAACTCCATGATGCTCAGTCCAAGCGACTCCACTGGGTCCTAACTGTAACAGACTCTCTGCTGTTCCAACATGGCGTCCTTGCCCTGCAGCCTCTCTGCCTCTCTTTATGACGGCATTCTCTGGTTTTGGCCTGAACCTGGCCCATGCGTAAGTTTGACTGGTAAGTCAGGGAGAGATTCACTCATAGGAGGCCCTGGATGAGAGAGATAGGAGCTGGTGGATAAATATTCCCTGCTACTTATTCCTGGGTGGGATAGTTCTGAGGCCTGTTCTGCAGTTAGGGACCCATGAGGATGGAGTCCCAGCAGCCTGCGGTGATGGTCCACTCACTAGCACACTCTCATCCATTACCTTTTTTCTGCCTCACTTCCTTGCTCCCTCGAGGTTCCTGGGACCATGTCCCAAGCCTAAGTGCTCACCAAATCCTCTGAGTACTGGGACTGCAGGCATGAGCTATGACACCCATCTTATTCACCTGTCATAAGACAACCTGGGAAAGGAACACAGGGGACTTCAGCAAATACTCGGTTGGGATTCTGCAATCCAGGCCCTTCCCCATTGTGTAGGGTGTGCAGACATCAGTTTGTCTCCGCTTGGAAAAAAAAATCGAATGTGAGCATCTTTTCCCAAGTAAACACTCAGTTGTGTCATGGCGAGAGCCTGAAGTTCACTGTGGTGGCAATATCACACCAGGGGAAGTGACAGCAGCTACAACTCCTCTTTGTATCGTGCTACCAAAGCCTTTGCTTACCTCCCACTTGTTTCCAATTTTTGGTCCCTCAATCCCCTTGCAGATATTCAGGTCCTACGTATGAGGGTGTGTCAAGGGACAGAGAAGAATGCTGTGCCTAGGGAAAGATGGATGTTCTGACGGATGTCCCAGAAATCCTTGTTCCTCCCACCCAGGTAGTATGACTGGAAAGTAGCTCACCTGTCCAAATGCCGGGATGGAGTCAGACATCCTAGACTCATGGGGGAAGTAGCTGGTTCCTGGGTTCTAAGACTGTGGATTGGTGGCCTGTGCAGCCTCCCAGGATCTGGCACTGTAGGTGAGTAGCCAAGCTTTTCTTTCAGGCTCCAGCTGAGCTTCTGAGAGTCTTAGCCACTCAGATGCAGAAAGCCAGGGGGCTTGCAGGGCTGCTTCTGAAGATAGGAAAATTTTGTTGCAAATTTATAATTCTCCACCACTTTCTCTGGGAAGCTAAGTTCCAGAAGCCCTCAGCTCTGTCGCTTTGAAGGATGACAAGGCAAAGAGAGGGTGAGGCTGGAGAACAGGGAATTAGGTGGAGATTTCACAGATTAACATTTGACAGGTAGCAACATCAACATCAAAAGACTAGAAGATCTGGGCCCACCTGGGCTTCATTCAACCAAACCAGCACGCTCACAAACTCCCAGCTACTTTATATAAACTTGGGAAGGACAGGTACTATGTAAATGACACACAGAGGGTTATGCCAGGCCACCCCTCACCTCTCCTCTCTCCCTCGCTTGGAGCTGGCCCACAGGCTGGGTCTGACGCACTTCTAAGTTTGCCTATAATTCTCCTTTAATAAACTATCTCCTTTCCTGGAAGGATCCATGTGTCTCTGGACAATTCCTTGTAAATAGACATGAGAACCTGGCGTCTGGGAAGGTGAAGAAAGAAAAAGGAACTGAGAGGCGTCAGGGATGTATGTACAACTGAATGCAGCAACACAGGAAACGCTAGGGTGTGGTGGTCCCCTGGGACTCAGTGACATTGGGGAAGTTAAGTTGTGTGAGCCCTGCCATTTTGGCTAATCATCTGAGTGCCCCAGACTCAAATCCACACATTTAGCATCTTAGAAAGCCAGCCATGACAGAATGTTTCTGTCTGTCTGTCTGTCTGTCTGTCTGTCTCTCTCTCTCTCTCTCTTTCTCTCTCTTTTTGCTCTCTCTCTCTCTCTCTCTTTCTCTCTCTCTCTCTCTTTCTCTCTCCCTCAACAAGGCCACTGGCCTATTTCCACCCCCTTCCCCTTTTTTGAACATTTGGAAATGAGAGTCAGATTTCTGAAGGAGAGTTAATCATGACCTGTGGAAATTAGATTCAATTTCTCTCTGTCCGTTTCCCTCTTCCCAGCTTATGATGCTCCCTGGATGGGACCCAAGAGAGTCCCTAGATCCTCTGAGAAATGTATGCATTGACAGTAGCTGCCGAGCCTAGACTTAAGAGTGGGGAGCAGCTACCAGGTGGCTGTCCATAGATAATGTGTTAGATGCTTCCATTCCACGGGGACTTGTGCCTTGAAGGTAGATGGCTCATGTTATCATGGGGCTGACAGCACCACAGGCTTCAGGAAATAACCATGTGCCACTGTCACGATCTTGGCTGATGACATCACTAGCATGGCAAGCTAAGATTGCAACCATCACATGACTAGACAAAATGGCAGTGCTCACACAACTGCGTACGTTCTTCGGGTGACACTGAATTCCGTGGGATCACCATACTCTAGAATCCTCTGTGCTCCAACACCCATTTGTACATCTCTGTCTTCTTCCAGTTTCCTTCCTTCTCCCTTTACCCTCCCGGACATCTGTCAGGATCACAGAGGCAGGTGACCCAGACCGGACCCCAACACAGGCGCCACATCAGCTCTTTCCTGCTTCCTCCTCACACCTAACACAGCCGCTCCAGAAACCTGCCCCTGCCTGGAGGCTCCAGGATGAGGGGAAAAGGAATGTTTGTAAAGTGCAGTATCGACTCCATTCCCTGTAAGATCTTACTGGCTTCAGATGCTAATACCTCATGGTATCCCAGATGTCCATGTCTCTTCTCCCTTGGGATAATCCCTTATGGGACAAGGGCTTGAAATCTGAGGTCTCATCCCAATGGACATAAGTGTTAAAGAGTGTGACACTCCAGCAGGACAGCAAAAAATCCATGTCTAGTGATGTCCTGCTCCCTCCCTGAGAAGAAGAAGACTCATGTAAGGCTAAGGCAATGGGTTCTTTGCCTCCTCAAGACTCCAAAGTGTAGTCCATATTTATTTACTTCTGCACTGCTACATCCTAACTGCTTTCAATTCCTTGTTGTTTATTTACTGTACATGGCCCTATCCCCATGGAGACAGAGAATAAGCATTAGCATCAAAGGATAAAACCTCACCTACTTGCATGGTTTTTGTTGTTGTTGTTATTTAATTTAATTTTATGTGTATGAGTATTTTGCCTGTGTACCGTGTGTGGCTGGTGCCCTTGGAGGTCAGGAGAGGGAGGGCATCAGATCTCCTAGAAGTGGGGTTATATGGTTGTGAGCTGCCATGTGGGTGCTGGGAATCAAACCCGAGCCCTCTGGAAGAGCAGTCCTTTTTAAAAAAGATTTATTTATTTTATATGTGTGAGTATACTGTCGCTGTCTTCAGACACTCTAGGCATCGGATCCCATTTGTGGGTGCTGGGAATTGAACTCAGGACCTCTGGAAGAATAGTCAGTGCTCTTAACTGCTGAGCCATCTTTCCAGCCCCACTAGCCCCATTCTTAAACACTAATAATCTGAGTGACAATTTTAAACAAAAAGGACCAAGGCAAGTCATACAAACAAGTTGTCTTCTGTCCAAAACTAACAGCCTCATAGTTCAGGCATTATGTTTTGTTTTATGCTGTTACTCTTTTGGGTGAGGGTTGTTTGGTTTTGCTTTTTTTTTTTTTTTTCCAAGAGCTTCTTACATAGAGATGTTATTCTACTGAGATAAAGGAAATACCTGAAAGATACTGATGGGAGGGACTTTGACACAAGGTTTCAGGACCCGGGGTAGGGTGGTGAGTGATGGAGGTGGGGAGAATCCTGGTTTAAGGAAGTGTAAGCCCAAGACCATATGGAACACAAACACAAATCTATTTGTGGTCATGCTCTGGGTACCCCCAAAGGTGTTTAACTGTAGAATCCAAAGACAGGAAGGAGGGATCTCTAGCTGCATGGTCTTGGGGTGCCCATTTCCACTCTAGAAGCCCTGGTCCTAGCCTTTTTCTCCTTAGGAACACGTTGAGAAAGTCCACTAGTTTCCTTGGATTCCCCACTACATGTGTCCTCAGGGGTTGGGACAAGTTTGATCCTGAGAACCTAAAAAAACAGAGGTCAATATTTTACCATAATGCTGCCTGGTCTCAATACAACTTGGGTAATAGGGGAGCCTTTTGAATTATAACAGCATCCTACAGCTGAATCTATTTTGTAAGAATCAAGGGGATAAGGGCTGGAGCGATGGCTCAGCAGTTAAGAGAACTGACTGCTCTTCAAGAGGTCCTGAGTTCAATTCCCAGCAACTATATGGTGGCTCATGACCATCCGTAATGGAATCTGATGCCCTCGTCTGGTGTGTCTGAAGACGGTGACAGTGTATTCATATACATAAAATAAATAATCCTTTTTTTAAAAAAAAAATCAAGGGAAATAGCGCAAAGTGTCTTATGTTGTCTTTCATGGATCTCGACCAGGAAATGGAGCCATGCAAAGAAAAACCAAAGGGGAAAACCCAAGCTTGCCTTACTTTAGATGCTCCCTGGGTATATCCAAAAGCAAAAACAGACAAACAAAGAACAAAATAAAAAAAGCAAAAACAGGTAACAGGCTGGGGCGAAGTGTCTCCTCCCACTCTCCAAACTCCACCCCACATTCCCCCATTTACCACAAATAACTACCCTATAAGGAGGGCAGCTTCCTGTCAGCCATCCTCTCCTAACTGCCTGGTCCCATGAAGCAAATCCAAGTCCACACCCCTTTTCAGTCACAGACCTCTGCAAAGTAACAAGGCCTGAAGCTTCTTGAGGACCCATCCAGACTTACCAGTAACTTTAGCTTATGAAGCTATGAAGAAAAACTTCTTGCTGTGCTCCTGATGGGACACAGAAGATCTGAGCGGAAGCTGAAGAACAAGCAGATGAGTTACTTACTCAAAGTCCTAATGTCCACCAGCCCAGTGCACAGGTCATTCTAGATCAAGAACCCACTGACTGGAATTCTAACATCCCAGAAGGGGCTCACGAGTAGAAGGTGGTGCTAGAAAGCCTGACTGAAAGCATGAAAAATTGTATTAAGATCTGTTAATTATGGTAAGATTAGAGAAGTCACTCAAGGGAGAGAATGGGATCCTGCTTTATTTCTCAACAGGCTATCTGAGGCTTTCAGGACATCACCAACTAAGTAAGATTCCTAACCCCACAGAGGATAGGCCCTTTTATTAGCTGTTTTGTTAGCCAGTCAGTTGACAGCCACAGATAGTTTCAGAGCGTGGCTGTTGGATGTTATCTTTTCAATTTCAACAACCAGGGTCTGGGAGAAGACTAAGAGAAATGAGGAGAGAAGAGAAAGGGACCTAAAGGCTTGTGCTTGTCCTTGACAGAGCTATTGGCCAGATGTGTCTGCCAAGGGATTCCCATATCAATTCTCAGAGACCAGAAGGCCACACTTAAGGTTGCTTTAAGTACAAAAGCCAAGGCATGTCCACTGCCTGCCCCCTCTATAAGTTATGTCCAGTGAGTAAGACCTTAAAGGCCTGGTACTGGAAGGCAGATCAGATCAGCCCCGTTCTAAAAGAGAACCGCATCCAAGCCCCAACATCATGATCGCCATACAGAATTGAGGGTCCAGGGAGCAGGCTGGCTTATGATATTTGACCCCTGTTGAAGAACCTCAAGTTACCCTGTGCATGGAAGGTAAGAACATTAATCTGCTTTAGATATTGGGGCCAGTTCCTGTGTCCTTCCTTGCCTTTCTCCCTGGAACTCTTTCTTCCTGATCTATCCATATGGCAGGGGTAGAGAGAATCCCCAAAAGACATATCTCAGGGGCCTAGTTATGCCAGAAGGAGCCATTCTGAACAGTGGATGATATTTTGATATATATTGATACATAGCCCTACCACAGCAAACCCACACCAAATGATTATCAAAATCCTAGACTTCCAAGTTTCCCAGAAAAAAAGGCTGAGATGACTCATCTGGAAGAGCAATATTTGGAATATATCTTAACTCTGGGGGCATGACAGTCACCTCATCTTGAGTCATAATTGAACTAGGTCAATAAAGCTAAAACAAACATCTCGAATTCTACATCCTTTCACAGAAACAATCCTTTAACAGATAAGTGGATTCTCACAGAGGCCCCAGCACTGGGCATGCCCAGTATCTAAAAGCCTTTCTTGTTATTTGTGGCAGAAAACTAGGCCTTGCCTCAGAAGGTTAACTCAACAGTTAGAAACAGAGCTGAGGCTTGCAGCGTTTTTTTTAAAAGAAAGAATAGGATGCTATAGCATCAGAGTGAGCCCCATCTCTAAGAGCTGTGGCAGCCACAGCTCTGCTAGTTTAAAGGCTTCTGAGCTGTCTTTGAGGCAACCATTAGAAGCCTTCATAGTCCATTAGGCAAAGGCCACACTAGAATTAAAGGGACAAGTACAGTTAATGGAAGTACAGCAGCAGTGTCAGGCCATTCTTCTACACTACACGAAGGCAACCAGCAAAATCTGTGGCACCCTAAATCCTGCCACACTTGGGCCCAGGGAGACTTCAGATCTGGCACACTTGACTGAGACCATCTTCACCCATCCCTAACATAAACAACTAGCCCCCGGATAATCAATCCAAAAGGGGTCTGACTTTCTGATGGGAGCAATTCTATTCTTAAAGGACAACGTAGGGCAGGCTATCCAGTGGTCAGGAAGAGAGCAATAGTTGAGGCTTCTCCAAACCCCTTCTACCCTAGCACAAAAGAGGAGACCCACTCTGGGGAAAAGGAAAAGATTCATATTGAAGCATGGCTTCATGGTCTTACATGTCCACGCACCATCTATAAAGCATGAGGAGTGGTATTTGGATCACATTTATTTATCTATTTTGTGTGTGTGCACATACCATGGCATACGTGCTGAGGCATGACGACACTGATGGAGTTGGCTCTCTCCTTCTTCTGCGTCGTTTCCTGAGATTGAACTCATGTTGTCAGGCTTGGCAGCAAATACCTTTACCAGCTGAGCCATCTTCCCAGCCCTTAGAGTGAGGGCTATAATAGCCACCAGCTCACTCATAAAACCTGGACAAGAAATTCTAGATCTATTAGAAGCTATTCAGCTCGCCAAACAAGTGGCAGTATTCATTACAAGGGCTACCAGAAGAACATGGTCCAAGAAAATAGGCTGGCAGACAAAGAGACAAAAACGGCAGTCTTACAGATCCCCTGAGAGTTATCACTGTCCCTCCAACGAAGGATTATATAAATCCACACTATGCTCCTGGGAGAGACAATGGGCTCTAAAACAAGGGGCCAACCAAAGGGGAACCTGGCTCTGTATAAAGAATTAAACACTACTCCCCCTGCTCTCCAGGGGAAAATAATTAAAGGAATACGTGACTCAGTCCACTTGGAGAGAAATGCCATCCTAGAAATGGTAACCCAATTGTTCCTAGAGCAAGGACTGACCCCCACAGTAAACTCTGTGTGTGTGTGTGTGTGTGTGTGTGTGTGTGTGTGTGTGTGTGTGTGTGACCTGCACTACTGCATATGTTACAACTCTAGCCATACTTGTCTTCTACATCTTAAAGAAATCCAGAGGTGTCACTGAACCAGGTAAGGTGGCCAGACTCACAGACTCTACTTATATGTCTCCTGCCAGCTTCAAGTATCTTCAGTGCTTGTAGACAGCTTCACCCCAAAGGCTTCACCCACTAGCACTGAAAAGGCCACTGAAATGGCAAAGCCTCCCCTCCCCAAAGGAAATAATCCCAAGGTTTGGTCTCTTCCCATACAGAGCAATCATAATAGACTGTCGTTTAAATCACAGGTGACCCAGTCTATACCCAAGGCTCTAGGGATAAAGAATGTATGGACACTCTGTTTAGAGGCCACAGATATTCAGCAAAGTTGAAAGGACTAACTGAGCCATTAAACAGATCCCAGCAAAATTTTGTCAGGAAACTTCTGAAAAAATGCCTGAAACCACTGGCCATCACCTTATGAGCATTAGAAAAGCTCTGAAATCAGACACCAGGCTCAGTTCCTGTGAGTTATTATGTGGATGACCTTCCCTCACCCCAGAGCTGGTCTTTAGATTCTGAGGTCAACCAGATGACTCAATACATAATGAACCTAGGGCAAGTCTGACAAGCTTTGCAGAAATACAGGAACAAGGTTCTGCCCAGTCCAACTGATGGAACTGTAAAAGATTCTAGATCTGGAAACTGGGTTCTCCTTAAAACTTGGAAAGACCCATAGAACAGTAGGGTCCTCAGTGGAAGGAACCTTACCAAGTGGTGCCTACCTGATGGCTATGGAGGTGTTGGGGGTCACCAGATGGGTTCAAATATCCAAGATAAAACTAGTGACATCAAAATAGAAGATGCCACTGTAATACAGGGGAGGACGTCTGCTCCTGTGAGCAAGTGGAAAATCTTCAAGGTTCGTTTCAAAATTCAAAACTAAGTGACGCCTTTGATGGCCACTTACTTGGATGTTCTGAAATGGTCCTCCTTGGGTTCCTCTCTCCTGTCTCTAGGAGTCCTGTACCTATAGCACCACATGAGAGCTTGCCTTTTCTGAACTAGATAAACTCATTTATCCCACTTTTAATTTTCTCCCTCATTCTACAAAAAGCAAGACATCCACTGGTTCCTATTATAAACAAGATGGAGTTCATTGACTCCTCTGATTACTGGCTTTGCCCTAAGATGCAACAACTGTACTAAAAACAATTATCTCTCAGAGACCTCCTAATCAGTATAGAGAAAATAGCTCATGTCACGCCCTCAACTCAGGCTTTAAATACCCTCTATAAAATGAAAACATCAACCATGGCGGAGGAGGCATTCCAAGTCCCAGGTATCTACATGGGAAGGCTGCTTCTTTGGAGTTTATCTCTGAGCCAGAGGGCTATATAATACTCTCAAAAAAGAGCAAGTTTCTGATTTTCTCATTTTGATAGAACTGGCCCATTCACAGGGATGCTAAATGTTCCCCACCCCGTTCAATTTCAGTGTATGTAAAGGCAAAGAAGGACCACACAGGAAACCAGAGAGTGATGAGGACCCAGACTGTAATCTAATCTTCTCTGTGTCCCGGGGCAACAGATGCTTAACTATTCTCTTAATAACGATGCTGAAACTGCCACAGTAATGGTGGTACTGGGAACCTTTTGCTTGCCTCTGTCAATACAATGGGTTTTTGTTACCATATATTCACAGCCAAGGTGACCTAAGCAATTCTCTACAATTCAATCTTCTGATCTTTGTCACCTGGCATGTGGCTGAAGTTCCCTATGGTAGTCTCTTTTCTCCTCTTCTATACATAGGTAGTAATTTCCTTGGGAACCATCGTCCTATTGACCTTGGGAAGCACAAGACCCCCTCTATCTCTCATCTCACTGTAAACCTTTCCTATATCTGCCATTTATAACTATAGTTGGATCCAGGAGACAACTGCTGCTGTACATTTACAGAACACTACGTCTTATGTGGAACAAGAATATTTTCTGTCCTTTCTCAGAGATGGCAATGTTGAAGTACCACTGTGTCCACAATCCCAGGACTAATAAAGTATACTAGAGAGAATTTTCAAATTTTCTTATATACTAGTTACTTGGAGTCTTTTCTCCAGATCTCCCTGTTATGCCGTCTTTATAGAAAAAGGAGAGACAGCTCCATGGGTACCAAACCTTCCTGAGTTTACTGACTTAATATTGACAGTGCAGTGTTGGAATGATCAATAATGGGTTGAAGTATATTGAGGAGTTTGTTCTCACCTATGAGAGTTTTAAATATCAAGAAGTCAGTCCAAAAACCCATCCTTTGCACTCTGAGAGACATAGGAGGCCACTGTAGTTGCTGTTGAGGCATATCAAGAAAGCCTCGGCTGTTTCACAAAGGGTCCTGGGTCTTAGATGATTTGGCAGCTCAGGTAGAAGTTTGTGAAAAGCTTAACAGAGCATGTGACTTTGGATTAACAACACAAACAATTGAACAAAACCCTATAAAATTAAAGAAGATGATTCGGGTACACTCAAATCTAAACTCTAATATCTATCAAAAATCAAAGTTAGGCTGCTCTCTCGTGGGACCCATGAAGAGTCAAGCATCGGGTAAGAGGAGCTCCGACGGCTTTGTGCTCACACTCCTTGTACTTAGGTTTTTGGTCCTTGTATCCTAAACCCAATACCTCAATTTGTATATTCTGAAATGCAACAATGACTATGAGCGAAAGTACTGACACTTTGAAGATACCAACCAGTTGACAACCTGAGAAGACCAGAACTTGAAAATGGAGCCTCCCTTCCAACCCATGGACAGAAAAGGGAGAGAATGCTGTGATCCTTTTTAGGCAGGGTCTACACCCATGATTAACATTCAAGTATCTATAGAAGGTGGATCAGTACTCTTTTGCATCCGAAAGTTTCTGGGAGTATAACTCTCAGGTCAACTGGGTCAGGAGACTAGGGAATAAGATGGGGGAGCATGGCAATGCAATGCTATGAAAATATCTTCCATTCTAATAGACTGGAAGGTTTGATGGACTTCACAGCCAAAGTACACCTTGAGGTCACATCCATCCATGGGCAAGAACCAATCCCTGACACTATTAGTGATATTCTGTTATGCTTGCAGACAGAAGCCTAGCATAATTGTCCTCTGAGAGGCTCCACCCAGCAACTGCCTGGAACAGATGCAGAGACCCACAGCCAAACATTAACGGAGCTCAGGAAGTCTTGTGGAAGAGTTGGGGGAAGGATTGAGGAACCCAGAGGGGATAGGCACTCCATAAGAAGACCAACAGAGTCAACTAATATAGACCCTTGGGGTCTCCCAGAAACTGAACCACTAATTAAAGAGCACACAAGGATTGGGTCTAGGTCTCCTGCACATATATATAGCAGATGTGTGTAGATTAGTCTTTATTCTGCTCTCCCAACAACTAGAGCAGGGGCTGTCCCTGACTCTGTTGCCTGCCAGTGGATCCTGTTTTCCTAACTGGGCTGTCTTGTCTGGCCTCAATGGGAGAGGTTGTGCCTACTCCTGCAGTGACATGAGTTGCCAGGGTGGGTTGGTACCCAGGGGGTACCTCCCCCTTCTCAGAGGTGAAGGTAAAGAGGGAGGAACCATGTGAAGGGGAACTAGGAAGGGGGCTGCTATTGGGATGTAAAGTGAATGAATAAACACACAAACAAGAAAAAGACCGATATTCTACTGTGTACTCAACCTGTTTGTTTAACCTGCCTTTAAGAAAAGACTGCAACAACCAACTTACTCGCCTTGGATTTCCCATGGAGTTAACTATTACAACCTAAGCCAATGTATAGCTTTAATCTTAAGTTATTACATAATCTTCTATTCCAACACAAGATGTGTGTTTGCATGTCTGTTATGATGATCATTTGCTGGAAAGAGCAAGTTGGCTGAAAATGAATATTCACCATAAATGTTGGGAGCGGCATTCTGATATTGCTTGATAGTGTTCGTTTGTTGGTTATATTGGTCATTTGGGGTGGTCAGTTGGAGTCAGTGGCTTAATCCCTTGTAAAACTCTGTTAGAGATTTCTAGAAAGTATCCCTCATTCCTTCCCCACGATGCTTTTCTTTCTGTGCCATTCAATAAATGAGAGAGCAAAGCCCTTTGTGAAGGACAGACACACAGAACACACAGACACAGGGACAGACTCACAAGCCAGCCAGCCGTCAAGTAGGTACAATTCAAGAGTCGGACAGACAAACAGAGGAGGACAGAAGACAAGGGAGAGGAGCAGTGGGTGCAAATATGATCTCACCCTTGTTAAGTGGCATAAAGGAACGTGTTTTGACTTCTTTCATTAATGTGACACTGTTCTGCTGCGGTGAAGAGACACCATGATCAAGGCAACTCTTATAGAAAGAAAGCATTTAATTGGAGACTTGCTTACAGTTTCAGTGGGTTAGTTCATGACCATCTTGGTGCGGAAGTGTGGCAACAGGCAGGGATGGTTCCGGTGAAGTAGCTGAGAGCTTTACATCCTGATTTGCGGGGAGGAGAAGGGTAGGGAGGAAAGACAGAGACAGAGACAGAAAGACAGACACATAGAGACAGAGACAGACAGACATAGAGAGACAGAGACTGGACCTGGCCAGCCCACCCCTGGGATAAACTTCCAACAAGGCCATACCCCCAGTCTTTCCCAAACAGTTCCACTAAGTAAGCAGAGACCAAATGTTTAAATATATGAGCTTATCATGGCCACCGTCATTCAAGCCATCACATGCACAGATGCATTATTGGTGACTTTGAGTTTATTATTAATGCTTTCAAACTGATGCAGAGAAGGAAACTCTAGAGATGAGATGACAGGAGAAACAACAAACAACTGGAAAGCCTTAGCCTAACCTGGGCTTGACTCAGCCAAGGGAGCATGTTCAAAAAGCCCATGAACTCACCGGGTAGGTACTATGTAAATGACCCTCAAAAAGTTATGCAGCCCCTGCCCTGGCTCTCTAAGAGACGGGGGGGGGGGGGGGGGGGGGGGGGCATAAGCCAGGTCTCACACACCTCCCAACTCCTCTGTATTTCTCCCTTAGGCACTGCCTCCTTTCCTATAACTACCCATGTGTCTCTTGCACATTCTAGCAGCTGCCCTCTGGACTCAAATCCCCTGTAACAAGAGGAGGAACCAGGAGACAGGAGACCCAGGTGAGGGGGAAGGAAATGCTGGAGAAAAATATCCAAGAAGGATTCCAGGTCCTCCAGAACCCAGCCAAAGTTGCTGGTCTTCTCCATCACGTCTTCTAGTGGACAGACTACAGAAATAAGAGAAGTGACAGCTTGTAAAGCAGGATGAGGGGCCAGCTCCACAAGTTACATGAGGAGAGACGAAGCCCGCTGAAGGGGAAAGGACTGAGTTGGGGAAACACAAAGCTCATTGGGAGAGAGGCTGCCCTCGTTCTCCATTCCCCAGCTAAGTTCCCGATTAGACCAACAAACCCCAGTTGATGCAGAGCAAGTGTCTTGCTCTCCACTCTTGAGGTAGGAAACTGATCAGAGGGACATATTTAACCCTGAGCCTCCTTGAGAGTATGCTTGTGGTGCTGACAAATGGTTCCTTGTATCCTAGCTAATGTGAGCGTACAGGGTGGCGGGCCCATCACACACCAATGTCAGCCATGCGGAGAAGAGACCCTTAGACCTGGAAGAGGCTCACCTGTCTCACTAGCTTGGTGACATGAGCAGGTGTGTCCCTAATCAAGAGGTCCCTGCTCATTATTGTTCCATGCAGAGCTGGCAGCAGAGACAGAACTCTGGGAGGTAGGGCCTCAATCACTCAGGCAGGCAGCAGACAACTGGGCCTCATTCCCTCTCTCCACCCTGCTCCTGTCTGTCTGTCTGTCTGTCTGTCTGTCTGCCTACCTATCTATCTATCTATCTATCTATCTATCTATCTATCTATCTATCTATCTATTCATCCATGATTTATCAATCATCTATCTATCTACCTACCTATCTATCTCCTCCTTTTCATTCCTCTTTCTCTCTCTCTGCTCCTCTCTCCCCCTACCAGCTAACTAGCCCGCAGCAAACAGCTAAATATAGTCCCTTATTCTTTCACTCCTCGGAACTGTCCATCAACATTAATCTCTCAGCTCAGTCACTCTAGCCAGGAGCAGCTGCTGCTCCTGGAATGGTCTGAGCTGAACCCAGGCCATCTTTGCTGGGGTGGAGAAAGCACATCTCAAAAGGGCAGTTTTCAGGAGCGTGAGACCCACATGGACTTTGGAACCAGAGGCTAGAGTTTGATTGCTTTTGTATTTCCTAGCTGGTCAACCTTAGGCAAGCTCTCAGATTTCTCTAAGTTTTATTGCCTTCATCTACATGGTGGGCTCGTAAGATTGTTAAGATGGTCAATCACGACAATAGATATTGAGCTTCTAGCCCACTGGCCAGAAGGGACAGGGATGAACAGTTGTTTGTTCCCTTGCCTTTACGCCTGCCCAACAATAGCTCAGAATCTAGAATTAGGCTGGCCAAGGTGGCTTCACTGAGATAGGAGATCAGGTATGCACATACTACCTATCCCTGACTTTCCTCTTTGACATTATGTAGCTGTCATATGTGCTTCCGGGGAAGCCAGGTTACCACCCCCTCACTGCTACTCTCTCCCTACCACCCACACACATATGAAGCCAAGCAAACTCAGAGACAGATAGCTGGAACATGTAACATACAAACACCCACCATGCCAATTCACACACAAGCATTCCCAGATGTTCACTGACACAGAGGCCCAGGTACATCCAGCCACTCAAAACACAACACACAGACTCACACCTGAAGCATGCCAGAATGGATACAAATGAAGCCAGTGACAATCTATGTGGACTCACAGAGACACAAACAAGTGCAAAAAAAAAAAAAAAAAAAAAAAAAAAAAAAAAAAAAAAAAAAAAAACCACATACACACAGGAAACCATGGACTGCAAGAATACATGCATATTGTCTGTCTTTGTGTGCAGGTATACCATCCCCACTGGATGACAGAGGCCTAAGGCATGGAGGCATACCTTCATGGAGCACAGAGCCACTGCCTGGGTCCTACTCAGCCCTGAGCTCCGCTTGGGCTCTGGTGTGCAAAGAGGCTTGGGCGCCCTCTGCTGACGACAGTATTGCCTGCAGCCTGCATCAGCCTTGGGGAGAAAGAGTCAAAACTACAACTAGGGCAGGGAGAGAGAAAACAGAAAGGAGGTGAGGCGTGAAGAGAGAAGAGCTGAGACCCTGGCAATGTTCTGCTGCTAAAGCCGCCAGGATTAAGATCCACTTACAGCTATCAACTCCTGAGACTTCTGGGTGGCATACTGGGCAGTGTGACACACAGGCTTCGGGAAGCATCTCTGACTGCAAATCCCCAAATGGAGAGTTGTGCCTTGAGCTAGACACCTTTTTACTTCTTCCAGAAAAGCCAAAGCCTGGTTAGACCGTCAGTTCTGATGAAGGAAGAGCAAGGAGCCAGACAGACACGGAGATGGCACCCTCACTGCCCACCATTAGCTGCTGCTGCCTCTTCTTCTTCTTCTTCTTCTTCTTCTTCTTCTTCTTCTTCTTCTTCTTCTTCTTCTTCTTCTTCTTCTTCTTCTTCTTCTTCTTCTCTTCTTCGTGTTTTTTTTTTGTTTGTTTTTTTGTTGTTTTTTCGAGACAGGGTTTCTCTGTGTAGCCCTGGCTATCCTGGAACTGACTCTGTAGACCAGGCTGGCTCGAAGTCAGAAATCCACCTGCCTCTGCCTCCCAAGTGCTAGGATTAAAGACGTGCGCCACCACTGCCCAGCTCACCATTAGCTTCTTAACTGTGGCTTCATCTGCAATGATCAGGAAACATGTAGTCGCCATGAGTATAAATTAACAGTCACACAGCTGTTCTACCGGAAGTGGGGATATTATTAAGGTCATGGCCTTGTCCATGGGCTTCACACAAGGTGAAGGGTAGAGCTTTGTCCCAGGCCTTGCAGGTGCCATGACACCTGGGAGGTGGGTGACAGGTGGGGTGGACAGTGTCATATCTCTGCAGAAGGCAGAATGGGGATGGGGAAGGGGAGGGAAGGAAAGAGAGAGAGAGAGAGAGACAGAGAGAGAT
This sequence comes from Arvicanthis niloticus, assembly GCF_011762505.2. Lineage (NCBI taxonomy): Eukaryota > Metazoa > Chordata > Mammalia > Rodentia > Muridae > Arvicanthis > Arvicanthis niloticus. The sequence continues at coordinate 32,557,259 of NC_133434.1, forward strand.
GCTGGCCTATATGTGAGCTTTTGAAACTCCAGTGACACATTTCCTCCAACAAGGCCACACTTCCTATATTTTTTTATTTATTATATGTAAGTACACTGTAGCTGTTTTCAGACACCCATATGAGGGCATCAGATCTCATTACGGATGGTTGTGAGCCACCATGTGGTTGCTGGGATCTGAACTCAGGACCTCCAGAAGAGTTGTCAGTGCTCTTAACCACTGAGCCATCTCACCAGCCCCCACACTTCCTAATTTTCAAAATCCTCCTCAAATAGTTCCACTCACTGTTGAATAAGTAATCAAATATATGAGCCAGTGGGGGCCATTGTTACTCAAACCACAACCCATCTCTTTGCTCATACTGGAGCTGGTACCCATCCCCTGCCCTGGCTGTACAGCCCAAAGTCATGACATCCTGATCTAGATCATTCTTCCTCTCCTTCCAGGCTTCTCTGAGACTGGGGAGGAAACAGACACCACATGACTGTCTTGTCTTGGGTGGAGGGTCCCTGTTTCTCTGGCTGCTCCCCTCTCTACTCTCTGCTCTCTGTTCTCTGACTTGTGATTTTCATGGAGGGCCCACAAGGGAGGCCCCATGGTGAGGACATCCACTGTCAGCTCCAGCCAACTACTTCACCCAGTACTCTCTCCATTGTCCATCTATCTCCTATTTCCTCTTTCCCCTGCTCAGCAAGCTCAGAGGTATAACCCCAAGTCCCCAATTTAGTAGCCCTACCCAGGGAATGAGAAATCTGTCCTCTCCCTATAGAGAGACTATAATGAGCCAGTCCTACTCACACAGCAAGGGGCACAAGTGGCCACCCAAGCCTGTTCTGCACTACATGTGTAAATAGTAAATACTACTGTTAACTAACGGTCAAATACTATTAATTGCTGTAAAATACTATCAAACTGAGTCCCATGCCTGTTCCCTTCCTTGTCCTTTCAGAAGTGGCACCAGGGGACCCTCTAGTAGCCTATAGGCAACTCTGAATGCCCAGTACACCGTACCTCAGGATTTTGCAGCTTCAGTACTTTGAGTCCAGCTATATTCTAGAGTAGGAGAGAAAGTCACGCACAGCACAGAGACCCTTCTAATGCCCAAGTTCAACCCCACAAAGTCCTCCTCCTGATCTCAGTGGTGTGGGAGAGAAGCCTGAACCAGGAGAAGAAGCTAGCAGGCTTGGGAGCCAGGGTGAGCATTCCCACGCCAGGGCTGCTAAGATTCCATAAGACGTGCAAGGCCTGGACCAGAATGTATCTTCCACTGCCCATCAGTATGGGGTCACAGTGCCAGCTTCTGAGACAGAACTATGTCATGAGTCACAGGTGAGATGCTGGTATAATGGTTGTCTCTGAGGTAAGAGGTCAGATGGTAGGCCACCGGGCTTGTAGAGAGCGCATACATCTGGCAATCCCTTTGGGGAATGGGCTCCGTATTTTGAAGAAGCTGACTGGGGAGTCTGAGAATGGGATCCACATGGCTGATCCATCACTAGAACTATGGCTGAAGACATGCTCGTCATGACACTCCAGACCATCCCAGAGACGGGTTCCTTCCAAATACCATGTTTCTTCTCCCCTGAAAGAGTGGGGCATGATTCTAGAGGGACTGTACCTGGGAGAACAGCCTGACAACTTGGGACACTGGGCACATGGAAGTGGCCCTGCTAACAAGCAAGGTGCCTTGCTGAGTTGACCCCTGCCACCCTGCCACCCTTAAACCAAGCTTAAGCCATTAGCTGGGGATGGCATTTAGAAGAAGTTCTTACATGAAGTGAAGAGGAACAGGGGACATGTTCACACACACACACACACACACACACACAAACACACACCTCCAAACAGATACACAGGTCTGTGCTGATAAATTGAGGATGTATGTCTTGTATGTCACAGCCACCTGGTGCTATATGTAGCTCTGTCCTTAGTCCTTTAGTTAAAATACAACAGGACAATTGGAAAGATCACCTAGGTGGGTGTGATTCTGCCACAGCCCTCTCCAGGTTCTACACAGGCCCTATGTTTTGGGGTGGAAGGATCATAAGATTTTTTTTTTTAAAAAAAGATTTATTTATTTTCATTCTATGTGCATGTGTGTTTTGCCTGCAGGTAAGAGCACTGCATGCATGCCTGGTGCCTTTGAAAATCAGAAGAGGGCACTGGATCCTCTGGAAATGAAGTTGTAAGCAGTCCATGTGGGTTTTAGGAACTGAACCTAGGTCCTCTGTAAGAATGGTAAGTGCTCTTAACTGCTGACCCATCTCGTCATAGCTGAAAAAAAAAAACATAAAATTTTATGTTTTCTTATCTTTAAAGGAAGATTGTACAGAAGAACTAACATATATCTGCACATACACTCACCCCCAATGCACACACACACACACACACACACACACACACGAGCACGCGCATGCACGCACAGACACACATACATACACATACACACAAACAAACACACACACAGAGACACCTACAAATGCTGAGAACCTTTGAAAAGATTCTGCACCGTGAAAGGAGACAGATGTGTCTTTCCAAGTGAGACAAACCGAAAGGACCCACTTCTCCTCCCTGGCCAGGGAGTTAGCTGAAGACTTTTTAAGTGCCGCTAAATGCTATTAAGAACTGTGAAATACTATCAGTATTGTTAGTTCTGAGTTGGATTTCCATTAAGTCTTTATTGTAACACCCTTTTAATGTTTTCTGTGAATGACTAAACTCGTCAAAAACAGGCATTAGACAGGGCCTTCCATCATGCCTGGCAGTCTTGAGCGAGGAGCTGTCAGTCAAGTGGTCTCTTTACTGGCAACCAGCCAGACTACCACAAAGGCAGCCAGTGGCTTGGGGCATTTGCAATCACTCTGAGGTTGCTCTAACAGCTGCAGAGGACCTCTGAAGGCATGCTCCAGCCGTGACCACTCCAGACGGTCTCTGCAGGTTTCGAAAGGTAGTACTCTAAGCAAGATAAGCCTCTGCAAACTCTAAATACCCCTGCGGCCATATTCACCTAAGCCAGGGTAGTGATACTTTCCCTGGTGGCCCAGGAAGAATTCCAGTGATGAGTGCACATTATAATCCTTTATTTTCATGAGAACTGTGCCACGATTGGTATAAAAATCATTACCATAACCTCCTTCTTGCTATGCTCTTCAGTTTGCTTTAATTTTTTTAACTCAATTCTCTCTCTCTCTCTCTGTGTGTGTGTGTGTGTCCATGTGTGCATATGCACATGTGTGGAGGTGCCAGCTGAGGCCAGAAGAAGGTGTCAAGTCCCCTACAGCTAGAATTACAGGCAGATAGGCATCTCCTAATGTGAGTGTGAGTTCCTCTGTAAGAGCAGCAAGTCTTCTCAACCAAGAGCCGTTTCTCTAGCCCCTTTTCTCCAGCCCCTTATCGTAGCTTTCCAGTCAGCTGGAGACATCTTCCCAGGCTGCCCCAGGTTGCAACATTAGGCCCATTAAGAGGCTTCTCTGGAGTGTTTTTTTTTCCCCTTTGCCTAATTTTATCTTTATCATTAGAAGAGCAGGCTGAGCTAGAACACAAAGAGAGACGCTGCAGTGGCAGCTGCAGCGAAGGGGAGGGAAGGGGAGGGGAGAGGAGGGAAGGGGGGAGGGCAGCAGCAGTGGAGGTGGCAGTAACTGCCCTGGCAACAGCAGGAGTTTTGGAAAGGTAGCAGAGGAGCTTAGAGAGAGGCTGGGATAGAAGCGACAGGGTGGGGTGAGGGGCATCAGAGAAAAGCGATCACAGAAGCTCGGAGAAAGGATGGGAGGGCTGGCAAGAGGGCTCAGTGGGTAAAGGTGCTTGCTGCCAAGTCTACCCACCTGAGTTCAATCCTTGGGTCTACACCATGGAAGGAGAGCACTGACTCTGAACAATTTATCCTCTGATTCTGTGTGTGCCACTCCCATATACAGTAAATATTCTTCTTTAGTTATAAGAGAGAGCATGAGAGGCGAGCCAGGGTTGGGGGGAGGGGTGTGCTGTGAAGGGTTAGAGATACGACAATATGTACTCCAGTCACTGGCAGGCGATCTTAGTAGCTGCCTAAGACTTAAGGGCCAATGATACTAACACTGTAAGCCTAAAAATCTATTAGAAGCGGTGGGAGCCAAGGGTTGCCACACCCAAGGCCCGCCAGGAGCTGTAACACCAGCAGGGCCTACCTAGACGCTACAGCCAACATTACAACAGTTACTAGTAGTTAAAGCCTCCAGTCAAGAGAGTCAAGTGAGCCCTGACCGATGCCTGGAACCGCTGGCCTGAAGTTCCCAGGGCTTGGAGGTTATAAGCCCCTCAGTTGCTGCCTAGCCCACAGACCCTGTCCTTGAGGGCCAGAGGTGGACAGAGTGGAGAAGCTTCTCCATGCGTGGCTACAATTTCTACGTGGGTGGAGCAGAAGGCCTCTGCCAACCGACTGGGGACCAACAATTTCAAACAATTTATCGCGAACATATAAAAACTTTCAGATGGCATCTGCTTTGCACTTAATCCACTCTGTGAAATCAGGAGCCCTGAGAACTGAGTATGGAATTGGAGATGAGAAGGCTGCTGGCTGAGAGGCAGGTAGGAATCTAAGGCAGGGGCGGGGCCATAAGGATGCTGAAGAGGCGGCTGCGGGATTAAAATTTCTGTCACGATGGCAAAGAGCAGAAAATTGAATCTGGGAATGTGGAGCTCGGATATGAGAAATTCACTGAGAAAACAAAAGAGAAGCCCAAAGGGATAAAAAGCAAAGAGAAAAATCTGATAAACAAAGCGAGAACCAAGAAGAACAGAGAGAGGGGGTGGGGGTGGGGGAACATTCCAAGCTGATGGGAAAAGATAGGCCTGTGCTTTGAAAAGTTCCTTGTCTTCCTAACCGAACAACTGATCAAAAGACGTGAACGCTAGCTTCATGCAGTGGGCCGTGCTTATACTCCCAGCACTCAAGAAGCAGCGGCAGGAGGATTGCTGCAAGTTGGAGGCTAGCCAAGTCTACACAGTGAGTTTGGGCCAGTCAGGACTTCATAATGGGACCCTACAAAAAAGGGGGAGGAGGAAGGGGCAGAAGAATGTACCAGAGGAATTAATTTTAATGGTAAAGAAATAATTCTGTCAGTGCCTCTGTAGCAGGTAACATGGGAGAAACACACAAAATTTCTTTTCTTTTGGGGGTTGGAGTGTGGGCAGGGTCTCTTACTCTGTAGCCCTGTTTGACCTGAAATTCAGTAAGTAGACCAAGCTAGCCTCAAACTCGCAGAAATGCACCTACCACTCTGCCTCCCAAGTGCTGGGATTAAAAGTGTGCCTCACCATGCCTGGTTCTGTGACATTTCTTTAAAATGTATATAGTTGAAAGACAGATTCCACAGAATGAATTTGAAAAAATATTAAATTAAGCAAACAAGACAAAATTCTATACTGAGGCTTTCTTGGGGGGTTTTTAAACTCCAGTCCATGGGTTAGTAAATTGCCAGTATAAAAGAGTGGTCCTCCAGACTAAGTTGACGATAAAATCTGGTTTTTACAGTTTAGGACCAGAGCTCAGGGCAGTGAATTCTGGTAGCCAGTCTACTGCAGAATTTTGAGAATTTACTGCTGAGATGTAAAACGTTAACAATTTACCAGGTGTATTGATGAAGACAACAGGATGTCCCGACATTCAGGCATGTACAGTATATGCCATGGATAGTTCTGTCTTTAATGGGGAGAAAATACAGCTCCGTTCTTCATAAACAAGCAAGAATCCAAATAACAAAACCCACCGTGATGGGGAAATTACTATATAAATGATCAGGAAATAACTGTTACAAACCTATTGAACTCAGGAGTTTGTCAGGAGACCTGAATCACACCAAAGCCACATCCTGTGCCCCTGGAGGCTGGCACCTATGAACAGTGGTGTCTGCCCCCTGGGGCCCTGGATGAGTTTAACAGGGGAGGAGAGAAGGTTCTGCCTGCTGCCTTGGGTGTCCTGTCCTTTGGACAGTCAGCAGCCTTCTCCCTTTATGGCATCAGACCGTCCTTAAACCCAGTTCCAGTTCCATTTTTTTCCTGGACTCTAATCACATTGGCTCCTCCATGGGTCCCTGAAGCCTTAGGCACTGTAATATGCCCCACTATTACTGGTCTCCAACTTTCTTGCCATCTTTGCTTCCTTAGCCTAAAACACACTTGTATAGCCTGCCCCTTTGTTAAGGTCTTGTCGGCTAAACCATTTTTGGTGGATATTTCTTGACCAATCCCTGCCTCAAAGATTTCCTGGTTCTTTCTATCATATCCGAATAAGCCTGATGCTAAAATCTAATAAATGGACAACACACAGAATGAATGAACGAGTCACACAGCAATCTCACACACCAGTCTCATTCACTGGGATGCCGAGTTCTAATAAGAACCCGATCAGATTAAGCCCACCCTGTATCCAAGAATACGTGGTGCAAATTCACTTAGCAAGCACTGCTGTGAGGATAGTGATTCCACAGAGGACTGTAGCAAACCGACTTATCTCTGTCATAAGTCAAAAGAGAAGAGATGATCTCACACGCTGAATACAAGTTATATAAACCTAACTGTTTCTTCTCGGTAAGTCAAAATATACTTATCTTACAAAACATGAACTATAATAATAAATCTCCGCCTGGGCAGATGTCTCAGTAATGAGCTTAACTGTGCAGGTGTGAGGAGCTGAGCCTGATCCACGAGAGCTCCTACAAAAGAGCCAGCCACAGCAGTGTGTGCCTGTCATCCCAACCCTGAGGACACAGAGAGAAGAGGATCCCCAGGGCTTGCTGGCCAACTGTGGTGGTTTGAATACGCTTGGCCCAGGGAGTGGTACTCTTAGGAGGTGTGTCCTTGATGGAGTAGGTGTGGCCTTGTTGGAGGAAGTGTGTCAGGGTGGCTGTGGGCTTTGAGACCCTCCTCCTAGCTGCCTAAGAGTCAGTGTGCTTCTGGCTCCCTTTGGATGAAGATGTAGACTTCTCCGATCCTCCAGCACCATGCCTGCCTGGATGCTGCCATAACTTCCTGCCATGATGAGAATGGACTGAACCTCAGAACTTGTAAGCCAGCCCCAGTTAAATGCCCTTTCTAAGAGTTGCCTTGTTCATGGTATCTCTTCACAGCAATGGAAATCCTAATTAATACACCAACCTACCCAAACTTGCAAGGCAGGTGGATCTCTGTGAGTTTGAGGACAACTTGATCTATATAATGACTTTTGGAACAGAGAGACCTACATAATGAGATCCTGTATAGATAGATAGATAGATAGATAGATAGATAGATAGATAGATAGATAGATAGAGATAGATAGATAGATAGATAGATAGATAGATAGATAGATATGGCTAGAGAAACAGCAGTTAAGTGCACGGATTGCTCTTGAAAAGAACCAGGGTTCAATTCCCAGCACCTTCCCGGTGGTTTACAATTATGTGCAACTCCAGTTCCAGTGAATCTGACGCCCTTTTCTGGCCTATAGGCACTGCAGGCACATGGTGCTCAGACATACAAGCAAGCAAAAACACTCATATGTCTAAAATAAAAATACATAAATCTTTTTTTTTTTTTTTTTTTTTTTTTGGTTTTTCGAGACAGGGTTTCTCTGTGTAGCCCTGAGTGTCCTGGAACTCACTCTGTAGACCACGCTGGCCTCGAACTCAGAAATCCGCCTGCCTCTGCCTCCCAAGTGCTGGGATTAAAGGCAGGCGCCACCACCGCCCGGCAAATACATAAATCTTAACAAGAAATAAAGTTGAAAGTAACTGAGGAGGATGCTGGACATAGAACTCTGCCCTCACATACATGTACAAACGTGCATGCATACACACATTGTACACACACACACACATTTGCAGACAAAGGAATACAGTAGATTTCAAACTATAGCTAATAACAACAGCATGAGAACCAGGAAGGGTTTAATAAAATATGAGACACTTTCAGCTACCTTGTTATGTAATACTGTTCTGAAGGTCCTATTTAATGCGATTAGGACATAAATGGTTGGAAAGCAATTATCTGTAAATATGGCTGGGGTGGTCTTGTGAATGGTCTTCTTGGACATTCTCCCTGTTTCCTGCCTCAGAAACCCCAACACCCTCAGGACCACCCAAGTGATATGTTTTTGGTGTGACAATGAGTTGCTGATGGTTGGGTCCCTAGGTATCTTAAGGTTGAGAACTGATCACTGGAAAGAGCTAGCGTGGTGAGCTGTGACTTTCAGCCCCGCCTGTGGATCTCCTGGAGAGGAGCTGAAGGCTGAGCTGATCACAGATGCTCATGCCCACATAATTAAACTTCCATCAATCACCCCAAAATGCTGGTTTGGGAGGGCTGCCAGCTAGCCGAACATGTAGAGGTTCCCAGAGGGTGGTGTGAGAATGGATCATGGGAAACCTGTTCTAGAGCCTGGTCTGTGAGAAGTTCCAGACCTCAGGTCTTTTAGCTGGTGTTTGAAGCAGGAGCCAGTCCTCCAGCAGAGACCTCCACTTGTAGGACCTAACACTACCTCCAGGTAGAGAGCATCCGACTTGACTAGACCCAGAGGACAGCTGGCCTCACTGCAGCATTGCTGGCTCACCTGGTGCTCGCACTTCTATGCTCTGATTTTGTTTTCCTTCTGTGTCCTCAAGTTTGCCTTTCTAGAAGAACAAAGAAAATAAAGGCAAAGTAATGAAAGCAGCAGCGTTGGCTAAGGTGGTCAGTGTGAAATAGCTATAGAGTGGCTATTAGCTTTTTCATGTTCTACAACTTGTCAGAAAGCATACTGAATAAAAAGGCCTGTTAGTTATTCGTTGCCGTATAACAAGCTACTGCAAAACCAAGCAGTTTAAAATCCCAATGCCAATAATCTCCCAGCTGAGTTAGAAACCACAGCTGGGCATCTGACCCAGCATCGTTCACAAAACTATATCCAAGGCGTCAGTCAAGGCCCAGCTGTCATCTAAAAACCCAGAAGAGGACTGGCTGCCATGTCACTGCCATGCATCGATTCCTCAGTGGCTAGTCATTGACTGGAGGACACCCCAATTCCTAGCGGCATGGATTTTCCATAAGACGGCCCACACAATATGGCAGCTGGTTTCATCAGATCAGTCAAATGAGTGGACCAAAGGAAGGGCCTGACACCCTTTAGAACCAAATCTCAGAAACAAACCTCAACACTTCTGCCATATTCTGTGAAAACTAGCCCTCACATGAGTGGATGACAGAAGGCAGCGGCTTCCAGAACACAGGGTTCCCATGCACATCATGAGGGAAAGCCTAAGCACAACCACTCATCTATAAAATACCTCGCCAAATAACCACAAAAAAGAAAACTTCAATAGTGGGAGATACATTGTGTATTGGGAGATATTTAGAAAACTGTGTCCAGTCTGGCTTGTTCCCAGGCAGCCGCCATTTTCCCACTGCTCCTCGGCTCTGACCGGGGCTCCAGCTAGCTAGATGCACAGGCCCTGGCACCCACAAGACGCCAGTGTGGGGGATGGCCTTGCCAATCCCCCATGCTGGATCCACAAAGCTCGGCTGAACCCAAGACAATATCTGCCATTGTCACAGTACCCAGTAGAAATGAGACTCTTAAAGCTTAATGATTATCTGAAGGATTTATATATTTAGAAATGCTCAATCAACAAGATGCCCACACAATTAGAGTTGTTACCCAATATCTAACCTTTTGATAGACGTTGCTACCCAGGACAGCTTCCAACCCATCTGTGGTTCTCCATGACTGATAGCCTCCTTCTTCCCCTCCCCTTCTTGTGTTTCTCCCCTCCCCTCCCAGTGTTTCTCCCCTCCCCTTCCTCTCTTCTTCTCCCAGCTCCACCTCCTCTTCTACTGCCTAATCACCGAGCTCCACTGTGAATACAATGTAGCAGAATAAATATCCTGCTACAACGTTGTGCTCCTGGGTCGAAGTACTGTTTTGAAGAAGCCAGTTAGCACTGAATTAATCTACAAATTAACCCAACTGCAATACCCAGAGACACTTGTATGTTCTCATGTGTAGAGAGAAAAAAATCTAAGCCAGGTATTCTGGTATACTCTTATAATTTCAGTACCTCAGAGCCTAAGGCAGGAGGATTGTGTGTTCTAACACTCCATTTCAAAAACAAACAAACAAGCAAATGAAAAAAATAACAAGACAAACCAAACCCACCTCATCATCTAGGAGCTGGGGAGATGGCTCAGCGGTTAAGGGCACTGGCTGCTGCTGTTCCTGGGGATCTGGGTTTGATTCCCAGCACCCACATGATAGCTCACAAACAACTATAACTCCAGTTCCAAGAGATCTGACTCCCTCTTCTGGCCTCCCCAGGCACCATGCATGTGGTGCACTTACACACTTGCAGGGCAAGACACCCATACATATAAAAATAAAGCAAAATTAGCAATAAATGAATACTAACTTTAAAAAACAAAACTCATCGAAGAAAACTAGTTTGAGATGTAACCAGGTGCCAAGAACAACTTGGCCCTTCTCCCTAGAAGAATCTAGCTGGGCCAGGGAAATAACTCAGCTGGTAAAGAACTATGCTGTATCAGCCGTGGGGAACAGAGAGGGGAAGATCTTGGGTTTTCAGACCAGCCAGTGAGGAATCCTGTCATCCACATATCGTATGAACATAAAGGAAGACATGAACAGAAATGAGGGACCTCACGGGAGGAGGCTGGGAGAACAAGAGAGGCTAGTGAAGGACAAAGGAAGGAAAGACAAAGGTTGCCTCTTATTGTGGGGTGGGGCATGGGAGCAGAAGGGAGCCTGTTTGAGTAGAGAGAGCCAGGAAATGGTGGTGATGGGGCCAATATGGTCAAATGCACAATGAAACTCATTATTTCTTACACGAGCAGGAAAAAAGAAAGAAAGAAAGAAAGAAAGAAAGAAAGAAAGAAAGAAAGAAAGAAAGAAAGAAAGGGAAAGAGAGAAAGGAAGGAAGAAATCAAGCAGGCACCTGTCTTACCTCACGCCCTTCCTCCACCCACAGCTCTGTCAGTACCATGTGCAGACACAGCCTTAGAGACAGTTGGCAATCAGCCTACAGGCTCAGGATCTGGTCCTGGTGACTGAACTAACACCTGAGCAGGCTTCTCCCCTCATGGCCCCCAACAGGGGCATCTGTGAGAACAAAGGTTCAACCTCCACTTTATCTGGGCAGCTCTGAGCCCCCTTGATGCTGACAGGAGACATGTTCCCTTGGCTATTGCCACACAGGCTGTAAACTAACCGGTGGCCTTAATGACTGACTGAGAGAGAGAGAGCCTAGCATGGTAGTAGCTTTCCGTCACGTACAGACGGAAGTGTGGGGTGTTTTGTTTTCCTTAATTCTTACTTGGGATTTGGGTTTCTTCTGTGTTCAGAAATAAAAATTTAATTTAAAAAAAATAAAGAGAAAGAGGCTGGGGAGATGGCTCAGTAAGAGTGCTTGCTGGACAAGTATGCGGAACTACGTTCAGACCCCCAGCACCCATGCAGAAAACTGTGTGCAGCGGAACACATCTGTAATCCCAGTGCTCCTGGTTCAGCAAGAGACTCTGCCTCAAAAAGTAAAGTGGGGCCGGCCAGTGAGAAGACTTAGTGGGTAAAGGTGTTCACTACTAAGCCTGACGACCTGAGTTAAATTCCTGAGACCCACATGATGAAAGGAGAGAACTGATTCCAGCAAGTTGTCCTTTGACCTTCCAAAACAGGCCATGGCACATACACACATGAAATAAATAAATGTAACGAAAACACTGAGATGGAGAGCTGCTGAAGAAGACACCCAGTGTCACCCGCTGTCTCTACACACAAGAGAGCTAGTGCAATGCCAGCCTCACCTCCATCTAGGACTGTTACTTGTGTCACAAAGTAACCGGGGCTCTTTGGAGACCTGGTGGGCCTGTCCTGTTTCTGTAACTCCTATGGCTGGCACAAAGGCCTGGCACCAGGCAGCCACCCAGAACGAGTGGACTAGGGAAGGAACATGGGAAGAAACATGGGAGAAACACGGTCACACGGTGGCAGTGAGGGGAGGTGATGGGGACAAACAGAAACAGATGGGGATGGCAAGACACACAGAGAGAGACAGACCACTAGCAAGTGAATGGGTAAATCTGCAGATGAAGGCTTAAAGACGGAGAAACCCGGAGAGATCCCAGGTAAAGTTAAAGACACAGAGACAAGATAAACCAGAGAGAGAAGGAGGGAGCAAGGGAGAGAGGGGGGAGAACCTGAGCCTTAGTTTCTCTGCTTCCCGGATAGCTCTGCCTAAGGGCCTGGCATCTCCTTAGATTTTGCCGGCTCCTTTGGACAGGGAGCACCCTTGCCTCCATTCTATTTTGCTGGCTCATGTCCATCTCCAGGATTTTAATAGATGAGGCTCTCCCACCCATCAGACTCCAGTAATCACACCAAGTTCCTCTCCCAATACAGGCTTCCTGGAAGTGAACCCCTCCTTGTCAGCCTCCTATCTGCAATTCTGGCTGGGGTCAGAGGTGAGGAATGTTACCCACTCTTCCCCTGTCTACCAACCAAGAAGGCTTCCTGCCTCCATGGAGTCTGGCCTTAATGTTCACTCTATACTGTTCCAAGAACCCTCGGGGTGGGGCAAGGAGAGCTGGGATGGAAAACTGAAGGGGTAAGTGGCCAGAGTCACAGAATCCTCTCCGTCCTAGAGAAGGGTGGGTCTCCCAACCCTGTCAGCCCTCTGAAGAGGCTCTGCCCTCACCCCTCACCTCCCCCACTTCTGCTCCAAAGTTCCAGCCCTAGAGACATTTCCAAACCAAAGGGCCTCAGCCCCCTCCCTGGGCCCCCTCTATGACGGCCTTGGCTCTGGGGACCAACCAAAGTTCCCCCCACTACCCCCACCATTACGCCAGATGTGGCTGCGGGGATGGGTGGGCACAGGGCCCAGTTGGCAGTGGTCATTTGGTGGTCCTCTCCCTGCAGAGTCAGCGGTTCCTGCGCCAGCCTGGCCTCCTCACTCAGCACTTCCTCTAGACCACTTTCCAAAGGCAGCAGCAGATGGGGCAACACAGTCCCCAGCCACCACCTTAGAGTCCCAGTTCAGTGCAGACTCCATCAGTGGTCTTTTCTGGGCTGTCTAACCTGAACCTACAGTGACAGGGAGGACAAGAGACCCAGCCAAGTCTGTGTGAATGGCAGAGATCAGTTGGCCTCTGAGGGTTACCCTCATTCCCTCAACCACAGAAAATTCTGATGCAGAGTTCACTCCCTGGTCCCCTCTTCTACAAAGCAGGGGACAGCACACAGCTTCTGTCCCTTTTCTGTTTCCTAAACCCTCTGCAGAGCAAGCCTGCTGCTGCTTCCTTGTTTCCCCCATGGCTTTTCCAAGACCTGGAGATTCTTTCATGGGTATGTACATGTGCATTTGCACACGTTTGTGGGGAAGCACATGTGTGCACTGCACTTACACATGTGTGCAAGTGTTCGACGATCACACATGTTGTCCACCTTTTTTTCAGGGACAGGGTCTCTTCCTAGCCTGGAACTTGCCAGTTGGGCTAGGCTGGCAAGCCACGAAGCTCCAAGGATCTTCTCATCTGCTCCTCCCTGTCACCGGGACTAGAGGCAATCACTGTTCACATGGGTTCTGGAGACTGAACTCAGGTCCTCACGATTACATCACCTCCTCAGCCCCAAGTCCTGGAGTCCCATCTGAGTCACGGGACAATGGTATTCCCTGGGAGCACAGGCACACAGTAGACAAACCTCTCTTAGCCTTGCACCAGTCCTCCACGGGTCACTTGAGACTAGTTCCTAGTGCCAGGTACTGGCGGTATGCCCTGGTCACTCAGTCACATGCCTGTGTCTTAAAATCATGGCTAGGAACTGCAGTAGGGTCTGGGCTGGCCAAGGACCTGCCTCCCTACTTAAGAAGGCTCTGTCCCAGACTAGACTGATGGGTCCAAGCCCTCACCTGACCTGTGTGCTGCACCCTCCATACCTGACTAGGTCTCCTTCAGATCCCCAAGCTGTAGGTTTCAACCTAGGAATGCTGAGACACTGACAGCTCCTGAGGCGAGGTCCTACCCCTGCATGTAAAGAGGTAGAGGCAAACTGGCCTCTCAGACTCCCCGGAAAGAGAAGAAAGGGAGAGGATGGGCCCTGCTCTGCACAAAATAAGATGAGTGGATCCCCCAAGGCTCCAAGGTTAGCCAGCTTAGCCTGACTGATGTGTTCCATGCCAGGGAGAGACCCTGTCCTTAAGAAAGATGGACAGTAACCTTCCCTGGGCAAGGGAAGATGAACACAGATTAAAAACAAGAAAGGGACAGAGAGAATGAGGTCCAGAGATAAACCCCTCCCTTCTCCCAGGAGGCAAAAGGAAGAAAACAGTGGCCATATGTCTGGCGCTGTGTTGGATGCTTTTCATAATCCCTCACTTCTTCCTAAATCTGCCACAAGAAAGGTTTTATCTGCCCCCTTCCCCAGGTCAGAGGCAAAACCTTGAGGTTGCAAGAGAGCTGACAGCTTCCCTAGGGAGTGGCCAGCTAGGCCAGGCTCCTGGCTCAAGGCATCCTGTAGACCCCAGGGCTCTGGTCCCAGCCGAGCTGGCTGACAGGCCCATGGTCCTGGCCCAGGGATTCTGTGTAGAGGCCCAAGCTCTGTTCAGAGCAGTTTATTCAAACACAGTCTAACAGGAAACTTGGCTCTTCTGACTCACTCTGATTCGACCTTATTAAGAAAAAAAGAAAAAAGAAACAGAGCCAACTCCAGCTAGGGTTTCATGCCAAGTGCTGGCTCCCAACAAAGTGCGGAACACCATAGCCTGTGCCCTGATCTCCCCACCCCAAAACCCTGAGGCAGCAGTGCCTGTTCCCTGCTCCCCCCACCCTACCCTGTCAGCAAAAAAAGGGTCTTGTTAACCCCCTTCTCACCCCAAACCCATCCCATATTCTCCCTTAAGTCTTTCTTCCTTCCCCTCCAAGCACGAGGTACCCTACGGCCTGTTTCCACTTCTCCTCTGCTGCCCATCTGGCTAGCTGGAAAGCCCTACAGGACCCCAGGGATTCCAAGCAGCTGAGGCCAGCACTGCAGGGGGCAAGCAGGAGGGAGGGAAGGCTTAACCCTCCAGGTTCCAGGCTTGAATTGAGCCAAGACTTGCTTGTCTTCAGCCTAATCAGTCGCCGTTGTAGGACTCCAGACATCATGTTGGATCTAGGGTGTCACTGGCAAGAGTGCTATTGCAAACCCCCACTTCTCTGGCTAGGTTATAGATATCCAGTGTCCCAAGACACATAAGTGAAGTTTATCAGTCCAGAAAAACAGCTCAGTGGGTCAGTAAATGCTTCCTGGTAAGGATGGAGGGCAGAGGGGTCCTTGTTTCCAAAGAGTATCATTCTGGCTGTTTCCTCTTTAAATGGGGTCCAGGAGTTTACAAAAACAGAGTCATCCAGCATTGAGGACAGGTCCTCCCTGTCTTGTTTATAAGTCTCAGGGGGTAATCATTACCCTCCAGCTCCCAAGGCCACAGCAGAATACAGCCTAGGGGAAGCCCGCAGAGCAGAATTTAGAGGGTAACTTCTTACTTTGTTACCAAGTAAGCTGAAACTTCTGGGACCTTTCTTATCATTCCTGCCATCCTCAGAGGGTACAGAGGATCGGCAAGAATGGAGCTCGGTGGAATTATCTCCCAATAATCAAATGTGTCCTCTAAACCAGAGCTGGGAAGAAGCATAGGATTCCCAGGCCATGGTTCTCCCAAGTCCTCCCTCTCCGCTGCTTTATGTTAAAGGATCCCCTTGCCTCACTATGGCCATATTCCATATCCAAGGCAGGCACCTGCTGGGTTCACCTTGTTCATGTGTATACTCGGATTATTTCTGGCTATCAACTCAGGAAGCACAGGACAGAAGCCACTGGGGGTTAGTGATGTCAGTATCTACCCTGAGCTCCCAAGTCCTGTTCAGCTCAGAAACATACCCACCCAAGTCCCCACGCCTGTAGACTGAGACCTGTGGAAGAGCTGAAGGATTAGTGACTTTGTACTAAAGACCAAATACCAAATGTCTTCAGGATGCAGAATTACAGGGGGGCTGCAGAGGTGGGCATCTCTCCAGGGAGGCACACCAACAAAGATGTCTCTTAGCACTCGCTTTGGAGAAGAGAGAAGGCACCCCAAGAGCCCTAGAAAGAGGTGAAGTCAATGAAGAAAGTGAATTTAAAAAAAAAAAAAAAAACAAACCAACCCTGTATCCAGGGCTGAGTGGAACCAGCAGGGTAGAGCCCACATCTTAATCCTGTTGTGTTTGCCAGAAACCCCACTTACCAGGCCTGAGTCCCCAGGGGCCCCTCCTACTCCCTGCTTCATTCCGTTCCTCAGAGGCAGGTCTGTGGCTTGGCTGGACGCTACAAGGATTGGGGGAGCACTGCTCTGTGGGACAAGCCAAATAGCTAAAAGCCGGCGGGCCGTAGGGCCCCGCGGAGGAGGCCCCAGCAGGCGGACCAGGTTTCTGAAACCTCCAGACACTTCCAGCCTGTTGCTTATTCATTCAGAGTGGGAAAGCGCCAGCCTAGCGAGCAGCCAGCCAGTGTGGGGCTGGCCATGTAAGGGCCCCAGGAGGTCCTGCCCGTCCCGTGCCCTGCGGAAAGCCTCGTGCAGCCCTGGGCACCGCCCCTGCCCTGCCCTGACCCCTTGGCCTCGAAATGCTGTCATCGGAGGAGCCGTCCCGCTCGGGACAAGGCCAGGATGGACAAAGCTAGAGCTTGGGCGGGCGAGAAGCCATCCTGTCCTCGAGGCCGTGGGAAGAGAAGCACGCACCGGGGCCCACTCCTGAGAGCCTCTCTGCCCACCCGGCCTCTGCAGAAGGGCCACTATGGCTCTGGCCGGAGCCGGCAGCCAGCTGGGGACCCTGGTGTGGGGCGCCTGCCTGTGCGTCCTGGTGCACGGGCAGCAGGCGCAGCCAGGACAGGGTTCGGACCCAGGACGCTGGCGGCAGCTGATCCAGTGGGAGAACAACGGGCAGGTGTACAGCTTGCTCAACTCGGGCTCTGAGTACGTGCCCGCGGGGCCCCAACGAGGGGAGAGTAGCTCCAGGGTGCTACTGGCAGGCGCGCCCCAAACGTCGCAGCGGCGCAGTCAGGGGGGACCCCGGCGTCGGCAGGCGCCGTCCCTGCCCCTGCCCGGACGCGTGGGTTCGGACACTGTGCGGGGCCAAACGCGGCACCCGTTTGGCTTCGGCCAAGTGCCCGACAACTGGAGAGAGGTGGCCGTCGGGGACAGTACCGGCATGGCTCGGGCCCGCACCTCCGTCTCCCAGCAACGGCACGGGGGCTCCGCCTCCTCCTCGGTTTCGGCCTCGGCCTTCGCTACCACCTATCGCCAGCCATCCTCCTACCCGCAGCAGTTCCCCTATCCGCAGGCGCCCTTCGTGAACCAATATGAGAACTACGACCCCGCAGCGCGGACCTACGAACAGGGCTACGTGTACTACCGCGGTGCGGGCGGCGGCATGGGCGCGGGGGCGGCGGCTGTAGCCTCGGCTGGGGTCATCTATCCCTTCCAGCCCCGGGCGCGCTACGAGGAGTACGGCGGTGGGGGCGAGGAGCAGCCCGAGTACCCGGCGCAGGGCTTCTACCCAGCCCCAGAGAGGCCCTACGCGCCCCAGCCCCAGCCCCAGCCCCAACCTCAACCGCAGCCCCAGCCCCAACCTTCCGACGGCCTTGACCATCGTTACTCGCACAGCTTGTACAATGAAGGCACCCCGGGATTCGAGCAGGCCTACCCTGATCCCAGCACCGACGTGTCGCAGGCCCCCGCCGGGGCCGGTGGCACCTATGGTGCTGCTGGGGATCCCCGCCTCGGCTGGTACCCGCCCTATGCTGCCAATGTGCCACCCGAGACCTATGTCCCTCCGCGTGCGGTGGAGCCACAGCCCCCATTCCGCGTGCTGGAGCCACCTTACTTGCCTGTACGAAACTCTGATGCGCCCTCCCAGGGTGGGGAACGGAATGGCGCCCAGCAGGGCCGGCTCAGCGTGGGTAGTGTGTACCGACCCAACCAGAATGGCCGCGGTGAGTACAATCCATTCTGGCCACTGGTGAATTGCTGCCTCAGGGGTGCAGACCAAAGTCTTACCAAAGTCCTCCCAGTAGTGGCTGAGCAAGGACCGATTAGCTGACGGCCCCAGTGTGCCTCTCCTCCTAAATCCACCCATTATCCATCAGGGTTAAAGGCCTACCTGGTAGGTTTGTGTTCTGACTCTGGCTTGGGGAGAATTGTGGTTTTAAGAAGTACTTTGCAGATCTAGCTGGGGTCATCTAGGGGCAAGTGGGGAAAGCCTTGCTCCCCTGCTTCTTCCTTTCCAGTCAGGGAATCTCTTAACACTATGAAATTCCCCTATGCCGGGTGCAGACTGAGGCAAAGGATCATGGGAATCTTGGACCTTCAGGGTCAAGAGGCCTTAAGGATGCTTCTGGAGGCACAGCAGTGTCCCGTACCTGGACCTCTGTGAGCTAGCTAGCTGTCGGTGAGGTAAGTCAGAGAGCAGCACTTGAACAGACAAAATTTTCAGACCCTTGTGGGGATCCCACAAGGCTGGGACTCCAGAGCCCACTGGCCAGGACATCAAATTCAACTGAGCACTAAAAAAAAAAAAAAAAAAAAAAAAAAAAAAAAAAAAAAAAAAAAAAAAAACTTAGTAATGAAGATAAGTACTATTTTAATGCATTAAAAAAATCTCTTATGAACAAATATGTCCACATTTTAAACAGACTCAATAATGTTTCCATAACCTGAGGCAAACTGAAAAATCAATATGGGTCCTTTCTTTATTTGAAATGGGATATTTGTTCATTGCAGATTTTTTTTTGTATTGATTTTGTTTTTAAACACACCGCATTAAATATTACTTCTCTTGGGCACTGTACTTCATGATGTTCTGTAAAACATAACCCAGGCCAGTGATCCACTACTTCACTTTGGTCTTGGCTCTGAGGGAGAGTGAGTCCTAGGAAATGTCTGGAGACAGGCCACCCTCTGGCTTTCCCCAGGGATGAAGATGGGACCTATTCTTGGGAAGGCCATGTCATCTGCACACAAGGGTCAGGGTGGAGCAGTCTTCTTCTGCCAGATGGGCAGCTTCCACATGTGCTGTTATTGTGACAGGGGCCAACTGTTGCGTCTGGCCAGTGCTGGATGGCCATCCGCCCATCCTCAGCTGTCCTAGAATCCCCTTGTGGATACTCTCCATACAGGGCTGTCTGCTCTCCGGTCAAGGTTTCCACAGAGTTCTCAACACACACAGTACACCCTGGGGTAGCCTCCTCTTTCCACAATTCCCTTCTCCAGACCAGGGTTGCCATACCAGGGCTGTCGGGTGACAATGAGCCTTTGGGACCCAAGGGTGCTGATGCCTAGCCCAGCCTTGGCTCCTCAGCCTCTGTCAGCACTGAATAGCGATCTCTCCAGCCAAGATGCCTAATTGAAGGGCTGCTGTATGGGGGGATCCTGGAGCTGAAGACCAGGGGAAGGAGAGTCTGAAGGGCAGGAGAGCAAGTACTGTGTCATAGTCACTGTCGTGGTCAGTGTACAGCTTTGAGTCGAACTCTGAATCCCACTTTGAAAATCGGAGGAGCTATGGTGACTCAAAATAGGGTTGAGGGCTTCTATGATGCAATGCCAAACGCCTTGACGGAGCCCTGTCCTGTCACCAGCTTGGCACAGTCTGCAGCAGGCTAGCATGGCTTTGTGCTATCTTGCTCTGGGAGTCCCTTGAAGGAAAGGGTGTGTTACCTATCAAGTACTTGACTTTAGTGGCTGCTTTTCTTAGAATGTCAGACCTTACTTAGCTCAGTGAAGCTCAGCCAGGAGGGCCCCACCTTTTAGGCTGAGGCGAAAACAGAGGCCTCAAATGGCACAGGGCTGGCCGAGGGCTGTACATCTGGGCGTTGAGCCAGCCTGTTTCCCAGGGACCCTCTGTGGCTTGCGAATTTTCAAGGAAGTCATTTGGCTCTGAGGAGGATAGAGAAGGGTAAGGCCCGTGCTTGGAGTGGGGTGCGCGACACTCAGCGGGCTCTGGCTACTGCTCTTGAGCCCCACAGTTCATTCTGGACCAAAAGCGCTTCTCCCCTGAAGGCCCTGTTCTTGGGACCCATGTGGGTAGGTTGGCGTGCATCAAACTCGGGCTTTGCTCTGAGAGAAGCACGGCGAAAAGCACAATTTGATGCTGTGAACCAGGTCAGTATTGAGAATAGGAGCTGTGGGAGGTACAGAGTAGTGCTCCCTCAGCTGGGGGGGGAGCACTCACTTTGTCATATCCATAATTCAGCCCTGAGTGGGGGATCTGAATTCCACTTCAAAAATCAAAGGGACTGGACCAGGTGTGGTAGTGGTGGCATCACAAGACTTGATCTAGGCACTCAGGAGGTAGAGGCAGGTTGATTTCTGAGTTCGAGGCCAACCTGGTCTATAAAGTCAGTTCCAGGACACAGAGAAACCCTGTCTCAAAAAACAAAAACAAAAAGAAAAGCAAACAGCAAATGGAATCTCAGGAGGTGGAAGTGAATCAGACTGGGAAGGGGGAACATCTGTAATGCAACACTGAGTGCCTCCAATCCAGAGGCTCAGAGAGAACTTCTCAGAGGAGGAGGAGGTGGCCAAGCATTGTGCAGGGGAAAGGTGATCAGCAGCCTCTGAGTTCCCTCTCCTGTGATCATGGAGAAAATAGGGGATGGGGAGGGACTTGGGGTACATTCTAGTCTAGGGCTCACAACAAAGCCAGAGAAGGGGTATTAGACTCCCCTACTATTGGCTTCTCCCTCCCCACCCTGCTATGAGGCTAGGACCATGGAAAATCCCAGCCCAGTGAAGTCCGAGCCTTGTACTTGAGATCAGCCCCCCAGGCCTGGTGTGGGAGCCCAGGGCAGATTCTCCGAGGCTGACTTCATCCCTCCTGGCCACATACCCAGGGGTCTGAGGCCCAGCGCTGGCAGCCTGTGCTTGTGTGTGGGTGTGTTCATCTGTCCTTACAACACCAAACACATGTGAGCGCCGCCCACGTCCCCCCTTGTGTGTGTGGCTTCCAAGTGTCTGTCCTGAGCTCAGCCTTTGCCTCAGCAGCCTTCTCTTTCTTCTCCTGCTCCGTGCTGGGCTGCCCCAAGGCTTCTGCAGTACCCTTTTTGTCTCTAACTCTGAGACAGGTCACAAAGGTGAAGGAGGGTTTCCAGAGGCCCAGGGGGTTCACATGTCTCATTCATCTCTCACAACACATTCCACTCAGAGAGGCCTGGGGTGTGGTTGGCTGCTTCCCAAGGCTGTTAGGTCTCCTGCCCTGTGCCCACCCCCATGTCACCTCTCCTTGAGGCTGCTGCCAGACCCTCTTCCTCCAGCACCCTTGCCCTGACTCCTGCGTATCACAGCCTCAAAGGTTTTGAACTGATGGTCTCAGTGTTGTGATGCTCCCAGCTTCAAAAGACTAGCCCTCCTCCTCTTCTACATTGGCCTGTCTCATGAGCCCAGGCAACCTGTAAAAGACACAGTCACTGAATCTGGAATGGGTCACAAAGATGGCTGTGAATCAGGATATCCCTAGTGGCTGTGCCAGCCTTGCCTGGCATGTGTCATCCATTGTTGTCTTGACAAGGCCAATTGGATGTTGACTCTTCCACCGGATACCTCAGAGTCTAAGGTACTTTCTTTCCCTTCCTTTTCTCCTCCCTCCTTTGCAGGCACCCACAGCCACTATTGTGCTGCTTCTGGAACCACATGTTCCCCTAACATCTAAGGGTGTTTCCAGGGTAGTGCCCTCTCTAACCAGCCTCGTGCATTACAGAGGCCCTCAGAGCCTGGGAGCTGTCCTGGCTTCTTGCCCTCACTCATCTGAGGCTGGTTCCCCGTTTCCGCAGCCTGCCTTCCCCTCCAGGTCCTCTGCTCTCCTCCACAACACTTTGAATAGACGCACAGACAGGCAGAGGCCTCCACCCAGTGAGCTTCCAGAACTAGAGCCTTACAGCCGGGATGGAGTGTTTGCTGAACCGCAGAACCTCCTGAGCCTTGTGGCCTACATGTGGGATGTCATGATTGCATTTGCTCCTACAGGCTCTTAGTGACACAGGTCACAGGCCCTAGGAATATGAGAAGAGGAAGCTTGGTGAGATGGCTCAGAGGGACCACAGACAAGCTTTGTACAAGATAAGCAAGGGAAGTAGGACAAGAGCCCTGCCTCTCTGCCAGCTGGGCCCCTCCCTCTCACCCTCCTCACATCCAGAGGAAGCTCTAAGTGAGTCCACTCTTCATCTCCCTCAGGTCTCAGCCTGGTACTGTTAGTGGTCCCATTCCAGAGACAGGATGAAGGGTCACTCCATGACTTTTGATAGGAATACCAGGACTTGAGTTCCGTGTGAGCTCATCCTGTGTTCACAGCTCTGCATTTTAAAATTCTTCAGTGTCGATTGCATAGCAGAGACACTTCACTCACTCACTTACTTGTTCATGTATTCAATCACTCCGTGGCTACTCCGGTATTGGCTGTGACAGTAAGGTGGCCCGGGAGTGGCAGGACACATCCCTGTCACCGAAGCACTTGCCAAGTCGCTAACACTCTTACAGTCTCACAGTTAAAGTCGCGTGGTCCTTATAACGTCTGTGTAAGACAGTGTAAGACGGGCACCTCTGCAAATGAGGTGTTCAGTGACATGCCCGGAATAAGAATCATGGCTCAGCATCCCTCTTTCTTACCTCAAGTCTCAGTTGCCCCTTCAGTGAACAATGGCGTCTCCAGGCTGAGAAATTTGTAGAGGGTCACTCAGGTGAGTGGCTGCGAGGGAGAGGTGGATGTCTGAGGGAATGCACACAGCTCTGAGGGGCCTCCTCCCAGGCAGGTTTCCTGTCTCCTGGCTCACTACCCTCTCATGTGGTCTCTGCTCTCCTGCCCTCGGCCTGGATGGCTCTGTGGAGCGTCCCTTGTTTAAACAGGCGTCTGATGGTAGCTGCCACTGCTTATAAATGAATTATGTTGTGCCAAGCACTTTCTTCCTATTTTTCTCATTTGGACTACCTAACAACCTGAGAGACAGTTAATAGTATAGGATAGCATTATCACCCACTTTATACAGGAGGAAACTGAGGCACAGAGAAGCCAAGGCCACAGAGTTATGAGCAGCCTACCTGGACTAGGAAGGGTGTCTACCCTCTCTCTCTGCCGCATTCTCAATCTGCCTTGCCCCTTGGGGGAACTGTTTACAGTGGCACCTGACTCTGTGTTCAGTGACTCTTTTGTCTGAACCTCTAAAGGGGGCAATATTTTGTTGTGTTTGTGTTGTTTTGGTTTTGCCTTGAGGTTGCAGACACTGTCCCACTCCTCACGCCCACCCCTGTTGTTGGGGCTCCGTAGAAGTGCGGGTAGGGAGGGTTGTTAGTGTTTTTGCTGGCAGCAAGCTACTGCTGAGCCTAGCTAGGAAGTTCTGTCCCCCCTCTTTCCTTTCTCTTGATGCCCTTGGGTGTATCTTCTGGACTCAGGAGGGGCACCTCTCCCCAGGAGCACCCTGCTGGAGTCCACCCCACTTCCTTTCCAAGCCAAGAACACATGGAAAACTCCCTAGGCGGTGACTAGAACGAGCAGGAGAGGAAGGGAACAGGAGGCCGCCAGAAGTCCAGCCAGGCAGCCCACACCTGCTTCCAATTCCTGTGCCCAGCATTCCTGTGGAGCAGCAGCGGGGGCAGGAGACTGGAAGGAGAGGCTGAACCTTGTTCCCACTCATGGACTGATCCAACTGCCTCTTCTGCTGAACCCAGGGGCGTCTTGTGTAGATTCAGGATTACAGAGTGAGGGCTGGGCTTGGGTCTCTTGTCCCTCCCCCTTGTGATAAGCCCCTAGAAACCAAGCATCTGACTATTTTCCAGGAAGCGGGGAGGGAGTCAGAATGCCAGACAAAAAGGAGAGAGGCCAGTGCTGTCAGAAGTGTCAAACCTTGGGAGGCAGCCTACCCTTTCCCCTCCCTGCTCTTGGGCCAACTGGAGCCATGGGTCTCCCAAGCCCAAAGTACAGAGGCTTAGAGAACTAACATCAGCTTTGCTTGATAAGGAAGAGAGGCTCACAAAGGCAGGTATTCCCAGAGTCTTTGTGAGTACAGGCATTCATACATTTGCTCACTGAGTGTCAGCAGATGCTGGCCCTGAGCACCTGGGCAGGCAGGTGAGCAGTGCCCTAGACTCATCCTTGCCTTCTCTCTCTGCCAACCAGTAAGAAACCACCTGGCATAAGTGTCCAGCTCCCAGCTTCCTACTGTACATATGGGGTACCCAGGCTGGCAGCTCAGTGCAGGCAAAAGATGACAATACCCACCAACCCAGCTGCTCGCAGGAACTCCTGTCCAGCTTAGGATTGTGCATAACGTCTCTTGAGGAAGTGTAGTCACCTGGCAGGGATGTTAGCGCCTTACTGTGTGTTGTGCACTTACAGCTGGGCACTGTTAGTGAAAAGAGATGCGAAATGTTTGCCTTTCGGGGGGCCTTGCACTGTGATTTACATACATAATTCATAGGGAAAGTAGTAGGTGCTGTGGCTAAAATGGGGGTGTCTAAGGAGATGAAGAGTAGGGAGAAGGGAGCAGTTCACAGAGGTGACCACTGCAGGCCTCAGCAAAGGGTTATATGAACCAAGAGTTGAAGGAGGTGTGAGTGAGCTAGCTATTCAGTCATCTGGAGGAGGAGGAACATTACAGACAGGGGAACAGCGGTGCAAAGATCCAAAGACAGGAATTCCCAAGCGTGCTCCGGCGTGCTTACATGGAGAAATAGAGATGTAATAGGAGACTGGGCAGAAAGATTAACAAGGCTCAGACGACAGAGAATTTCCAGGGCCACTATGAAGTCTTTGGTCTTTACACCCTGTGCACTAGGGGGCCACTGCAAGAGCCTGACAGCTGTGCTGGGTGTGTGGAGTTGAGAAGTTAGGTGTGGGTGTGATCGAGGTAAGAGAAAGCAGGATGCTGGGGGGAGGAAGTTAGGCTTGACAGGTCGCCTCTGGGTTGTTGCCCCAGCGTGGGTAGAATTGACCAGGAGAAGCGGGGAGGGGTATGCATCCACAGAAGGGCACAGAGAAGAGAGAGCTCAGAGTTCCAGAGTGGCAGGAAGGTTCAGGACAGACCACAGAAGGCCTTTGTAGCCATCCTGCGATGTCTAGGCTCCACTCTTTTGGCAGTTGGGAGCCATTGAAGGTTCTAGACATGGCTCGGTAGCTATAATAGCCCCTTTCCCCAGCCTGGAATTGCCTGTCACCATGGAGCAGAGTGGCTTCTGTAGCTACCTTGTCTACAAGCTAGCAAGAACAGGTGGAGCACCTCTGGGCGGGTGCTGACAACTTAATGTTTCAATTATTAGCTAATAATTTCCTGGGTTTGGGAGCTGCCAGCTCTGCCCCGCGCTGGCTCATCTTTATTCAAGTCTGAGCCGGGCAGAGCCTTCTGCTTTCCCCACCTAGGGGCTCCTCTGGAGTCTGGCTGTGTTCACTTGCCAAAACATCCCTCTCAGCACATATTTCACAACCGACTGATGGGTTTCTGCTGGACTGTGTTTATCCTCCAGTCCTGGGCTCAAGAGATTAGGGCTATGTTGAATTCCACTTCCCATCCTCGGAGAGCCCCAGCAGCAGGGGCTTAGGGAACACAGATGCCAGGGGAGGGTTATGGAACTCACAGAACCTGCAAAGCACGAGGAAAGGAGGCGACACATGCAAAGGCGCACGCTGGGCAGGAGGGAACAGGTTTCTAATGAGGCAGGAAGGATTTGGGTCAGCCAGTGGGATAATTTCCTGACTGTTGAAGCATGGGCTGCTGAGGTCGTGAGAGGTCTCGGGCTCTTACCCAAGGCTGGGGAAAGGATTGAATAGTTCTGAAAAAGTATTTTTATCTCCAAGTGTTTCTGGATCCTTCCAACCTGTGCTCAAGAGTCAGTGAGTTCTGTCTTTTCTGCATCTTTCAGACAGGGAAACTGAGCTTCAGATCAGGGAATGGGCCAGAACATTGGGAGATCAACATAGGGGTGAACTAACCCCTGGGGTTAGTTGCCCACTAGAAGACCACACTTGTGTTATGTCCAGGAAGATGCCCCTGGTCATTGTCCTCAGATTCCCAGAGGCCATCATGAGAATGGTCCAGCAGTATTAGGCCTAGCCAACCACAGAAGGACAAGGCTTATCCTGAAGCCATTGGTCACAAGAATCAATGTGGCCGGTCCTTGTGTGGAGCCCTGACTGCCACAGAGGACTCTGAGGACAAAGCTGAGATGCAGTGTCTGGCCTTTCCCTGGGCTGGATCTTCAGTACCTTGGCACAGGGGCCCACCATGGCAGGAAGCTCTGCCTGATTGCTTAATGGTTTGGGACCTGGTTCACTCACACCCAGGCCCTCCCCAGCTGAGCACTGGGCTTCAGCTATCCCAAGGGTCTTTGCTGTCCTCTGACTCAGTGTTCCCAGTACACTGGCCCAGGCTGTGGACAGCACATCTCTCCCTAGAGAAGAATGAACATAGGGACCTGGCACAGGGATCTAGGCCTTGGGGATGAGGGGATCAGAGTGGACACATGGAGGCAGAAAGGCCTGGAGAGGACCACATATGAGTCTCCAACACGAGGAACCCAGCCAACCTCAGAACGGGCAGTGAGGTAAAGTTGTCACACAGTCTTTGGGCTCTAACCCACACCCAACCTGCGAGACAGAGATGAGGGAGGAAGCTGAACAGGGCTACAGGTCCCCTGTGGGTTCAAAAGGAAGCTGGTTATGTGTGCTCAGCAAGCCAGTGAGAACAAGTGTGAGAACAGGACTCAGAGGCCACTCCGTCCAGGAGCCTGGTGGGATGAGATGCTGGGGAGACTCTCTGTAGACTCCTCCTTAGCAGTGCCAAGCCACATAAGAGGTCCTGAAGGTTTATGGTGACTGAAAAAAATGAAAATACAGTACAGGTCCTGTTAGACTGTCATCTCTTTATGTGTATATGAATGTTTTGTCAACATGTATACATGTGCGCCATATTCTTGCCTGATTCCCAAAGATATCAGAAGAGGGTGTCACATCAAATTCCATGGCGAATTCTTATGGCCAGGGTCGAGCTCAGTCAGGGAACAAGAGCACTATAACTGGCTTTGAGTGCCCCTAGCCTTGGACTCTGGCTCTTCTCACTGTCCAGGATTGCACGGCCAGCTCATGAAACAGCCTAGAGAGGAAGGGTCGGGCCAGGAAAGCTCTGTGGAGCCATCTGTGGAGCTACAAATGGTTTGGAGCTGCCATGTGGGTGCTGGAAACTGAACCTGGGACTTCTGTAAGAACAACAAGTGCTCAACCACTGAGCCATCTCTCCACTCCCCTCATTTATGGTTTTGGGGTTTTTGTTGTTGTTGTTCTGTGTTTTCTGCTATTCTCCTCCTCCTCCTCCTCCTCCTCCTCCTCCTCCTCCTCCTCCTCCTCCTCCTCCTCCTCCTCCTCCTCTTCCTCCTCCTCCTCTTCCTCCTCCTCCTCATCCTCCTCCTCCTCTTCCTCCTCCTCCTCTTCCTCTTCCTCCTCCTCCTCTTTCTCCTCCTCCTCTTCCTCTTCCTCCTCTTCCTCTTCCTCTTTCTCTTCCTCCTCCTCCTCTTCCTCTTTCTCCTCCTCCTCCTCCTCCTCCTCCTCCTCCTCCTCCTCCTCCTCTTCCTCCTCCTCCTCCTCCTCTTCCTTTTTTTTCCACCCCTGACTGCCCTGTAACTCAATTTCTAGACCAGGCTGTCCTCAAACTCAGAAATCAGCCTGCTTCTGCCTCCCAAGTGCTGAGATAAACGATGTGAGCAGTCATGCCCAGCCCTAATTTGTGTTTTAAAAACATAGCCCCATCTGACGTGAACTACTCAGTCTGTACAGGTCTGCAGGTGCCCTAGGACATACCTAACATGACTGGCGGTAAGGGCTGAAGAGAAAATTTGTTGATCCTAATCTTCATAGTTATAAAAAACGTGACAGTCTCAGAGAAAAGTACTCCCCGGAACCCACGTTTCTAGTCTCCAGGTCCAGCCCTGAGAGTTGAGTAACAGACTCCTTGTTTGTTGGAAAATACATGCCAACCCCCACCCTACCTCAGAATTATTTTCCATACCTGATGGTGCCCTTGAATTTGACCCATCTTGAAACAAGGGTGATCACACTGAGAGTACCTCGACTTCATTCTATATTGACCACCCTGCCTGTGTCCTACAAGCTGATGGCAAGCCAGCCTCCCCTATCCCTGAACCTGCCGATCTCTGTGTAAGGCTTCCTTCTTCTCACTTCAGTCACCATCCAGCCTTCCTCCGTACCCAAGCCCCACACAGGACAAGACAGGCCAGACTGTCCTGTGTAGATCACAGCCTGAAGAAGGAGGCTTTATTCCTGCCTGGTAAAACAAACCAGCAAAGGGAGGGCCCTGCACTCCCTGGGACCTCAGAAGGGGCTCCTGAGGCTGAGGTAGGAGATCCAGCCTGAACCTCCAGGATAGCAAGGGGTGGGGACACGGGTAGGGAGGGAGGAGTTAGATGAGTCACAGGGACTTTGGTAGTGGTCAAAATTAAAGACAATACTGACGTCATAACACGAGTGATCTCATGTAACTACCCAAGAAGACAAAATCAATTCACAGTGTTTTAAAACCCTATCGGTATGTGTCAGGGCTGGGGATACTTCCGCCCTCTCTGGTGGTGGTGGTTGATGACATCATACATCTGTGAGAACCTTGCCAAACTACACCAAAAAATCTGTGTCTTTGTGTGTAGAGCAAGCTTCAAAAAGAAGTTCATTTTCTTGTATTTATTGACTTGATTTGATTTCTATGAGGGTTTTGCCTCCATACATTCATGTGTGTCATGTGTGTGCCTAGTGCCTGTAGAGGCCAGAAGGTAGTGTCAGCTCCCCTGGAACTGGAGTTGCAGATGGTTGTGGGCCACCATGTGGGTGCTGGGAGTGGAACCGAGGTCCTCTGCTAGAGCAGCAAGTGCTCTGAACTGCTGAGCCATTTCTTCAGCCCAGAAGTTTATTTTTTAAAAAACAGAAGAACGACAAGGAGAGAGCTGAGACTTGGGATTATGGGGCATACCTCAGTCCCTACTGGGATTTTCCTGCAGTCGGATTTCCTCATACTCCTCTGTGGGTTCCTTCTGTTCAGGTGGGGGCCTCTCTGAGGGTAGGACCTGCATCTCACTCATTGCCTGCAGGCCACATCCTCTGATTCTTTAACAGCTGGTGACTGAATACACAACTGTCCACATCTGTAACTATGTACGTATCTCTTTAAGACCACAGGGCATACTATACCTCAGGAAGTGTGAGGGCCCCTGTCTCTCCAGTGTACTCTCGGATAACTCCTCCCAGCAGCCCCTGGGCTTACACCAAAGCTATGCCTCCTTTAGAACCAAAAAGGATTCCTTCTGAAAGGTCTTTTCTCTTAGTCCTTTGCTCTTGTTTGCTATGTAGAGAAAGAAACCAAGGACCACAAAGCTCAGAGTTGTTGATAGATCAGGGCTCAGTATGCCCAGGATCAGGGTTCAGTGTGTTAACCAGCTCTGGGTTCTATGTGTGAACAGGATCGGGGCTCAGTGTGTGTTAAGAATCAAAGCTCAGGGGTTAGGTCTCAATATGAGCAGGATCAGGGCTCAGTATGTGCTCAGGATCAG
The DNA here is from genome assembly GCF_011762505.2 of Arvicanthis niloticus. Taxonomy (NCBI): domain Eukaryota; kingdom Metazoa; phylum Chordata; class Mammalia; order Rodentia; family Muridae; genus Arvicanthis; species Arvicanthis niloticus. Next base: position 32,586,853 of record NC_133434.1, read on the forward strand.
GGTTCAACATGTGACCACAATCGAGTCATAGTGCATAGAGTTAAAGCTCGGTGAGTGACCATGGTCAAGTCAAAGTGTGACCAGAACGCATGCTCACTGCATAACTTAGACCAGGACTTCCTGTGTGGTCACTGTGGTCAGTCTTGTGGCCAGGGTCAAGCTTAGTCAGGGAACAAGAACACTATAACTGGCTTTGAGTGCCCCTAGCCTTGGACTCTGGCTCTTCTCACTGTCCAGGATTGCACGGCCAGCTCATGAAACAGCCTAGAGAGGAAGGGTCGGGCCAGGAAAGCTCTGTGGAGCCATCTGTGGAGTATTTATTGAAACAGGGCCTGGGTGGGAGCGGCAGACTGTCTGGTGCTGAATGCTGGGCCCACGAGGCTTAAGACCAGCTGCCACACCCACCCATTGCTGAGTTGCTAGAGGGTGGGGGAAGGGGACCCCTCCTCCCTTTCTTACTCCTCTTCCAGAAACTTCTGGGAATCAGTGGGTGAGAACCATCTCCCAGCTGGTTTGAGGTCCTGAGGGTCCCTTGGGGAAATGACTGCAAACATTCCAGGGGTCTCATGTCATAGAGCCTAGGCTGGCCAAGAAGTCCCCCTTTTGCCAGGAGCCACCTCATCCTCACCCACCCTGTACTCTAAGCTTCTTCTCCATTCCAAGTAAGTGAGATCACCCTGGCTGCCCAGACCAGGCTGCCCCTGAGGCCCAGACCCCAGGGAGAACAGGTCCAAGGTGGGGGCTCAAGGGATGTATGTAAGTGTGAGTGTGTGTGTATGTGTGTGTGTGTGTGTGTGCATGTCTGTAAATACAAGTGTGTTTACATGTTTGCAAAAGTGTGTGTGAGAGAGTCTGTAAGTGTGTGTATGTAAAGAATCTGTAATTGTATGTGTGTGTGTGTGTGTGTGTGTGTGTGTGTGTGGAGAGAGAGAGAGAGAGAGAGAGAGAGAGAGAGAGAGAGAGAGAGAAGAGAAGAGAAGAGAAGGGTATGCAGGCACATACCTCTGTCAAAGGCTGTGAAGCCAGGTTTCCTTTGTCTGCCTCACTATCAGAACCTTCAAGCTGATGGGAGGGATTGACAGACAGGGAGCCTAGACACCCTTTTCCATGACTCAAGCACCCCACCTTACCTGCCTTTACCCTTCCTCACTCCCCAAGAATGAGGTCTAAGATACTAGGACTTCAGTCTCTTTTAATCATTTGTTGGACAGAATTTCCAAGGCTCTAGAGAATTTAAAGCCCCAGGCACTTCCCTGGTAAGCTAGCTGTGGAGCAAGGATCAACTCCACCACCAGAGCCCCTCCACCAGAGCCCCTCCACCTGAGCCCTCATCCCAACATCAAGATCCTCCTGTCCTTATTCTACTGAGATGGGTCTGATTCCTGCCTGTGGTTTCTGCTTATTGGTGCTAACTTACCAGGACTCTTACTAATGGAATAAAAGAGGGAAGGCTCTCTGACCCTGGTGTAGCCTAGAGAACAAGTGGTCCAAAGGCTGGAGCAGTCTTTAGATGTCCCCTGAACCCTGCAGGGGTAGGAGCCAGGCCTTTCCTTATGTTGGGCACCAGAGGTTGCCCACAGGGGATGGCTGTGGCCTGGCCTGGAGTCTGACAGCCAGAAGTGGCAGCAGGTGCCAAGAAGCACATATCCTGAGCAGCTCAGCTGGCATCCGGCTTCACATTCTGCTGGCTCAGGCAAAGTGTTTTCTTCCTTCCCCTCCTCCTACCAACTAACACCCACCTAGCTCTGCCTGTGAACCTTCTGGGGCCCACCCTGGGCCATAAGCCCAGGCTGTCCTGGTGGTCTTTGAAGGCGGCTCGCTATAGAGGTGAGAGGGGTGTGTTGGCTAGTGTGCAAGGCCTGAGGAGTGAGGACAGAGGGAGTAGCTCTGTCAGGAAATCCTTTGGTCTCCCTGGTCCTGTTTCTAAGCCTTTCCTCTTGGCATGCCATTCCACCCTCCAGACAGCTTTTCCCTCCAGCTCCTGGGTTTTGTTCTCATTCCAAATCTTCAAGGATGCCTCAATGGCTCCCACACCACCAAGCAGTAGAGGCAGTGAGTTGCTGCTGACCTCCTTGAACCCAGGACCCACTGACCAGGAAGAATGGCCAACGGTTTGGTGGAGGAGGTCCTTGGAGCCAGCAGTAACCAGCCTCACCCTTTTAGTGCTGTGTTCTTCCTCTCCCACTCTCTCCAGGCCTCCCTGACTTAGTCCCGGACCCCAACTACGTGCAGGCGTCCACATACGTGCAGAGAGCCCATCTGTACTCCTTGCGATGTGCGGCAGAGGAGAAGTGTCTGGCCAGGTAAGAGGCTGGGGTAGAGCATGAAGCAGTCTGCGGGCATCACCCAGAGCCTGGCAAAGCATCCAAGCCTCTCAGAGCCCTGCCCTCCATCTTGCCTGGTTCAAGGCATGAGGAGGAAGGAAGGGACGGATTCTGTCAACCTACATTTGTTATCTACAAGGCCCTTTACTACAGCGTGACGTCAGTCTTAATACCAGCCCTGGCAGAACGGGCTGCCCCATTAGGAAACAAAGGCACAAGGAAAGGAATTGAAATTGATGCTGTCTGAATTCCCAGTGGTCAGTGTGGGTGACAGGGAAGTCCTGGAGGGCACAAAGCCATAAGTCGAGGAGGGATATGGCTTCGTCTGGCCCTGGCAGCCTGTCTCATAGCAGGGAATAGCTGGGCATGGGTGACAAGGGGGCCTCAGTTACACACTGTTCTATTCTGCGGAGAGGAGACCATTGCCCTGCCCCTGCAGAGCTCAGCTTCTGTGTTTTGGGGCTCTCTCCCTGTGTTGAAAGACCTGGTTAAAGGAGACCTCCATCTGCTACTCTTCTGGACTTCAATGCCCAAAGCTTTTTTTTTTTTTCTCTCTCTCTTTCATTGTTCACTTTAAAAACATTTTTTTATAATTTTTTTAACGTGAGAACTCTCTTAGCTTCTACTCTCTAGGAAACCATTTAGAATGTCAACATTTATTCACTTCTAGTCCTTTAACTCTGCACCCCTCAGAGTCATTGACCATAAGTTCTTATCTCTTTGTGGTCAGATAAAGAACTTTCATCAGCATATAACTCAATGTAATGTTTCTTTCATAAAGACATCTGTTTTTGTTTTTGTTTTTTTTTTAATGACGCTAATCAGAGTGATGGGTACAGGAGCTGATTCACACTCTGGTGAAAGTTCCTTCTGTTATCACAGATGAGCAAAGTATCCCTATCCTGTCCATGGACGGCCACTCAGTTGACCTGACCATTCAGGCCTTGTCTTGTGTCCCTTGTCCTTGGGAGGAGAACACACCACTTCAGCTGACATTCTTCCAGTGATAAGGGTACAGCCTCCATGGTAGCCTTCACGGATCTAAATTATTCCTGTCAAAACCAAACTCTCACTACATCTTCCTGGACCATCTCAAGTGCCCAGCCCCGAGCTCCCAGCTGGGTGAGGAGAAGGTAGCCTGCCCTCTGCCCTGGCTGACTTCTTCATCAAACTGGAATGAGTGTCCCCTCGTTCCAGGCTCTGAGGACAGATCTAAGCAGGCAGCAGGAGGAGATTAAGAGCCAGGATGTACAACACTGGGACTGGGAGTGGAGGGGGGACTGAGTGAGGTCAAAGAAGGAGGAGCCTGGAGGGATGTGGCCTTCAGGAAGGCTGGGATTACCAACTCAGAAAAGGCTGCAGAGCTGGGGCCCTGCAGTGGGAGGATTCTCCACAATCAGTCCAAGTGTGGGCTGGAGCCCTGGGCCAGGTCCCACACTGCAGACTGAACCCAGAGAAGGGAGGGGATTTGCTTCAAGTCTTGCCATGAGCCTGTGGCCAAGCTAGGCCTAGAAGCTAGATCCTGTTGCTTTCCCACGATGTTCTGAGACGAACAGCAGGGCAGGATTTCACCAAACAGGCAAGGAGGATGTTTTGTTTCAACCCAGACACAGACAGATTCCAAACCTCCTTCAGACAGGGACAGGGACTTGCGTCTGAGCCGTCTGCTGTCCAGACATATTCTCAGAGAGAACTAATCCCCACGACGGGCCACCTCTCGCCTCTGGCCTTACAACCCATCCCCAAATGAGGCCAGCCAGGCCAGCTGTCAGCGGTCAGCTGCAAAAAGGAGAGCTGGCAGCCAGGCTTCCTGGTGTGTGTGTGTGTGTGTGTGTGTGTGCCCTTCTCTCACAAAAGATATTACTCTTTTCTCTTTCTTCTTCTGGGAATTTAAAGTCACACAGAGAGCAAGCTTCCAGAAGACAAAGTGCACATTGCGGGTCCTGGAGCCATGCCATCAGGGAGAGGTGGTCTAATCACACCTGCACCAGCCAGGGTGCATGTGACATCAGGATGAACCATAGGTAGTAGAGAGCTCACAGACAAACAGGGTGCTTCTAAGTGGAGCAGTCATGGCAGACTTCCTGGAGGAAGGGACTTGAATCGGGCATAGGAAACTAGCGAACCCTAGGGCTATGGTCATACAAACAGCTTGGGAGGAAGGGGAGAAATAAGAGAGAAGTCTTATGGGTAAAAAGTCCTTGGAGCTCACTCTCAGTCTGTAGTGTAGTGGGGCACAGGGGACCAGGAACATGAAGACTTAGCCCAAGATGCTCAGACCTGACTTTCAGTTGCACATACAAGACACCCGTGGCACATACTTTGGTCACCAGTTAAGGCTCTGACCAGAAGAAGGAAGAGTTTAGAAGCTCCTGGATGTGACTGTTAGGATCTATTTATATTTGTTTATTTGTTTGTTTGTGTGTGTGTGTGTGTGTGTGTGTGTGTGTGTGTGCGTGTGTGCATGTCTGTGTGATGTGTATTCATGTACAAGTAAGGGCCAAAGGACAACCTTTCAGGTCATTTTCCAGATGTCACCCACCTCTTTTGAGTGAGGGTCTGTCATTAGTATGAAGTCTTCAGTTAGGCTAGGCCACTGGCCAGCAAACGCCACAGATTCCCCGGTCTCCACTTCCTCAGCTTTGGCATTAGGAGCACAGAGCTCTTGGACTGGGCTCTGAGGATTGGACTCGGTTCTAAATGCTTTCAAAGCAGACGCTCTACCGGCTCAGCTGTCTTCATCGGTTCAGAACCATTTGTTTTTAAATTATCCTCAGAAGATTTTCACATGACCCTGACCTCTCCCAGGATGGTGGCAGGCACTGTCCCTAGCCAGGTTGCCTGGAACCTTATAGTCATCAAGGTTGTGATCTGAGTCCATTAACGACTGCCAGTCACGCACAGAAGGCCAGAAAGGAGAGGAGGCCAGGTCTGGATGGTGTCTGGAGAGAAGAGGACAGACCTCACTGTCATGCAGAGATCAAATGACAGGATCTTCAGGGCAGGACAATGGCTAGGACTGGACACAGGAGCCTGACGTAGCATTCGCTGACTTTTGTGGTCACAGCCCCATTCCAGTCTCCTTCCCTGTCCCCACAGCACAGCCTATGCCCCTGAGGCCACCGACTACGACCTCCGAGTGCTATTACGCTTCCCCCAGCGTGTGAAAAACCAAGGCACAGCGGACTTCCTCCCCAACCGGCCACGCCACACCTGGGAGTGGCATAGTTGCCACCAGTAAGTAGACTCCTCCGCTTCTTCCCACCCTCCCTGCTTCCTCTTTTTCTCTCAGTGCCTGAATCCCTCCCCAGTAGCACTGGGAGATGCGGGTGCTCATTCCCGCCCTGGAAAGGACCTCACAGATCAAGGATCCTCGGGACCCTCGGCAAAACTGAGTGAAAAGATGGGCCACAGGATGATCAGTCTTGGTAACGGATAGAAATGTCTAGAATACAGGATTCTGCCCACGGGAGACCAGAACAGGAAGGAGTCCAGAAAAGAAGTGAGGAACCTTGGAGGTGTCATTCTGAGATGACAAGCATCAAGATGCTATCCTGTGGGACATGGAATTAGAAGGGCCCCGTGGTTAGGAAGCAGATCATCTGGGCCACTTCATGAGAGGACATGAAGAAAAGCCCTGGGGAAACTAGATCTTCTTGTCTCTCCTCCCCCAGACATTACCACAGCATGGACGAGTTCAGCCACTATGACCTGCTTGACGCATCTACGGGCAAGAAAGTGGCCGAGGGACACAAGGCCAGCTTCTGCCTGGAGGACAGCACCTGTGACTTCGGGAACCTCAAGCGCTATGCATGCACCTCACACACGCAGGTCTGGCTAATGTGGCAGGGTGCATGCAGGGGCGTGTAGATGGGCATGGGACATCCACGGGAAGAATGAGCAAGTGCGAGGCTGTGCCCACTTAGTTCTGGTTGGGGATCTTCTTGCCAGACCTGAGACCATCAAAGGGCCCTGTTCAAGCCCCTCATTTCAAGGGGTGTCTGTCTTGGCGATAAAAGAACATTGCTACACCAGGCAGTGGTGGCTCACGCTTTTTATCCCAGCACTTAGGAGGAAGAGGCAGGTAGAGCTCTGTGAGTTTGAGGCCAGCGTGGTCTATAGAGTGAGTTCCAGAACAGCCAGAGCCACACAGAAAAACCCTGTCTTGAAAAACAAAAAAAAAAAAGAACATTGCCATATAGTCTAGACAACACCATGTCTCATTTACCAAAAGGGGGACAAAGGTCATCTTTCCACTGCTTCATCCACAGAACATCCATATCTTTTCAGCCCTTCCTCCAGCGACCTCTGTCAAGCCCCGTTAAACATCTGCCCCTTCACTTCATGCCCCCTCTGCCTATGGCATCTCCACCTTATCCTTGGCTCATCCATCCAGTGGCTCAGAAAGGGCTTGAACCACTGTAGGCCCAGGTCAGGGAGGAAGCACAGAGGTAGAAGGGCCAGACTGCCCTGGGGTAGGGGTGGAGGGCACAGGATATGAAGTGGCTTTAAGATGTGACCCATGTTCATCCCTTTCCTCAGGGCCTGAGTCCAGGCTGCTATGACACCTACAACGCAGACATTGACTGCCAGTGGATCGACATAACCGATGTGCAGCCTGGGAACTACATCCTCAAGGTAGGGTCCCTGCTCTGCAACATTCTCTCCAACCTGGTACCCATGTGTATTGCCTCCTGCTTCTGAAAGACGCTCCCTTCTCTGACCGTGCCCCCACCAGCCTTGTTGCTCATCGGGGCTGCCACCTACAACTGTTATCTGAGATTATGTTCCTTTCTGGTGGTTTCTGTCTCAAGCAGACATCACTTCTCTTTCCCTAGAGACGCCAAGGAATCTTTAGCTCAGCTGTAACAACAGGGGAGGTGATGATACCGTCCCCTCTAAATGACAAAGACCCAGAAAGACATTTAGACTGTCCTCCCATGTTTGGGATGGCAGGCTCTCAGCTCCTCACCCGACATGTGCCAAGCCTCAGGGCATCTGTGACCATGATTCCTTCTGGCAGGAACCCCTCTTGATACCTGGACTGGTGTTAGCTTACTCATCACCCAGTCCGTGTTACTGGGACAAATAAAACACGTACTGATGAAACCCTGCTCAGCTTGGGACACCCATATGTGCAGTGTAAGGCTATGTCCCCACAGCCTGACCCCGGGAAGTTACATCTTAGTTCCTCCATGCAAGTACCTGTAAGAAGTGGCCGGTGGAGAGGTGGCCCCCAAAAGCCTGGTCTACAGAGTGAATTCCAGGACAGTCAGGAATGCTCAGAAAAACCCTGTCTTGAAAAAAAAAAAAAAACAGAGAAGGAGGGGGGCAAATTAACCACATAAATGGCACATAGTTCAAGCTGTAAAGACTCACTAAGATTTCAAGTAATGTCTGTTCTTTTTAATATTTTTTTTAATTTTTCTAATTTCTTTTTTCTCTGTATGGGTGTCTCCTCTGTATGTATATCTGTGCACTGTGTGTGGGCAGCACCTTCAGAGACCAGAAAATGGCATTGCATCCCCTGGGACTGGGGTACAAATGGCTGTGAGCTGCCCTGTGGGTGCTGGGAACCAAACCTGAGTCCTCTGGAAGAGCTGTCGATGTTCTTAGGGGCTGAGTCATTTCTCCAGCCCTGTTCTCTTTAAGTATTTTGGTTTTTTTTTTCTTCTTGGTGTGGGGGGTGTGTGTGTGTGTCTGTGTGTCTGTGTGTCTGTGTGTGTCTGTGTGTTACTGAAGATGGGGGCCATCCATGCTAGGCAGGTGCTCTATCACAGGGTTGTACCCCACAACTCCACCACATGTCCTTTAGTGACTGCTAATCCAAACTGTCATGGCTTGTCTCTAGCTCTTTCAACCAAAGAACACAGAGGTGTGCTTGGGCCATCTTCTTAAGAAGTGGTGGCGTCAGGGTATATGGTAAATACCCTGGCAAGCATTGGGGCCCTCAACAGGTCAGCTGGACCTGTCATGGTAGACAGCTGTGAGTGCTGGAGTCAGTAGACCAGGTGTTGACTCTCTCTCTTCCACCCCCACATCCCCAGGATTCTCTGGTGCAGAATCTGGCAACAATGCCTATGCGGGGACCTATGGAATGGTCCCTGGCTCTGCAAAAGTTTCCAGTCTCCTGCTGAGGAGACAGTGGATGCTTTCCTGGACCACAGCTGCCCCTTCTTTCCCATTCTTCTCTCTGTGTCCCCAGATCTGTCCCTACATCTGTCTCCCTCTCTGTCACGTCTGTGTCTACTTCTCCACTGATAACCAGGTGAGGTGCAACCTCCTGACAGACCCCTTGTCTCCATTTCTCTTCTCCAGGTGCACGTGAACCCCAAGTACATTGTTCTGGAGTCTGACTTCACCAACAACGTGGTGAGATGCAACATCCACTACACAGGTCGCTACGTTTCTACAACAAACTGCAAAATCGTCCAGTACGTGTTTGCCCACCCCCCTGACTCCTACCTCAACCACATTCTTGCCTGGGAAGCAGACAGGACTCCCTGAAATACCTAAGACTCCTGCACTTTGGAGCTGAGTCGTTGATGGTTGAATACAGATGCGTACCAGCCCCAAGCTGAATGCTCACAGTGGAGCTCAGCCTATGGGGTATTGACATGGGTCCAGCCCTGTAATCCCCTAGGATTTTCAGATAGAAACCGGCAGAAGGCAGGATGGTCTGGTTAAATGCACGGGCTCTGCAATTCTAGTCTGTGTGTCTTTGCTCTGATAACACCTTTTGCTCTCAGAACTACCTTCTTCACTTCCCACATAAGCTTGAGATGAGGACCTCAGGCCTGATGCCAGCATGTTCAAGTCTCCAGTTCCTAGAACAGCAGGCACGGTCATCTGTGTCCTTATCAAGTGGACTGAGTGAAAATAATCCCAGATTAGGAGTCATTCTGGATGGAATAAGCCAACTTCTATTCCTGGTCTTCGTCATACATAAAGCTAACAGGATCTGGTCCTGGGCTTTTGTCCTATGGTTGCTAAGCAGGGTCTTAAGGACCTGCTGTCCCAGACCAACTGAACTCATTCTTCTGAATCTCTCCTTCCAGGAAGCACTTTGCATCAATTTCTCTGCTTACAAACTTACAACTTCCCTCTACTCCCTGTGAATTTTTTTAAAGATTTATTTATTTATTTATTTATTTATTTAATGTATATGAGTACACTGTAGCTGTCTTCAGACACACCAGAAGAGGGCATCGGATCCCATTACAGATGATTGTGAGCCACCATGTGGTTGCTGGGAATTGAACTCAGGACCTTTGGAAGAACAGTCAGTGCTCTTCACCACTGAGCCATTTCTCCAGCCCCTCCCTGTGAATTTATAATGTTTGCTTAGACCACAGCAATATTCTTCTACTAAAAAATGTCCCAGCACTTTAAGCTTAGTTCATCCATTGTGGTCAGGCTATGAAACTCCAAGGCCCCAGAGAGGTATTGTTACCCCAAAGTGTGTAAGGATGGCAAGTATGGGAGTTTAAGTCTATGGGGTCAGGGTTCATTGTGTGACTAGGATCAGGGGTCAGTATGTGGCCAAGATCTAGGCTCAGTGGACAAGGATAAGGGTTCAGTGTATGACCAGGATCAGGGTTCAGCGTGTGGTCAGGGACAGGGCTCAGTGTGTAACTAGAATCAGGCCTGAGTGTATGACCAGGATCAGGACTTAGTATATGACAAGGATCAAGGTTCAGTGTGTGACCAGGATCAAGGCTGAGTGTGTGACCAGGGACAGGGCTCAGTGTGTAACTAGAAACAGGCTTGAGTATATGACAAGAATCAGGGTTCAGTGTATGACCAGGATCAGGGTTCATTGTGTAACTAGAATCAGGCCTGGGTGTATGACAAGGACTTAGTATATGACAAGGATCAGGGTTCAGTGTGTGACCAGAGCACATTTAAAGACAGCTCTTCCTTTCATTAACCTATCACTCCCACTCACAGGGTCACACCTGAAAGAATGGGTCTTGCCACCTCTCCTTTAGTACAGAGATCAGGTGACTTAGAAGTAGAATCGGGCGGGCAGTGGTGGCGCACGCCTTTAATCCCAGCACTTGGGAGGCAGAGGCAGGAAGAAGTAGAATCGGGCTTTTATTTGTTTTCTTGGTTTTTTTTTTTTTTTTTCGAGACAGGGTTTCTCTGTGTAGCCCTGGGCCCTGGCTGTTCTGGAACTCACTCTGTAGACCAGGCTGGCCTCGAACTCAGAAATCCGCCTGCCTCTGCCTCCCAAGTGCTGGGGTTAAAGGCGTGCGCCACCACCGCCCAGCAGAATCGGGCTTCTATAACCCGGGACATGGCCAGTGACTGACGCCTGCTCTTCACAGTATAGCTTTTATAAGCCTGAGTTTCTACTGCCTGCCTACTCATCCGTGTGTCTCAGGTCACAGGGAGCCCATCACACCATCTGGGCCCTCTCAGAGGGTAGACATCTGGGCTTGCCCTTGTGCTCCCCTGAGGCCTGTGGCTGTGGAGGTGACGGCCCTTCCTCCAAGACCTCTTTACATAAGTGCTTGGAAAGCCCCAGGTCTTATTAGGGTGGCTCTGTGACCCTGACCACAGGCAGGCTGCTGGGCCAGGATACACAGGAAGCTGCACAGAGCGTTCCCAGAAAGGCCACGGGACTGACACATGTGGGTTTCCATCATGTTTCTGAAGAGGGGAAAAGAGAACATTTTTCTCCTTTTTAAGGAAAAAAAAAAGAGGGGGGAGTCAGACTTAGAAAATAACAAGCATGCAAGTGTTTCTTGACAAAAACAGCTAGAACCTGGGGCCTGGGGCCTGGGGCCTGGGGCCTGGGGCCTGGGGCCTGGGGCCTGGGGCCTGGGGCCTGGGGCCTGGGGCCTGGGCAGCCAGCAGGAGGCATGCTGAGACTGTGCCCAAAGAGGTAAGAGGCCCTGAAGGGGAGATGGATCCACCTCTACACCTCAAGGAACCTTATCTGTCAGAGAGGTGGGCCACCTTGCAGATGTCACACTATTCACATTCTCTCTCTTTCCTTAGGTCCTGATCTGAGTGGACGGAGGCCCCCTTGTCTCTCCTTGAAAAGCAGGGCCTGCTTCCAGGCAGCCTCCCCCAAGAAGCTCAGCCATCTAGCCCAAGGGCGAGGGCAGCTGGCCGCTGGGGCATCCCTCCCTGCCGGCCTCAGGGAGTGAACATGGACCCAAACCACAGGGATTCTGGATGCCAGACCCCTGTCTTGTACCTACTTCTCCTCCACAACACCACGGTGTCTGTTGTTGGTTCTAATTTTTATGTTTTGGCCACCCCACACGGCAAGATTGCCCAGGTGCTGAATAAAACAAGGGTTTTCTAGTCTGGAACTCTGCTGTGCCCTGTGGTTTGGCGGACCACAGCTGGGTCAGGCCCAAGGGATATTCTGGGGTTTCAGCCTTTGTGTAGGAAAACGTTGGGAGGGTGGCGGCTGGATGGCCAGGACTCCAGCAACTTTCAGGTCGCCAGCCTTAGCTATCATGGAAATACTGAGGAGTTTAGTCCAAGGCCATCCTGTCTTCCTGGTTAGAGGACCACCCCCACCCCCACCCCCCCAACCCCCCCAACCCCCCCAACCCCCCCCCCCCCGTCTCATGAAGTGAGGGCGGAGGTGGTAGGTGGTTCCAGCTCCTAACCTCCTCCCTTACCTCCAGTCTTCCACACCTTACTGCTCCTCCTTTCCTTCTCAGACTGTAGCTCACCACCACCACCTCCCCCTTCCCCTCCACACCTCCCCCCCCCAAACATCACCAGCAGCAGCAGCAGCAGCAGCAGCAGAGCCCTGGGAACTAATTACAGCTTTCACAGTGCTGGGTGCCCGTGGGACAATTGGGGAAAGGCAGAGGAGCCTTAAAGTGAGAAAAGGCTACCTTCCCAAAGAGAGAGGACACATAAATTCTTGGCAGAGGGGATAGCATGGGTTAGGGTTAGGGTTAGGGTTAGGGTTAGGGTTAGGGTTTTAGGGTTTTAGGGTTTTAGGGTTTTAGGGTTTTAGGGTTTTAGGGTTTTAGGGTTTTAGGGTTTTAGGGTTTTAGGGTTAGGGTTAGGGTTAGGGTTAGGTAGAGTAGTGGGCCTGGAGGGTTAGTGTTAGGTTAGGGTTAGGGTTAGGGCTAAGGTTAGGGTTAGGGTTGGGGTTGGGGTTGGGGTTGGGGTTGGGGTTAGGGTTAGGTTTAGGGTTAGGGTTAGGTTTAGGGTTAGGGTTAGGGTTGGGGTTGGGGTTGGGGTTGGGGTTAGGGTTAGGTTTAGGGTTAGGTTAGGTTTAGGGTTAGGGTTAGGGTTAGGGTTAGGGTTAGGGTTAGGGTTAGGTTAGGTTTAGGGTTAGGGTTGGGGTTAGGGTTGGGGTTAGGGTTGGGGTTAGGGTTGGGGTTAGGGTTGGGGTTAGGGTTAGGTTTAGGGTTAGGTTAGGTTTAGGGTTAGGGTTAGGGTTAGGGTTAGGGTTAGGGTTAGGGTTAGGGTTAGGTTAGGGTTAGGGTTAGGGTTGGGGTTAGGGTTGGGGTTAGGGTTGGGGTTAGGGTTGGGGTTGGGGTTGGGGTTGGGGTTGGGGTTAGGGTTAGGTTAGGTTTAGGGTTAGGGTTGGGGTTGGGGTTGGGGTTGGGGTTGGGGTTGGGGTTAGGGTTAGGGTTAGGGTTAGGGTTAGGGTTAGGTTAGGTTTAGGGTTGGGGTTGGGGTTGGGGTTGGGGTTGGGGTTAGGGTTAGGGTTAGGGTTAGGTTAGGTTTAGGGTTAGGGTTAGGGTTAGGGTGAGGTAGAATCAGGGTTAGGGTTAGGGTTAGGGTTAGGGTTAGGGTTAGGGTTAGGGTTAGGTTAGGTTTAGGGTTAGGGTTAGGGTGAGGTAGAATCAGGGTTAGGGTTAGGGTTAGGGTTAGGTTAGGTTTAGGGTTAGGGTTGGGGTTGGGGTTGGGGTTGGGGTTGGGGTTAGGGTTAGGTTTAGGGTTAGGTTTAGGGTTAGGTTAGGGTTAGGGTTAGGGTTAGGGTTAGGGTTAGGGTGAGGTAGAATAGTGGACCTGGAGGCTGTAGGAAGTGCAGCATGGAGGAGCTTTTCTGTCCTTTCCTGCATATGATATTCTAGAACTCCTGGACACCAGTCTGAACCTGGCAGTAGTAGGACATAATGTCCACTCCTTCCCTTTTCTCCCACTAGCTTAAAGCCCTCTTTCCACCCTCCTGCTGCTGCCAAGCTGGAGAATTTTTGGTTGGATCAGGAGAGAGATTTGGCTCAAGGATCTAGTTCTAGCTGTTTGATGCTGGACCAGGCGTGCCATACCTCTGTGCCTCAGGTTTTACCATCAATGAAATGGAACTGCCCTCTGGCTGGCAAAGCTACTGTCATTTCTATAGGGAAGGCACTCGGTGAGCTACAGTGTCAGTATCTGCCCCTGAGCCCGTTTGGACTCAGTTTCTTAAATGCCACCCCACCCCAACTTTGGGCTCTGTTGCTGTTCTTGCCTTGGTGTCCCTGGCAACTAGGAGGTCTTCTGGTCGGTTGGTAGGAAGGCCTCCCAGAAGGATCCTGGCCCCATCCCGCTGGATTGGTTGGGCCAGGCATTAGCCCAGGCAACAAGACCCAAGTCTCCTGGCATGAGGGAGGTGTCCTGGCCAGCCATTCTGCATCTGGGCTGGACTAGGTGGCTGAGCAGGAACTCAGGAGCAATCAAGGGTTTGGATTGCTGTCCCACTAAGCCCTCTTAAAGATGCTTCTCCAGACCTGCCCCCACAATTCCTCTCTAGGTGCCCCAGAGTGAGCCAGGACCCCCCCCCCCAGAAGTTAGAAGGATCCTAGAAGTAGGTAGAGTTAAAAGTTCTCAATTCCTAGATCAGAATGGGAGCCTATGGGAGACCACAGGTGAATAGGACTGGAACCCAAATATCTGAGCCCCAGTCAGGCTAGATGGCTGGAGTGTGCAGTTTCTGGGGAGAAGAGCCCTATCCTCAGTGATGCTAACAGAGGCTCAGGCCAGAAAACTGGAAAAGGAGAGGCATGGGGTGACTTTCCCCCAAGGAGTCTCATTTCAAACCACGAGGAAGGGACAGACTCCAGACACAGGGTTCCTATGTGCACCTGAGCCATAATCCTGGAGGCCAGTCTTCACACTCTGGCAGGACCTTCTGAGATGAGCAGTCTGGAGTGGAGACAAAAAGGAAAGGAAGCCTCCACCTCACAGGAGATATGACAGCTAGGATACACAGGGACTGTGGGTGGCCACTGTTCTTTCTGAAGAACTGCCATGGTCTGAGAGATCCGTCAGCACTGCTCCTCCCTCTGGAAGAAGAGATGTGCTCCACCCACCTCAGAGAAATTACTTGTAGGGCATTTGTCTGTGTAGGGCATGGCAGGGTCTGTGGCCAAAGAGTCCTAAGTGGCTGGGTGAGTGTGTTGAAGTCAGGAGGTGCAGCTCTGGGAGGGAGACAGAAGGGGGTCCCTCGAGGTTTATCTCAGCATGTCACGTGGGGGAAGAGTATCCCCACTGCCCTTGTCTTGCTGTCACCTGGCTCTGACTCTTACCCAGGACTCACCTAGTAGAAGATGACCTGCACCATCCCAAGCTTCACTCAGACAGAGTTATATCAGACCCACAGGATAGGCCATGAGGCGCAGGGACTTGATCCACTTACCACCTCAGTCTCCCACATGTCCCCTCAAGGGCCAGCCTAAATCCTGTTCCTTGAAGCCTGGGCTTTCCCTTCTTTCCTCTGAGTCTGGGAAGCCCTGAACATCTCCACCCATGGCTTTCTCACCCACTTGCTGTATAGACAGGTGTGGGGGAAGAGAAGGTTCCTCAGCCTCCCTCAGAAAAAAACAAAGGGCACAGGTATCATCTCCACTCCAGGCCCATGTGCTTTGTTGAATGGGAGGGTCCTGGTCACTCATTACAGAGAGCCTCAGGGTCAGCTACCCAGCACCTGCACTATCTATCCCTGGCTCAGTCCTAGTACCCAGGGCTCACTGCCTCTCCCAAGGCCTGCTGGAACAGTTTGGCCTGCACTGGGCCCTGCAGCCTCCCTTTGGTCTAACCTGTAGGATCCCTTATTTGGTGCAATGGGCATGAACATGAAAGGAATTCAGAAAGGGCTGAGGAGATAGCTCAGAGGTTAAGAGCACAGACTGTTCTTCCAGAGGTCCTGAGTTCAATTCACAGCAACCACATGGTGGCTCACAACCATCTGTATTGTGATCTGATGCCCTCTTCTGGTGTGTCTGAAAACAGCTACAGTTTACTCGCACAAAATAAATAAATAAATCTTTAAAAAAAAGAAAAGAAAAGAAAAGAAAAGAAAGAAAGTAATTCAGGAAAAATAGAGCAGAGGCCTTCACTACCCTGTGGTGGGCCTCCGTCTCCCTTATCTGAGGGCCTGACTTCTTGGGTCCCTGTGCTATTCCCTATCTGGCAGAGAAGAGAGAACAGGAAAGAAAAGAGAGAGGGGAAGGGGAAAGAGAAAAATCCAGCCCAGTGAGGTGGGGACAGACCACTTGTTGGACTCAGGGCAGGGTAGTGACCAGAAAGACTGCTGGGTTTGTAGCTGCACAGGCTGCGGCATTGCCTGGCCTGCAATGGGGCATTAGACCTCCAAACCAGGAGCTGGGCGTGGAAGCTTCAGAAAGACTCCAATTGAGACCAAGGAGCTCCTGCAAGGTGGAGAGGCTACAAAAGCCAACGGGATGAGGTTAGCCAGATCTGGGCACCTCTTCTGTTAACTGTCCTGACCACACCCTGACCTTACCCTGTCCCATGCCCCAGGATGTTGATAGTTTCAGGTTCCATCTCCACCCAAGGGAGTAGCACCCTTTCCACAAGACCCCAGGGTAATTTACTAAAGCATCTTCGTGTCTTCCCCCCACTCAACAAAAATCCCTCTGAGGAACCCAGCGAGACCTGGAGTAGGAGGCTGATAACAGCTGTGAATGGGAGACACTAATCCAGTTTTGGGCTGACTGTTAGATAAAGAGTCTTGTCATCCTGAGTGTCTCCAAGGGGGCTTTACTGGGCTTTACTGGGCTGTTTGACCTGGGCCTGGGGGCTTTGAATATACTTACATATCCCATACAAACAAAGCCTCTGAAACTTAGCCCTAAAGAAAGAGGAATCCAGGGCCCTGACTCCTCATCCTTTGCTTTGGAGGTCTCTGTTTCCAGAGCATTCTCTAACAACCCACAGATGTGGCTTACCCTTGACACTTGCTCCTTGGGCCAGTGTTGAGTTGTCTTGGTGCCTGCTGAAGATTGTTGGTAACATCCACCCATCCAGGGTAAGGACCCCTTTCCCAGTTCCTGCCAAGCACCTCTCCCCATCATAGTCAGGGAATTGGATGGCCCTTGGATGCCGACACATGGTTCAGTGCCTCTCCTGGTCCCATGAAGGGATAGACTCTCCCTCCCAACAGGCTTCCTCCTTGACCACACCCTGGTGTATCCCACAACCACGGCACATGTTGGGAAACACCCACACTTCCCTGCAACCCACAGATGGAGTCATGGTACCTACCAGCAGGCCAGTGAGATTTGGCCCCTGCTGGCCAGAGAGAATGGCAGGCGTTGGGTAGCCTGGGAAGCTCCCTGGAACATACATACATACATACATACATACATACATACACACACACACACACACACAATAAATATAATGTTTTAAAAGTTAAGATTCATACATGTTTATAAGTTAGTGTTTCAACATTCAATATTTCCCCAGGAATATATTTTTAAACTGCCAAAATTAATACCAAGGAGTAAGAAGGAAAAAAAAATGACCAATTACCACTGAAGGGTTTTAGAATTTGTCACCTCTGCCAGACTTAAGAGAATTCTAGAATGAGGTCTTTTGAAGTGGAGAATTGGGTACTGCCTATGTCATATATCATATCATATCATATCATATCATATCATATCATATCATAAACTCTCCCAGAGCACTAGACAAACGCTGGGGTGATTTTATGTTCCTTAGCCAATATTATAAAGTAAACATAATCCTGACACCAGAACTATGACAGAGATAGCCATCCTGCCCACGCATGCTCACATGACAGCCACAGACTGGGTTAGCTCACAATGGCAGACATCAGAGACCTGGATAAAAATGTCAGCAGATGGAGCTCAGAACCGTAGTGTGGTCTGACACCATTGGTATTTGGCTTGCTCCTCCCGTTTCTCAGATCTATGCTACGGCAATGCAGGGAGTCAAGGTCTGAGTCCAAGCAATTTGGACACAGTGTCTACTTTGTGTGGTCCTAAACGCCCCCTCAGGAAGCAGAGAAAGTCAGCAAGGCCAGTGTGCACAGCTTATAAAAATACAATATGAAAGGGCTGCCATTTGGATCCCTGCTGCTTGCTGGCAGTGTGTGGCTCGCTGGACAAGCCCATTGGATTGATAATTTGACATTTCTCTACCTTTGGGAGAATTTTTGTTGGTTTGGTTTCTGAAATAGCAGTTCACTAGGTAGCTGAGGCAGGCGTTGAACTCATCGCGTAGCTCAGTCTGGCCTCTATCTCTCTATTTTCCTGCTTCAGCCTCCTAAATACTAGAATTATAGGACTAAGGCTACCACACTAGCCTGAAGAAGCTCTTGGGTGTTTTGTGGTAATTGGGATGGCCCCAGGGTCTTGGCCATGCTCTACCACTGAGCTAGCTATATTTTCAGCCCTTTTCATTTCACTGTTTTATAAAAATGAGAACAAGGTCTTATTAAGTTTCCCAGTCTGACTTTAAGTCCTTTTGCAGCGTAGGCAGGTCTGGAACTTGTCATCCTCCTGCCTCAGCCCTCTGAGTAGCTGGAACGATAGACATATGTCATCAGGCCTTTCTTGTTTTGTGTTTTAAATAGCTTGCCAATTCTGCCTTCTTCCTGTGAGGCTTGATTGCAGCTGATTTTACAGTTCAGAACTCTGACAGAAGTCTGGTTTTGCTTTGTCAATATGTATAATCCCTGTCCTGGTTAGTGTCTTGTCAGATTGACATAAAATTGACTCCTTTTAGAAGAGGGAAACTCAATTGAGAAAATTCCCCCACAAGACTGGCCAATGGGCAAGCCTGCACGCGGGCGTGGGTCTGGGTGTCAGGAGGCATATCTTGATTGATTGATTGATGTGGGAGAGCCCGGTTCATTGCCAACCCTGGACAAGTGCTCCTAGTGGTACAAGAAAACAGGTTGAGAAAGCCATGCGAAGTGAGCAAGCCAGTAAGCATCGTTTTTTCCATGGTCAGTTCCTTCCTCCTTGTTCCTGCTTGAGTTCCTGTCCTGACTTCCCTCAGTAACCTGAGAGCTGAGAGCCTTGAGCGAGCTGAAAGAAACCCTTTCCTCCCTAAGTTGCTTTTGGTCACAGCAATAGAAAAGTAATTAAGGCAGCCCCAAAGCTTTAGGACAATGCTGTGGTACATTGACAACCACTTTCTGGCCTCAAGGAGCTCCAATCTCTGGCAGCAGAGTCCCAGCAGAATGTCAGGAAACAGACCGTCAGTGCACTCGGAGACCACCAGGGGGAGCAGGACTTTGTTTCCTCAGGGCTATTTCAGAGGTAGAGGTAGCAGTTTTTTGTTTTGTTTGGGGGTGGGTTTTTGGTTTTTTTTTTTTTTTTTTTTTTGGATATATGACATCATTTCTGAGTCACACCCATTGTGTCTTTTGCTTGTTTAGTATAACCAAGGAATACTAATGAATAATTTGCGTACAGTTACATTCAATTCCTTTATGTGTAGAGTTTGACACGTTTTAAATGTATAAATAAATATAAATGGACCCCCACAATAAAAATGTAGGGAAAGTCCATTGCCCTAAAAATTCCCTCCTGGGGCTCAACAATTCAAAGCACTTATGCTTGCAGAGGACCCAGACTCAATTCCCAGCACCTACATGGTGGAGCACATTATTTGTAACTCCAGTTTCGGGGACCAAGGTGTCCTCCATGGACACCGTATGAAGATGGCACTTGTACATTCATGCACAACAGTCATACACATAAAATTCAAACAAAACCCCCCACTCCTCTCATCTACTGTGGGAATCCTTCTAGAATAAGCACTCTGACCAAAGCCAGGACTAGTCTGTGTCCCCATTTTATATCTAAAACCACAAGGGGGAGCTAGTGAGATTTTACTGATACAAGGCAGTCAGCGAGAAGCTTGTGTGGCAGTCAGGTTGTTAAGGGCAACAGCTCATTGTTTCCATTATTTCTCCAGGTGGTTCTGTTCCAGGTAGGCAAGTGAAGCCATGTTTGGCACTAGGCGTTCTAAGAGCTTTAAGTGAATCACGAAATAAATCAGTAAGTCAGTATCTAATAATTGTTATCCTGTGTCATTTCCTTGTAGTGAGTCTCGCAGTCACAGACCCCTGGAGTTACTTCCTGAGTTATTTTCTGTCCCTGTAGCTTTGACTTCTGTAAATAGGGTCATGTAAAACGCAATCTTTTGTTTCTAATTTTGTTTACAGAATATGCCTTTTAATTTAATTTTTATTTTTCTATTGTAAATTGAAATAATCTTGCTGCATATATTATGGGGTACCAAGTGAAGTACTCCGTGATTTATGAACATGACAGAACAATTTGGTCAAGCTTATTAACATAGCCATCATGTCGAGCACTAATCTTCTTGGGATGAGACCATCCAAATGCACTCTCTGGGTGACTTCTGTTTGCTTTTTTTGGTCAAGGCCTCTAGCCTAGGCCAGCCTTGAACTTGCGATTTATTCAAGAATGACACTGAACTTCTGTCCCACGTGGGGCAAATACAGTCATGTGCTGCCACACCCTGTTTCTGCAATGCAGGGGGCAGAACCTTGGGCTTCAAGCCTGCTAGGTAAGCACTCTGCCCACGGGACCACAGTTCTTCACAAATTTGGAATGTGCATTTGCCAAGGACCTCAGCTTGGAGAGGAGTTCTGAGAAAGGGGGCCCCGGGAGCCAGGAAAAGAACGACTTTGAAGTCAAATTGTGGATTCAAGCTGACGACCTGTGTTCTGCTTGATACAGCTTTTCCAGTCTGCTTCTATGTTCTGCTTTCTCTCTGGAGATTTCTCTGTCTATATTCTGGCTTGCTGGCTATTCTAAGAGATCTCTCTGTCCATGTCCTGCTTGCTTGTGTGCTTGTGTGCGTGTACATGTAAGCGCGTGCACTCGTGTGTCAGTTCTCTAAGCTGTTCTCTTTTTATCCTAAAAAAACCAAAGGTTCTCTGGATAGCTCATCTCCTACAGAACTCTGGTCCAGTCTTTTATTTTACATATTAAAACCGTCATTTACTCCAGTTTGCCTTTAGATTATTTTATGAACCGGCATCCTGCGACCCCAGCCCTTTGATTTGCAGGACAGCAAGTATACTTTTGTTTCTTAATGTTGCAAACAATTCAGAACTCAGTCTGCCTTTGTTAAGCACAGAGAATAAAGTAGTTGGGTGGGACCTTGCCCTGAAATTACCTTTTCCACCACACCGGGTCCTGGATTTGTTGTGTCCCAGGCTGACCTTGAACTCAAGAATCGGCCTGCATTTGCATCTGTTTGTCTTTGTATCTTTCTGACAAGTTGGCTCCTAGTGTAGCTACCTCTGTTCCTTTAGGTTCATTCTCATAATTCATATTGCATCCTTATATTTTTGCATAGTTGAAAAATTATACATTTTTGAAATGTATTTAGAGCTCTTTCCCATAGCCTTAAGGGCTGTCCCGGAGGTTCCACCACTTACCATTTTGCTGAGACACAGCCACACCCTCGACTCCTGGACAAATAAGACTTATGCCCACAGCAGCAATGAGACTTGTGGAGGCTCACACCAGGGCCCTGTCCCAGGGGTAGGAACCATGTCACTTTGTCCACCTCAGGCTCAGCATACATACATTCAATTTACTGTATTTGCTATGTAATTATCACAAAGCAAAAACCACATTCCTTCAGGAGTAATGCTTTTGAGACTCACTCAGTCCATTGTGAAGCTCAGTACTTTGTTACATTGTTTTTCTTTTTGCAGTACTGGGACTGGACCACGTGACTTTCCAGCTGTGATCTCATCTCCAGAACTTTCTTTCCTTGTTTCCTCATATTCCATATTCATGGACGTACCATGATTTTCACAGACATATCACAATTGTTCGTCCATTTACCGGTAGATTCACGCTTGGTTTTGTTTTTGTTTGTTTGTAGCCCTGGCTGTCCTGGAACTCACTCTGTAGACCAGGCTGGCCTCAAACTCAGAAATCTGCCTGCCTCTGCCTCCCAAGCGCTGGGATTAAAGGCGTGCGCCACCACCGCCCGGCTTGTTTGTTTTTGTTTGTTTTCTCCCTAGATTTGGGCTCTCATGGGAAAGCTGCTCTCAATATTCTCACACAAGCTTCTGAGGTGGGCATCTGTGTTTTCACTTTTTCTTGTTAAGCTAGGAATGAAGTCACTGAGTCACATGGCAAGCATAGATTTCACTGTCTTAGAACTACGGAGCTTTCCCCAGAGACTATTGTCCCACCGCTCTCCAGCACACAGGCTCATCTTTGTAAATTCATTCTAGTAGCTAGGGAGCCCTTTCTCACTGTGGCTTTAAACTTACTTCCCTACTGACTAATATTATTAGGTATCTATTTCTTATGGGCCATCGTATCTCTTCTTCAATGAAGTCCCTGTTCAAAAATTCCCATTTTTAATTGACTTATTTGTACATTATTGACCTTATTTGTGATGCATTGTGTGAGTATCCCAGTCCCAGTCTGTCAGTCTGTGGCTTGTCTTCATTTCTCAATCTAAATCTTTTTTGTTAGGGTGGGGATGGGGTTCCTCTGTGTAACCCTGAAAGTCCCAAAAACTCGATCTGCAGACCAGGCTGGCCTCAGACTTGCCCCGGCCCGCAGGGATTCGACAAGACCTTAGAGAAGGGGACGAACCAATGAAAGGACAAGAGACACAAAGAATGAGAGCAAGTCTGGAGCTCTGATCAAGCTCTGAAACTTTAATTTTGGGGGACAGGTTATAAAGACGCAGCAAGCCGGGAAGTATGGGCAAGGGTCATTGCTTAGTGCTATCCTACTATGGAATCCTTATTGTCTAAAACCAGTCCACTGTCATATCCTTATTGCCCTAGACCATCCCACTGTCATAACCACCGCCCAGCCCAACAAGTGTTCTTAAATGCTGAGCCATTTCTCCAGCATCCCCTCTTTTCTATTTTGAAAATATTTTTCTTAAACACGGCTTTAAATTGGGCTCTGCACATTTTGACAAATTGTGTTTTTATTTTCACTTAATTAAAATATTTCTAATATTCTCCTAATTCCTTCTTAGAACCATAAGTTATTTTAGAAGACTGTTGTTTGATTTCCAAATCCTTGGTGGTTTTCCAGATATTTTTCTGTTACTGATTTATAGCGTAAGTTATCATGATAGAACATATTTTTGAATGATTCCAATTATTTTTAATTCATCAAGGTTTGATTTATGGCTCAGAATGTGGCCTTAGTGAAGGCTACACATTCACTTGGAAGGAATGTGGATTTTGCTGTTGCTGGGTGGGACATCTCATGGACAAATGTTCATAAGATTAAATTGGTTAGAGTTCTTCAAGTTACCCAGTGACCCATAACCACTCCAAGATTGTGTGCTTGCTTTTTACTGTGCTAAGAGGGGACTCTCTCCATGCCTTCTCTCAGCTCCATGGTTTTAATTGTCTGTCCCCTGAGATGCTGTTTTCCAGTGCACACACCCTTGGAAACCGTTATCTCGTCTGACAAGCCCACTCTTACGTTCTGCCTTTCCTTCCTCACTCGGTACCTTCGGACTGCTTTCCCTTTGACTATTGTTGACATAACTTTATCTTTCAAGACAACCCAAAATGACCTCAAACTTCCAACCCTCCCTCCCCAAGTCTGAGGTTAATTTGTGTTAGACTCTCCTCTTGCTCTCCCACTAGTGGTAAGGGTGGTTACTGTTACTCTCTTGTGCAAGCCTTGGAGAAGCTGAGTGTGGATGTGGGTCACTGTGTTTGGAGGCAGTAGGACACTTCTGGGTGCTGCTGGGTTCTTCTGGCCCAGCCTCCTAAGGTATCAGAAGGTGAGGTTCTTGCGGTGTTCTGTCCCATCCATCTCCAGTGTGCCTGGGACAGAGTTCCTTGCCTTACCTACAGGACAACGGTGTCAGAATTTTTATCTTGCCTTGAGAGCCCAGAGAGTCTTGGTTCCTGCCTCCTCTGCAGCAACCTCAGGGCAGGGGAACACAGTTTTGGCAACTACCCTAGGGAACCAATAGGGTAAGGTGCCTGTGCTGCAGCAAGCAGCAGCTGGAGGGTATGTGCGATACTGCCAAGTGGTGCCTCCCAGCCTTTCTCCTGCATAGCCAGGAAAGGGCCTCGGACAAGAGCTCACAGGAAGGGCACAGTCTTGCCCCACCCCCACATTTCCTGCCCAGGAGAACAGCTGGTCTTGTCTTTCTCAGGAAGAGCTTGCCACTGGAATTCAGTTTCTAACTTGCCCCTGACCTCAACTCTGACAGCTTTAGTAAATCATGCTTTTGTAGGTTTTTCTGCCTCTCCCTGTTAGAATGTAACTCACGATTCTCCCGTGGCTTTCTACAAGCTCAGAAGGACTTTTCATATATGCAAATGATCACAGGGTTTTCCACACACCACGCATCCTTTGCCTGACTCCTGACACCCTCTGAGGCAATGTCCCCAGCTAACAGTGTCTTGTGGCTTTTTCACTTCTCAGTAGCTTGGGTTATTGCTTCCTCTGGAATGGCTAGCTGCCACCACCTCCATGCACCGCACTGTTCTAGTACCATCCAGTATGTGACCATCCTTAGTCACCACCCCCCTTCTCTTTCCTTTCTTCCTGTCTACCATGTTTGACTCAAGTTTCAAAACATAACCAGTTCTTCTTAAAACTAAAAATGGACTTACCAGAAGGCCCAGCAGGTCCAATGTCTCATATTGGTCCCAGAAAAAAAGTGACATTTTTTTCCCCCAGTGGCACCTGTTCATAGCAGCTTTATTTGTAATAGCCCCCCATAAATAAAATATTCGGCTATTTCCCCAAATGTAAGTAGGTCAGCACACTGGCTCGTCTACATCCCAGACTGCTACTCAGCAGTGAAGAATAAACTCAGCTTTGGTGGGTGGACCTCCTGACAAAATGCTGAGTGACGCTGTATCAAAGGATACTGCGGGCAGGTATCTACTTATACATCAATAGGGTGAAATGACAGACTCACAGACACAGGTAAGTTGCTCTCAGGGGCTAGGAATGGGAGAGACTGGGGTAACCCTAAAGGGGCAGCCTGAGGGAGCTGGTGAAGTGGAGTGTTTGCAGCTCCTGGCTAAACATTCAAAATGACTGTGCCCCGACAAATGAGCACTTTCCTTTCCAACAATCTTCCGATTCTCAGACAGCTCTTCAGGAAGCTCAGTTCCATTCTAATGCTAACTACCTCTCCCAGTTTGATTGTAACTCAGGATTCTCCCAGTTCCATTCTAATGCTAACTACCTCTCTCTCGGTTTACGAGTCTCCTATTCTGTGGCTGTGATCAACACCATGACCAAAAACAGTTTGGGGTTTACTCAGCTTACACTTCCACATCACTGTTCTGGAAGGCACCAAGGACAGGAACTCAAGCAGAGGTAGAGGCCATGGAGGAGTGCTCCTTAGTGGCTTGCTCAGCCTCTTATAGCATGCTGGACCATCGGCCTAGGGGTGGCCCCATCGACAATGGACTGGGCCCTCTGGCATCAATTATCAATTAAGAAATGCCCTACAGGCCTCCTAAAAGCCTGACCTTATGGGAAGGATTTCTCAATAAGGTTGTCTCCTCTCAGATGACTCTAGCTTCTGTCTAGTTGACATAAAACTAGTCAAACCCCTCCCAGCATCGCCATGTGTCTACTGACCTGGAAGTTCTCCAGACCTCATTATTATTTAGAGGGATTTTTTTGTTTGTTTGTTTTTGGGGTTTTTTTTTCTTTTTGTTGTTGTTGTTTGTTTTTGTTTTTTTGAGAGAGAGTTCTATATTGTTTGCAAAATCACATATAACATTTGTCACTGGCAAGTGAACTCATCCCTGTCCGTCTCCCTTCCCTAGAGGTCACAGGGAAAGTCCTAACTGAAAACATTTGTTCCTGGTGAGCATCCTGCATCCTGCCACTGCATCCCCTTTAAGAGCCACTTTCTTAAGTTAAACTCCAGTGCGAAGAGTCTTCTTATGAATAAGCAAAGACACTCCCAGTTTTGAAGAGCTCTGGGAACAGAGGCCATATATAGGCTCCTCGCCTTACAAAAGGATTATGTGTACAGTCCGAACTGCTGAGTCCTGTCTCCAGCTTCCTGTATCAGCTCTTGGCACCACCTTTCTCAGCTCTGCAGCCTTTCCAGCCTGTTCTTAGCCATTCTGTAAACCGCGCATCTGCATATTATTCTGCAAAGCGTTAATGTGTGATCTGAGAGTTAATATTAGTAACAGAGAGGCTGGGGAGCAGGCTCAGTAGGCAGAGGTGATTGCTACCAAGAATGATGACCAGAGTTTGATCCCTGACCCCATATGGTAGGAAAATACGAACTTCCACAAGTTGTCTTCCAACCGCAACATGCACAGTGTGACATATGCAAGTGTGTACACACGGTGAATAAATAAAGTAAGTAAATGGAATATCAATAAAGTACGTTTGGAATAAAAGAACTCCTGCTTGCCAGTAGCTAACTATAAAGAACAACTGGGACTGTTTTGCTAATCGTATCCAATAAAACCACGTAGCTTGTGAATTTATTGGTTATCCAATAAATTCTGACATTGTGGAAAGGCAAATGTATCTGTTTCTGACATAACATAATCAAAACAGGGACATATCTGTCTTTCACTGGCTTGTCCTAACTTGGAGGCAAGGACACAAGAGACCTGTCAGTTACTCACACAGTTCCAGCTACTGGGCTCGGTGAAGCAGCTGTTTTGCTTCCTGGGTGGTTGCTTGGGCTCTCAATTTGGCTTCTTAAAGTCTGGCTGACAGCAAGCTGGCTTCTTGGCAGTTGACTGTGACAAAGGGAGTGGTTTCCCCCGGGCAAATGGTTCAGGCTATGAGGCAGAGTTCTACTTTACATATTGTTTTTGTTTGCTTGGTCTCCCTAGAGCATCTTCAGATTCTCCCAGTGTACACCCAGTGGCCTCCCATGCTCCCCTGACCTGGTCCCATTTCCCCTCTGGCCTCATCTGTCTCTCTTTCTTTCTCTTTCCATTCTAACCCTGCAGATTCCTTGCTGCTCTGAAATGCACCAGGCCCTCTTCCAAGACACGCTCGCTCAGCCTTCAATACTACTGCTCATGTCTAGTTTTCCCAACTACAACAAAACTTCCTCAGGATTTACAGCTTAGTTGATTTGATTCACTATTTTAACAGTGCCACCTAGAACACTGCCTTGCCCAGCAAAAAGTCAGTGCCTAGTAAAACGTTTAATTTTTTAAAATATATACCAGTTGTACATTGTGGGTTTCACTCTGACACACACACACACACACACACACACACACACACACATATAATATTTCAACCACTGTCATCCTCCGTTACCCTTTTATCCTGTTTTCACTTCTGCTAATCTTTCTAGTTTTCTCAACTACTTTTCCTTTTGTGTGTGTGTGTGTGTATCTGTATGTGTGTCTGTGTATGTCTGTGTTTGTGTATATGTCTGTGTTCCTGTGTCTGTGTATGTGTGTGTGTGTTCCTGTGTCTGTGTATATCTGAGTGTGTTCCTGTGTCTGTGTGTGTCCGTATATCTCTCTGTGTGTGCATATTTGTGTGCATGAGAGAGAAACAGAGACAGAGAGAAAAAGGTTAGGTTACATCAGAGTTATTTATCAGAGTAAAAAGTAGGGTCCCATGAGTCCCTTTCTCTCCCATGACAAGGTGCTGACAGGTCCAATCCTACACAGATCTTGTGCAGGTAATCACATTGCTGTGTGTTCAAGCAGGCAAAGCCGTGACACACCCACAAGTGATCGTCCCACACCTCACTTGACACCCCCTCCAGCATTTACATCCTTCTAACCCTTCTTCCCGGACGTTCCCTGAGCGCGGAGCCTGGTCAGTATTGTTCCATTTCCGCTGAGCATTCCACGGCCACCTTATTCTCTGCACTTTGACCAGTCATCAGTCTCTACAGTCACTCCCGACCAGTACAAAGACAAGGTGTTCTGACAAAGTTGACAGCAGCACTGTTCTGTGGACATCAGCAGAGTTATTTAGAAGAGTATCTGACAAGGCTCCTCATATCCATTTAACAAAACAGCAGCAGTTTGCCCAGCCATCCGCATGGCCCAAACGGGCAGTGAACGACTGAGTGAGTGAATGTGCCCTGGACATGTTTCATAAAACTGCTTTTTATGGGGTGCTTAAGAGTATACCAAGCAGCCCAGTGGTGGTGGCGCACTCCTTTAATCCCAGCACTTGGGAGGCAGAAGCAGGTGGATTTCTGAGTTCGAGGCCAGCCTGGTCTACAGAGTGAGTTCCAGGACAGCCAGGGCTACACAGAGAAACCCTGCCTCAAAAAAAAAAAAAGAAAGAAAAAAAAAAAAAAAAAGAGTACACCAAGCACGGAGCTGTCTTCATCTGATATATATATATATTTTTTAATTTTTACCTTTTAAAGATTTATTTATTTGTATGTGATATTTATATGTGTGAGTCTATGGACATCATATGCATGCAGGAGCCCAAGAAGCTAGAGAGGGTACCAGATCCCCTGGGATAGGAGCTGATAGGCAGTCCTGTGTTGCCATGTGGTTGCTGGGAACCAGACCAGGGTCACTACAAGAGTTGTAAGCACTCTTAATTGCCCAGACGCTTTTATTCCAGACTTTTATTTAGACAGGGTCTCACTACATAGCTCTGGCTAGCCTAGAACTTCCTATGTAGACCAGGCTGGCCTCAAAACTCCGAGATTCATCTGCCTCTGTCTCTTGAGTGCTGGAATTAAAGGCATGCACCATCATAATCTGCCTCACTTTTATTTTTTTATGGCTTTCCTTAGGGGTCCTTGCCCAGGAATATGCACAGAGCCCTTGGGGGTCTCAGGGACCCAAATAAATGGTTAAAACCTGAAATGAAGGCTTGATTGTAAGGTGAAAAAATCGAAGAATAATACAAATTAATTAATATTTAATCAAGTGTTTATAAGAAGTCGTCCATTATGAATGTATGTAATTAATTTCATGTCAGCTTCTTTCATTATTAAATGTAGCAATCATGAGTCGCATTGTATTTGGAAATGATTTGTAGGGTTAGAAGACATTTTAACACTGTGAACACATCAGGAGTGGAGGGAGAGCTTAAGGAGGCTGAGAAGAGCTCTGAGCCTGATCACTCCCACAGAAAAGCCTACGAAATTCACATTGTATTGTCTTACAGGGCGTTACATTTAATGGAGGAATCCTCATAACACATGGGGAAATGGCCTTTGTTATAAATAGCCCACTTTTCAGTTAATCCACAACCTGCCGTTTCTCTAATATCTCCTGGCTAACTTCCTGGTCACTTCCCTTTCTACCCTCGGCCCCACCAAATCCATCAAGGTCCAGGTACAGCAGGGACGTTTGTTTGTTATTAAGATGGAAGTGATCTGGCCAGGTGAACTCTCCTGTGCCCCTACATTTTACCTCCACAGAAGTACCTCCTTATCCTTCAAACCTTGATCCCTAGAAAGCAGGATCTGAAAGAGAATCTGTTGTTACCCAGCCACCACTAGATGGCGCCACACATTACAGACTGTTTTGTTTCGGATTTTTTTTTTTCACGTTTCCTTTGGCAATCAGCTCCTAAAGCAGAAAGCAGAAGGACCTCTGGGTGTCCCTCTCTAGGTTTTTCTCTTCTAGGTGGCTTTGGCCACTCCAGAGTGACTATCAGGCTTTATTTTCATCTCAGTGGCAAGCCTAGTGGGTACACCAGGGTCTAAAGCCAGTTAGATGCTACGAAGCCAGTATTCTTGTTCCCAGCTCCAAAGTCAAAGTTAGGACACCTGTCTAAGTGTGGACAGAGCTGTGCCCCTAGAGAAACTCTGGGAGCACCTGGCTCCTCCCCCTTCTGGGGTCCAGCTCTTGTCCACGTTCTGCCCTTTCCTCTACTGTCTGTTCTCCTCCTCCGTCATTTTTTTCCTTTTTCTCCTGAACTACCTCCGTATTTGTCTGCCTCCCCCCTCCCCCCGCCTTCGTTTCTCAACACATTCAAATTACTCTTTTGCATATGTATGTACTTGTGGGGGGGCAATATGTGAATTCGCATACTCGTGGAAGTCAACACTAGGTGTCTTCTTAAATCTTCCTCCACTTCATTTACTGAGGCAGGGATTCACTGAGCCCAGAATTTGCCAATTCTGGCTGGTTTAGGGATCTCCTTTCTGTAATTACAGATGGTCTCCACCCATACTTGCCCAGCTTGTAAATGAGTTCTGGAGACTCAAATTCCTGTCCTCATGATTGTATGACAGAAATTATCCACTAAGCCATCTCTCCAGCCACAAGATTTTTTTTTTCACTTTATTCAATAAGCTAACTTTCAAAGCCAGCTGCTGGTGTCCATTAAAGTTAGATAGTGGCCATTGCTAGAAATCTCTTGAATGTGGACTGGAGTTCCAACTCCAGACAGGCAACTCCTACTGGCAGGAGACTGTGAGGGGTGACCCCTCAGTCTCTGCTCTTCAGTCTCCTTCCTCTCTATCCAGTCTCCCCTCTCTGCCTCAGTCTCTTTGTCTCTCCCTTGTTTCTCTTGTGCTAAGGAGGGTCTGGGTCCATAGGATGGGTTGCTATCTGTCCCACCTCCAAGTCTGTATCCAGCCTTTACAGAAGATTCAGGCCTGACAGGAGTAGAGGCCCCAGGGTCTTGAAACACTCTGTTTCGAGACAACCCTTGTCTCCTCAGGCATAGTAGTTAGGAGAACAGGGAACCTGCTTTGTTACAAACCCTCAGGGAAACATGTACCCTGGGCCTACCTGCCTCAGTCTCCTCATCTAGGAAGTGAGCTGGTAGGAGCTATACCCCCAGCACACACATACACACACTTAGACACACACACACACACACTTAAACCCACAATTTACACATGCAACTTACACACACACATCTTCTTGTTCCGCACCCTGAGGTTTTCTTTCCTGTCCTCACACTAGCCAGATACCAGGTATCCCCCACCAGACTTGAAAATACTAAAAAAGATTTGCTGTCTGGAGGGACTCCACCGGACTCTCAGAGGAGGAACTGAGAAGCACCCACAAGTAGCAGCTGGCACAGTCTCCCTGCAGTCTCCACTGGTCTAATAAAAAAATCTCCCTGGAGCTCCCTCCATCCCTGTATAATGTTTTGTCTGGAGGCTGGGATGCCCATGCAAGTGACTTGGTGGCTAATTTAACCTTCTGCTGACAAGGTTAGAACCTGGGGGAGGGGCTGCCTGCAGATATTTTCCTATGCTCAAGCCCTCCCCCCTCATATTTCCTTCTCTTCTTCTCTGTTACTCTACTGTTCCTCCAACTATAGATTCTTTCTTTCTCTAGAAACTACCACCAATCCCAGGCTCTTTCCTCTGGGAACAGAAACCTCTTAAACCGATTTAATCAAATGTCCTCCCCACAATGCAGTGAAACAAGAGAACATTGCAAACCATCAGGGACAAAGGAGGCAGCAGGGTGTGGCAGTGAATACCTGTACTTCCAGCATTCAAAATGTTGAGGCAGAAGACCCCACGAGTCCAAGGCCAGCTTGGCCTATATATGAAGACTCTGTCTCAAACGAACAAATGGACTGGGTGGGTATGCCTGGCCATGATAGTGAACACCGTAGTACTCTGGAGTGGAAGGAAATCTATAAATTTATTTATAGATTTAGGCTAAGGGCAAGACCTATAATAATAATAATTAGTGTCATTGTATAAAAAACCTTCTGGAAGAATAACCAAGAAACCAAGAGCTGTGTGGAGGAAGGTATGGGAACACTTAGAAGGGGTCCTGCATGTTAGGGACAATCCACAAGTTCTCTTTATTCCTTAACCATGTTAGGGACAGTCCACAAGTTCTCTTTATTCCTTAACCATGTTAGGGACAATCCACAAGTTCTCTTTATTCCTTAACCATGTTAGGGACAATCCACAAGTTCTCTTTATTCCTTAACCATGTTAGGGACGATCCACAAGTTCTCTTTATTCCTTGGTCGTGCATGTTAGGGACAATCCACGAGTTCCCTTTATTCCTTAGCAATGTAAGTTGCTATTAATATTATATTATTGGTTTAAGTGTTGGGATTTTTGGTTTGCTTGTACGTATGTCCATGTGCTAAATGCTTGCCTTGTGCCCGAGGCCAGAAGAGAGTGTCAGACCCATTGGAACTGGAGTTACAGTTGTGAGCTGCCATGTAAGTGCTGAGCCATCTCTCCATCCACTTAATTTTTTTTAAAACCATGTGGATATATTAGCTATTGTGGTTTAAAAGAGAACGGTCCCCATAGGCTCATATATTTGACAACTTCAAACAGTTAGTGGAACTGTTTGAAAAGGATTGGGAGGTGTGAACTATCAGGAGGTGTGTCAATGAGAGCAGGCCATCATGCCCAGTGTCTCTCTCTCTGCCTCCTGCTTGCTGATAAGATGCCCAGTTACTGCCATTATGTTCTCTACCATGATGGTCATGGAGTCACCCTCTGAAACCATAAGCAAGACCCCGATTTAATGCTTTCTTTTATAAGTTGGTCATGGGGTCTCTTCACAGCAACAGAAAAATAACTAAGACACCTATTCAAAATAGAAAGACTGACCACATTATATTTACATATCAATTATCAAGGGATAGCCATTCACATTACTCGCTAGTTTATTTTGGTGGGAAAAAAATAGAAATGTCTGACCAGTGCACACCAGGTTATATTAGGAACACTATAATAGCTACAGTTTTTATCTCCTCAGAATCCCCACACACAGCCCTCACGTTTCAATTCCATCAATTCAAATCAGAGGCGTTAGCCTATCTTACCCACTTGTGCTCTAACGAGGTGTCTTTTTGTCCTGTCTTTCCCTCTTTAATGCTTTACCAACTGGCAGTCTCAGGGAAGATGTCTGACTGACCCTTTAGGTACTTTTGTGTTTCCTCCCATGTCAACTGCCCAGTTTGCCCTGTCTTCCAAGCCCAGGGGGGATAGAGCCTGTGGGATATGCCTCTGGCATGCTGGCACACCCAGAGAGGTGCCCACTTAGGTTACACTAATGGTTGGTGTATGCCTTATCTACATCTACACAGATACCCACTGAAGTTTTCATTTCCCAGAACAGTCACACTAATCTGAAGTTCATAAAGAAAAGAAAGTTTCAGTTCTCCTTTAAGCTATGATCTCACCTTTCCTGGGCACAGTGCCAGCTACCACAGGACAGTGCATGAATACGGAAAATGGCTTGGGTTCCTTAGGTAAAGGAGCCCTGCAGGGCACTGGCAGCTGAAGGCTTGTAGGTAGCTCATGGCCCAATGGAGAAGTGAGGTAGCTAAGAAATGTTCACTGTTGCTCTATTCATGACAGGCAGAAATTGGAAACAACCCAGATGTCCCTTAACAGAAAAGTGGATAAAGAAAATATGGGCCGGGCAGTGGTGGCACATGCCTTTAATCCCAGCACTCGGGAGGCAGAAGCAGGCGGATTTCTGAGTTCCAGGCTAGCCTGGTCTACAGGCTTCCAAGCCCAGGGGGGATAGAGCCTGTGGGATATGCCTCTGGCATGCTGGCACACCCAGAGAGGTGCCCACTTAGGTTACACTAATGGTTGGTGTATGCCTTATCTACATCTACACAGATACCCACTGAAGTTTTCATTTCCCAGAACTGTCACACTAATCTGAAGTTCATAAAGAAAAGAAAGTTTCAGTTCTCCTTTAAGCTATGATCTCACCTTTCCTGGGCACAGTGCCAGCTACCACAGGACAGTGCATGAATATGGAAAATGGCTCTCTGATTCTTGTGCTGTTTGGTTGGTCGGTTTGGGTGTATGTGTATGTTTGTTTGTTTGGGTTTTTTTTTTCCTTGCTGGCTTGGCTTGTCCAACTTAGGTATGATGGTTTTCATTTTACCTTAATGTATTTTATTTTGTTGGGTTTTTTTTTTTTTTTTTTTTTTTTGGTTTCTTTTTTTTTGTTTTTTGAGACAGGGTTTCTCTGTGTGGCCCTGGCTGTCCTTGAACTCACTCTGTAGACCAGGCTGGCCTCAAACTCAGAAATCCGCCTGCCTCTGCCTCCCAAGTGCTGGGATTAAGGGTGTGCAGACCACTGCCCGGCGTATTTTATTTTGTTAAAAACAAAAATAAATTCTAGTTGTTTAGCAAAATAAAATGACAATGGCTTGATTCTGAAAAAAAAAGAAAGAAAGAAAAGAAATGGTTCTGTAAGAGAGGGCACTCAGGCGGGAGGAAAAGCTCTTGGGGGCACTGGGTAGCAAGTGTTGTTGCAGCTTGAGCTGCCCCACGTTTGAGGGCCAAAAATGTTGAGAACTGCTCTACCCCACGTTTGGGGTCCAAAATGTCTCAGACCGTTCTGTCAATGTTTGGACCTGCACTGCCAAAAGCCTTGGGGACTAAGTTGTTAGAGTCTGCACTGCCCCAAGCTGTTCTGGTCTGTGGGTCGGGGTTCAGCAAGAGAGAGAGTGAGGATGGATGCAAAGAATGGAGACTAGACAGAGTGTGATTCAATCCCGTTTATTCTTCAGTCTCTCTTCTTAGTCTAAGTCCCAAGTCTTGAGTCCCTAGTCCCTAGTTCCTAGTCCCTAGTGCCTCCAAGTTCCAAGTTTCTACTCTCAGGTTCAAATGCCTAATACCTAATAATTATTCTTCCAAGTTCTCTAGTCCAAGTGTCTTCTTCCTCAATGTCTAATTCCTACTCCAAGTTGTACTCCAAGTTGTACTCTCTAACCTAATTCCTAGTTCCAAGTTGTACTCCCGAGTGCCTAATAATCTGTTACTCCAAATTGTTCTGAACTCTCCTGTCTGCCCCTGCCTTTTATATGTCTCACTTCTAAGCCACGCCTCTAAGTCACGCCTTTAATAGTGCCCTTAGGTCTTGTCTCTAAATCTGATCTCTAAGTCACGCCCTTAAGTCACACACCTTTAAGTCTCACACACCCAAGGGAAAATCCTGGATATCTAAAGTAAGATGTTATCAGAGTGTGCTCAGCTGTTGCAGGCTAATGCAATCAAGTCTCTTTTCAGGGTATATGGCTCAAGATGGCTGCAAGGATGATAGCCGCCTTCTGTAGGCTCCCCACAAAGTGTGGCCTACATAGAAGGCTTTGGAACAAAGCTCCAGTGGAAAGGCTTTAGAGAGACCAAGAGAGTTCTCCAGGTGAATAGACAGGGACAAGGCCAGCATCCTCAAGAGGATGTCCACTACCTGTGGGGCCCATAGTGGCCCTGAGGGAAGTACCCAAACCAGAGAGAGGACCCACAGCAGTATGAGTGAGTGTCTGTCACCAGAAAAGACAGAGGGGCACGCTGCAAGCCTGGTACCAGTAAAAGGGCCCTGAAGAAAGCAGAATACAAGCTGAGGGCTATGGGCTTGCCAGTGTGTTTGGTTCTTCTCTACAAGCCTCTCTGGGATGTGAGATTCACTTCCTAGCTTTGAGTTGGGGGGGGGGGGTCTATCAGTGGATCAGAAGCCAGCTGAGCCCAGCGTCAGGCCTCCAGCTGTATCTCTCTCCTCACCCAGAGAAGCAACAGTATCCAAGAGCAGCAAGAGGGCTACTCACAGCGCCTCCCATTCCTCTCTCAAACACGTTAAGAGCCCCTCATCTTTTGCTCTTCAGTAAGTATTTGTAGTTATATCCTACTTCCCTGGGAAATCTGATCCCCCACTATAAAAGAAACAGATCAACCATAGCCCAAGGCTGTTACAGCACCCCAGAGGAAGAGCTTCATATGCTGAGGGCCTATGTCAGCCTCTAGCCTTGGCCCTTGGCTGGGCATAGTGCCTTGCAGACCCTCCCTGGCCCACCATACCCCACAGCCAGCTGCACGTCTCCATTCCACACTGTAAATGTCACGTTTATTTGTTGGAGGCCCCAAGCCTCTAGTAAGCACAGAACAGCAGGGCTCTCCCACATGCTGCCCTGAGCCCAGCTCCTCAAACATGCAGGATGGAGCTGGTGGATAAGGCCCGGTGACTTCAGGAGCAGACCCACAAGACCCACTGCTCTATCCCATGCCCTCCCCACCTAGCCTGTTCTAGGGCCGCCTGGATCCACTGCAGTAACCCCTTCTTGGGGGCTACCCTCCCTCGCCTGCCTTCCCTTCCGCTGATCTCCCTGAATGTCAGAGCCATAATGTGCTTTGATCCTTCACATGGCTGCCATTCAGGCTGTGTCTGTGCTTCTTGTCTCTCCAGTCAGGTTATCAGCTGAGTAGCGCAGGCCAGGCTCTCTGACTTCACTCTGTAGCAACTCAGGACTAAGTATTTGTTGGGGGATTGAATGAGCAAAGGCCTGTCCAGAGAACTACCACAGGCTAAGTACAGGACACCTGACTCAGCTGTGACCAGCTACAGATGTCTCCCAGCCTCCTGGGTTCCTCATTGGGCCTGGAACATCTTCAGGCCTCAGTTATCCGTGGCCCAGACCAATGCCTCCTACTATAAGAGGCTTCTCTGGCTTGGCACCAGGTTCAGGGCTAGGTGTCGGATGGACAACTAACACGGCTACTTCAAGGCTTTAAGGACAGCTTCCAGCTTCATGACCACAGCCAGGTCACCTTTCACCTTCAGCCGCCCACTCATGTAGGCCCCCAAGGGCCGAAGTTCCCTGCACAACAAGGCCTGTAGGTCTGCCTCAGCCATCTCCACCACCACATCAGGAATGCCATCGGGTACTCCATATCCCACTCTGCCTTGTCCTGTTGGGAGGTAGCATTAGCATCAGTAGGAGAATGCTACATGGGGAGGGGAGGGTAGCCCACCCCACTAACAGTAGCAAGCGCTGGTTAGCTCAAGGTCTAGAGCTGGGCATGTAGGCTAGACTTCACACACACACACACACACACACACATACACACACACACATGGTAGGGGTGGGCCAGGTTCTAACATAGTGGCTTTAAGCCTAACTGACTGGGACTGCTTGTTGCTTCTGTTTGCAGATTTATGAATGACAAAGATAGCAGTCCTGCCTCACAGGTTCACAGTAACAAGCAGGTAGAGTGCTCTGGGCAGAGCCCAGCATGTGACAGGCCCTGCTCTATATGAGAGCTCCTGGTTATGGAACTGTGCTGTCCTGCTGATCCCAGGGAGACCAGAGGTCAGGTTGTCATTATCATTCCACACAGTGGTCCGGAGCAGGGGACAGTCTTTTAAAAGACCACGGGGGTGGGGGGGCCACAAGCAACCTGAGTGGAAAGGGAAGGGAAAGACAGGGAGAACCCCACACCTGTAGTAAGGTCCAGGAAGTAGATACTCTGGGTGCCACTGGGCAAGATGACATTGAACTGGTAGCAGGCCCCAACCTGGCTGACCAGTGTCTCTGACAGGAAGGGTTGCAGGGCATTGAGGAGCCCCTCAGCCACTGGCTGCTTCGGGCTGGGCTCAGCCCCAGCCCCAGCATGAGAGGCAGGAGGTTCCACTTCGTTTATCATTTCCAAGGTGTCTACACAGGAGGCCAACAGGGTTGAGGAGGGTGACAGAGAATAGGTCAGTGCTCGACAAAGGTCCGGATCCTTTTGTGAAGTTTCTTCTTACAGCCCTTCATCCCCTGTGAAATGCTAATCCTCCTAAGATGCTGTCTCTTGATTCCCAGCAAAAAGCCCAAACCCATGTGTTTGAGCTACTCTGGCCTGGAACGCACAGCCCTCCTTCCAGCTACTCTTGCAGAACTGTGGCTTCTCTCACAGAGGCTACCTAGGGCCTCTGCACACTTGCACACTTGGGATCTTCCCTAAGCCCTCACTCTGTTCAGCTCTAGATATGGGATAGACTGTATCAGTTAAGCCAAAGGGACTAGAAGAAAAGAGGATGCCACACTCCTTACCTGACCCTGGGGACGAAACACGTCCTACTGCTGAGTTCATATTTCCCCCCAGCAAATGGAGGGCCAGCTGTTGGAGGGTACTGTCCAGGCTGGGCACAGATAGGCTGTCTTGGGGTGGCTGCAACACAGCCTCTACTGCCAGCTCCACACGGTCTACCTCCAGTCCCCAAGCTCTGGTCACGTCATTGATCTCCAGCTGAGGGCAGTGAGGGAAGAGGGAAGAGTCATTTGATAAGGCCCTCCCCTGAACATCTTCTCCGGACAACTCACGATAGCCACACATGGACATGGAGGTCCCAGCTTGGAATTCAGCAAGAAGCACCAATCATTTGGCTAGGCAAGTGCAGGGTCAGGGAGGGAGGTGAGAACTCCAAGTAGAAGTAGGTGGAACCTTCTCAGCAAGTCCCAGACAGTAGGCTCTAGAACGTTCCGCTTGGATTCTCAAGTATGGATTGGGGCACAGGTGAGAACTGAGGGTTCCAGGTAGCCTCTTTCTGCTCAGTTGGGTTTGTTCTAAGACAACAAGGGACCCCAGAGGGGAATATATAGACATGATGGTGACCAACCAAGCAGACTCCCTTTTTGGAGAGAGAGCTTCTTGGCTGCTGGGTAGACACTGTGTTAGAGAAGGTTGGGAGTGGAGGAATGGTTTCACAGTGCAGACAAGAAATGAGGGGGGCTGGGCAGAGGGCAGAGGGCAGAGGTGTGTGGTGATGCAGATGCTGCAAGGGAGGCCTGCCTTGAAAACTCTTGTAAAAGTCATGGGAGAAGGGAACAGGCTGTGCCATCGGTATGCATGGCACAGGGGTGGAGGAAGGCAGGCTCCTGGCATGGGTTCCTAGGGTCATGATGATGGCATTCACCTGGAGAGGACACACAGGGGTGGACAGGGGAGGGTAACAGCTATTTTAAAACTGTCAGTTTAGCAAAAATGATTTACTAAGTTTCCAAAGGATAAAGAGAAGCAGGGCACACAAGCATCAGACTAGACCAGGACAGCTGTGAGCCCTCCAGTGAACAACTCTCTTGAGGCAGGGGGTTGTCAAACATGAGAAGGCCAATGACAGAAACCTGGACACTGGAGGACAGGAGACAAAGCAAGTTTGGGAGGGAAGGGGCAGAGAGATCCAAAGAAGAATGTTGCCACTAGACGGAAGAAGGGAGGGGCTGAGAAACACCCATTGCTCAGAGGGGGGGGGCGCGGCGGTCACTGTGGTGACAGCAGAGCTACCTCATAATCTTGGAGGGAGAGGAACAGAACCTTCTGGAAGTTAGGGGAGAAGGGAAGAGAGCTTGACTGAGGAGGCAAAGCGACTCCTTAGGATCCCTGGGGGAGGTGGACCAGCAGGGCAGCGCCAGCACAGGAAAGAGCCCTGTGGGAGGGAAGCAGGAAGCACAGTTGAACAGAGATGCAGAGGGTATGAAGGCTCTGCCTGGAGTCTCTTCTGCCAGTGAAGAGGCAAGGCAGGGGAGGAGTGGGGGGCCCCAAAAGCTGTGGGCCAGAATATGTGAGGAGGAAGAGGGAAAGTGGCAGCTAGGGAGGGAGTGGGAGGGGAAAGGGACGCGGAGAATACTCAGGCCCTGAGAATACAGAATAGAATACAGCTCCTGAGATTTTCTTTCCTATCGTAACAGGAGCCAACTCATCCTGGCAATGGACACTAGTGACTTTCACATCCTAGAGGGACTCTCTCCTCACCGACCATCTCACACCAAAGCAACACATCTTCATTTAAGATCCATTTTATCTCCCTAAAGATGAGGTATTTTTTGTTTGTTTGGTTGGTTGGTTGGTTTTTCGAGACAGGGTTTCTCTGTGTAGCCCTGGCTGTCCTGGAACTCACTCTGTAGACCAGGCTGGCCTCGAACTCAGAAATCCGCCTGCCTGTGCCTCCCAAGTGCTGGGATTAAAGGCGTGCACCACCACTGCCTGGCCTAAAGATGAGTTATGATGGGCTGTGCTTGTGTGAAGAGAATTTGGTAGCACTGTCTTACCAGAGCTGTACTAGCTAAACCCTGGATTATGGGTAGGAGCCCATGTTGGCCCAGTACTGTCCTTTACCGTGAATGGTTCTCAGAACCAAGTGGAATAATTTCTGAGCCTCGGTCCCCCTCCTCCACGGGCCCTCTCACAATGAAAACGAAAAGCTGAGATGCTGCTGGACAGGTACAGAGCCGCTGTACATCATAAAATGCTGGGCCTGGGGCCAGTGGGCTCAGTGGTACATTTGTCTAGGATGCTCACAGCCTGGG
This sequence comes from Arvicanthis niloticus, assembly GCF_011762505.2. Lineage (NCBI taxonomy): Eukaryota > Metazoa > Chordata > Mammalia > Rodentia > Muridae > Arvicanthis > Arvicanthis niloticus. The sequence goes on from NC_133434.1 coordinate 32,626,385, forward strand.
GTTCCATCCCCAGCTGGCATTGCCATAAAACATCAAACCAAAACAACCACTGTGGTATGAGGACCACTGTTAGGGCTGAACCCTGCTCTGTGGGGGCTGGGGGTCCTCACTGAAGGCGGATAAATAAATGCTCGGCAACGCAGGGGACAAGCACAAGCTTGGTATGGGGGGGGACACACTACCACATGTGTAGCACACAGGAAAGACGATAAACTCCAGTGTACCTAATTTCTCATACATAAAGTGGGGACAGGAAAAAGACTCAAATGTTCCCATGTCTCTCTTCTGTTCTAAACAAGGAAGAAAAAAAAAAAAGCCGATAGAACCACATGTACAGAAATACCGATACTTGGCTGTATGCAGAGGACAGCAACCCACCAAAACAGAAACTGGAGGGCTTGAGGCCCAGAGCCGTGATCACAGCAGCAGTGATGGGCAAAACAAAGCAGCCAGAGCAGCAGACCAAGAGTTTCCACTAGAGCACTTCTTCTCAGGACACATGCTCAAAATATGGATGACTGGGCCGCCTTCTATTCCTCAACTTGGGGCCCTACCTTGTGAGAAGCCACCTACCAGGAGCTGGTCGCCGATCTTGAGCTTCTCCATCTGGATCTCCTGCAGTGGCCTTCTGAGTAGGGCCTTGGTCATGGCGTTGTGGGCTGTCATGCGAGTGGCTGTGTTCAGGTCCTTCACAGCCATCACGGATAGCACTGGGTCCCAGATGCGGAACTGGACATCGGCTCCCACAGACAGCACGGCCCCATCTTTAGAGGCCAGCTGTTTCAGAAGACCATGATAGAGATAACATTAAAAGGGCTGGAGGCTACTGGGAGGTGTTACCCACTGGGACTATTCACCTTGACCCACAGGCCTGGTTGCCAGCTCCTCAAATGCAAAATGTTATCTTCAAAAAGGTGGCGTCAGGTACAGGTCAAAGCCCTGGCATGCTGACAATTCACCGCGCGCATGCCTCATTCCTTTTGTGCAGGGCGGCTGAGAAGCCTCTCACCTTGCAAGGAGGAACATTGAAGGCTCGGGTCCTCAGATCTACCCTCTGGAAGGAGTCAATGAAGGGCAGGAGAAGAACCATGCCAGGTCCCTGGGGGTTACGGATCCGGCCCAGTCGAAACACAATCATCCTCTCATAGGTGGGCACTATCTGGTCAAGATGGCCAAGAAAAGGGTTTGGAAACGGTTAGCCTTGACTATTCAATGTCATTTGCCAGGTCCCCCTCTGTCCTCTGCACTTCACCCAGCCGCAGCCAGTCAAATGCCCTTCCGTGTGTATAGTGTAGGCCAGAAGTCAACCTGGGCTACTTCCTATATTCCTTTTTCTCTGCCATGAGGTGAAGGACTTCCTGTGGTACACCTTCACCACTGTGATGCTCTCTCTGATCAAACACATTGGGTCAAGCAACCAAAAGCTGACACTTGCGAAGCTGAGAGCCAAACCAAGCCCGCCCTCTCGACTCTCTGTCACAATGACAAGAACACTAACACACTTAGCTGGGCTCAGACGAGAGACACTGGGAGCTCAGAGACAAACTCAGCAATTACACAGCCAGTCAGAGACAGCGTGAAAAGGGCTTGCTCTGAGGACAGAGCTCAGTGATGGGCCATGTCTTAGTCACCACGAGTACTGACTTGATCAGAGAAACTTCACCTCTGGGGCCTGAAGCTAGGCATGACTCATTCCAGGGAACTGTTTGCTCTTGGATTAGTTGAGGAGAAGGTTGGGCTGCTCTAACAAATACCCTGAACAAATGGCTTCACCACCTTCATATCCCTAAATCGCCTTAATAAATAGTTAAGTCTAAATCGGAGAACTAAAGGCCAGAGGGGCCAGGTCGCACACCAGGGGTTAAAGGACATTTGCTTCGGTGGCACTGTAGAAGTAGGACCTGGGTGAATCTCAGTGCTCCCTTCTAGACCCACAAACATAGAGGATTTCCAGGGACTTCACTGCCTAGGGCCATGCAAAGGGGAAGGCCTGCCTGGGCTTCACTTACCCTGGACCTGTCAGGTGTGTTGTCAACTACAACTGTATCTCTCTCATCCTTGCCTATAAGCATCAACTGTTATGCAAAACGACACCTGAGTTTCATTCTGTGCTGGCTGGATGCTTTTCTGTGCTTGCTGGGTGCCTTTCTTTCGACCTACCGAACCTGAGCCAAAGGGAGGATGATTTTGCAAAGATATATCTATCTGTCTGTATGTCTGTAAGTCTCTCTGTCCAGATTCCAGGACTCAGAAAACAATTTCTGCTCCTTCCTGGTTCTCAAGATACCTTTGGTTCAGTCTGGGCTTCAGCTTATCCATCTGAAGATGGGAACTGCCCTACTTTCTCCTGTTGCTGTGAGAGACACTATGATTAAAAGAAACTTGGAGAGAAAAGAGTTTATTTATCCAGGTTACAGATTATCACCGAGGGAAGAAACTAAGGCAGGAACTCAAGCAGGAAACTGGGGGCAGAAGTGAAGCAGAGACCACAGAGGAAGGATTATTAGTACCCGCTTACCCCCAACCCCCATCTCCCATCTGACCTGCACGTTCTCTTGCTCAGCTAGCTCAGACCCAACTGTTTAGGGACTGCACCACAGGGGGCTGGGCCCTCCTACACTAATCAAGCAATCAAAATGCTCCCAAAGATGTGGCCACGGGATGAGGCAATCCCTCAGTTGAGGTTCTCTCTTCACAGGCATCCTGTCAAGTTGACAACCAGGATGAGTCTTAAAAAAATGAGCAACCCTCACCTCGCCTATTTCAGAGGTGTGATGGTATTTAGAGGCAAGGGGCCAATTACAGGAAATCCATTCATCAACGCTTCACTGTGCCTCCCAGCCCCCACCCCCACCTCCCAGCATCCAGCCAGCCTTACCTTCAGAGCAAACCAGCCGGAAATGGGGAAAGTGAGCAGCAGCAGCAAGAACCCCAGGAAACTGATGAGGCCATGGCAGAGACAGGACGGCCAGCTCTCCGGGGCATCTGGGGACAAAAGAGCAGAAGCAACCACAGAACACCAGCGCTGGGCCTGGCAGGACAACTACAAGCACAGTGTCCCAGACTAAAGTGGGCGGCGTGTATGTTTTATGTGTATTCTGCTTCAGAGGCTTCCCATAGCTAGTTAGGGGATCTCCATCATAACTAACCTGTGCAACACCCTACACAAGACTTTTCTCTCCTAGGTGAGAGCCCTGAGAACACAATCCATGAATTTCTCTCTGCTGGACCTAGGACAAATCAACAACCCCTTGTCTAACGTGTGTCGCCCACCTAAACCTGGAATAGAACATGCTGAGTGGAACGGACACTGCTGGTGTTAACACATTAACACACTCTACCAACAGCCCCACAAGTAGACTTTCAAGGGGTCCTTACAGAGAAAGCGCCTCAGCTAACAAGGATAAAATTGCTTGTCAGTAACAGTCACAGCGAGACTAAAGTGTCCCTTTCTGCTTTAATCTTTATTCCCACTGTAACGTCCTGAAAATATATTTTTAATTTGTATTTCAATTTAAGCTGCTTGGAGGGAAGCTGAGGCTCAAGCCAAGGATGCTGACTGACTGAAGAACTCAGAATCCTGAATGGGTGTTGAGCAAACAGGCCCAGAATCTGGGGGTGAGCTTACTATCTGCTCTCTCTTCCTCAGCCCTAGCTAGACAGGAAGGTGACAAGAAGTGTCTGTTCTATCCTTCAAGAAGCCCTTGCCTGTAGGACATTCTAAGTCATAAACTAACTCCTGACCTCTCCCTGAAAGAAGGAATCCTTGGTCAGAGGCAATCCTAAGAACAGGGGGCAGAAAATGGGGGATTCATTTAGCAATGCCAAAGCTTTCAATGCACAGTCAATACAGGAGAACCACAGAAGCCCTGAATACTCCAAGGTCAGGCTTTGGAGAGAGAAAGCCAAAGTAAACAAGCCGAGCAGCTTGCAGGTCTGGCTTTTTGTTCTGTGCATCTTCGCCAAGACACAAGAGACTCCTGCTCCCTGCGCTGTTACCCTAGGGTGACTCTTTTTCCATTTCTCTACAGATGCCTTGTGGGTTGTGGCTCCCTCTGCCTAGGGCTCTGTTTTCTTTCTAAAGCATGATGGGCTACCCTGGAAATAGTAACGTGATGGACTAAGATTCGGGAAGATGGGGCTGCGCGGCTTCCAAAGCTGCAGCTGGTGGCCCTATGGAGGACAAATCAGTAGTAGCACCCCGACGCCTTGTCTGGAACCCTCTTCATATCCTATCCCCTTCTCACTCCTTCCTCCTACAGGCAGGGTACAGGTCTGGGGGTATTGACTAGCCCCTCCTGTCCGCCGTGCTGGGCAGCCACTCACCGGCCCCCGGCCCCACGCCGCCCGGCTCTGGGGACAAGCAGCCCTTCTGCGAACCCAGAAAGCCGAAGCTCGACTGCGGGAAACGATCAAAATCCCCTAAAGGCAGTGCCCGGTAGCCCGACCTGCCAAGCATGACTTCTAACCGGGACACGCCCCGATCCTCCACCAGGAGCCTGCCCTGCCCAGCCCGTGGCAGCTCCGCCCCTCCTCGTCCCCACTGCTTCCGGCTTCACTTGCGCCATCAACAACAGTGGCTGGGTAGGTTCAGTAATCAGGCCGGGTCCATGCCCGCCGCCCCACAGCACCCCCTGCGCTGGGAGGACCGAACGGCGGGCGCACAGTTTGGGGGATGTGGCCTTGGTTCTAAGCTTCCTGACGACCTCCTTCCTGGTCTCTTACCTGGAAAGGAGGCGAGGAAGTTTGGCTTTAAAAGAGCATTACAGGAACGTTTTTTTCCAGAATCAGGGAAATGTTTTGGGCCTCAAATCACTCCTCCAAACTTAACACACTGAAGGATGTGCTCGTCCAGATTTAGGATTTCTTCTGTTGTGGTCAGCAAACTGGCTTTTTTTTTTTGTTTCCCCACAGCCAAGAAAATAGAGCCTGTCATTGGATGGTGGCGGAGGTGGTGGTGGTGGGTATAGCACAGAGTTATAAAACAGGAGGGCTACTGCAGCATTACACCAGACTCCTTGATCCAGGCACTTGAGGTAACTGTCTTTCCGTGGCTTCAGAAAGCCCGTATGAAGGTAGAAAATGTACTCCGATAGGATGCTGGGAGGCTGACGGGCCGTTTTACAAAGCAAGGAAAGAATGGACCTTTCCCAGTCTTGCCTTCCCCGGATCCCTGCCATAGCCCATTTCTAAGTTCCTCTGCCTATTGACCTCTAGGCTGGCTAGTTTTATGTCAACTTGACACAGGCTAGAGTAATCTGAAAGGAGGGTACTCCAATTGAGAAAATGCCTCCATAGTTTGTGCTGTAGGTGATCCTGAAGAGCATTTTCCTAATTAATGACTGATGTTGGAGGGCCCATTCCACTGTGGGTGGGGCCAACCCTGGGCTGCTGGTCCTGGGTTCTATAAGAAAGTAGGCTGAGCAAGCATGGAGAGCAAACCAGTAAGTAAGTAGCACTCTTCCATGGCCTCTGCTGATGGATGCAGCAGCCCCTGCCTCCAGGTTCCTGCCCTATTTGAGTTCCTGTCCTGGCTTCCCTCATTGATGAGCTACTATGTGGAAACGTAAGCAAAATAAGGCCTTTCCTCTCCAACTTGCTTTTTGGTCATGGTGTTTTGTCACAGCAATAAAAACCCTAAGATGTTTACAGAGAAACCCTGTCTCAAAAAACCCAAACAAACAAACAAACAAACAAACAAAACCAACAACAACAACAAACCCTAAGATGAGTTGTTATCAGGAATCGGGTTTTAGTTAATTTCAGATGTAGTCAAGTTGATAACCCAGAGTTGCCATCACAAATCCACCCCTTGTCAACTTGACACACAATTAACATCTTTTTATTAATCACCAAGTGAAAACAATAAGCAGATCATAATAATGCCTAAACATGAGATAACTGTCTGACATACAATTGCAAACATATTGTATATTTAACTATGCTATAATTACACCTGACAAGATATAACTATCCCTCATACAACTGCAAATGCATTATAAATTTAGAATAGATGACTGTTTCTTAAGGGATATTCCTTTAAAATCTCAAACTTCCATATGATAATTGCTGATATTCTCTCTCTCTCTCTCTCTCTCTCTCTCTCTCTCTCTCTCTCTCTTCGGTTTTGGTTTTGGTTTTTCAAGACAGGGTTTCTCTGTGTAGCCCTGGCTGTCCTGGAACTCACTCTGTAGACCAGGCTGGCCTCCAACTCAGAAATCCGCCTGCCTCTGCCTCCCAAGTGTTGGGATTAAAGGCGTGGGCCACCACCGCTCGGTGCTGATATTCGCTTCATAGATGTTACATCACATGATAAAGAAATTGAGGGAAGAAAACACAAATATTTGTACACAATATGACTGAAACAACTGCCTGCCACATTTGACTTATCTTAGATTGATGGCCTAATTTTAAAGGCCAAAGGATACTGGTCAGCTTGGAGGTGTAGCATACTTTCAAGGCCTCTCATAGTCTCCAGGATGTTGGGTTTAGCACCTCACCCCAACTCTAAGTTTAAAAAGCAGGGACCTGTCACTATCCCTTTTAATCACATAGGAACCGAGAGTAGGATAGATGCACATAGACTGAAGTTAGAAGCCAAAGGCACTGGCCAATCAAAGTGTCTGCAGGTATGTGTTTTCCTCACCCACTGGGTTCTGAATTGCTTCTCGTTGGCCAAAGATTTTGTTCTTCGAGACAGGGTTTCTCTGTATAGCCCTGGCTGTCCTGGAACTCACTCTGTAGACCAGGCTGGCCTCGAACTCAGAAATCTGCCTGCCTCTGCCTCCCAAGCGCTGGGATTAAAGGCGTGCGCCACCACCGCCCGACTCTCATCTTATGATTAATCTCACCTCTGGTATCACTTTGCCGGAGCCCCATCTCAAATCTGAAAATGGCCCTGACAACTTCCCAAATGGGCTCTCCTGTTTCAGACCTCCACTCCTATCCAAACTCTGGGTTTGACTCTCTGTAAAGTGTTTGCGCAACTCTGAATCCCCGGTGATTTTCTATCTCGTGCTGCATTCTCGGCTGAGGGATGCCTTTCTAGGCAAACCTATCCCAATACTGGGTCGAAGTCTCCATTCTGGGTGACTTGGGGGCTCTCTCAAAGAGGGTTTTATTTCTCTACCTGGCTCTTAACTAGAAAGACACATAGCTGTGAAATGAGTTGAATAGCTCACAGACAAGGAATCGCCTGTCAGCCCTGTATCTCTTCTAGTTGCATGCTGCGTGCGTACCAGGATCTTTCCTCGTAGAGCAATCAAACTCGCGATCGTTCTGCTACAGAGCCGTGCCAGCATGCCGGGCTTGTTTACTTGCATGTTTGGTTAACCTTTTTGGCTCTACCAGAGTTGCTTCTGTAGCTCCACAGTCTTTCTTTTAACTTTAGAAGGGAGACTACAGAACCAGCCTCTCCTCCCCTAGACCCGCCCAGCCCTGTCTCACTTCCTTTCGGGAGGCGGGCACTCCGCGGGCACCTCCCCGCAGCTCAAGTCTGGGACCCATCTCCCGCCCTCACAGACCCAATCCAGAAATCGAAACTTAACCGGTCACCATGCAGACGGCGCCTGCACCTCCTGGATCCCCTTGTCGACCACAGGACTCTGCCCTGACCCCCACGCCCACCATGCCTCCCCCAGAGGAACCCTCCGGAGACCATGAACACACCCAAAGCTCTGCGGAGGTACTACTGGGTTAGGAGATGAAGGGCTATTAGGGTTTTTTTTATTCGTTTACTTTGGTTGGGGGAGTTGAGAATGGAGAAGGTCGTTATAGAGAAGTGAGTTAGTGTCCTAAAGAGACACCAAAGTCCTGACCCTCCAGGCTGGGCAGGAGTAGAACTGACAGCATAAAGTAAAATAGGAACCGGGATGAGTTACGGTAGCACTGGGGATAGTTGGGTTGTAACTCCTACTCCCCGAAGCCTTGCCTTTTAGTTCTTACCTCAGATGAGAGACCACAGTCCCGGGAGAAGGCCTGGCCAGGAGTCTTGTTTGCCCTGGCCTGGAGCTAAAAGGCATGTCCCAGACATGGCAGAACTATAGCGCCCCTCCTCCCCCAAACACTTCCCGTTTTTTCAGCTGTGGTTTCACGTCCCAGGAGTAATAGCACTTGGGATGTGGGGGCTGGAGGAGGATGACAAGTTCCAGGCCAGCCTCGGCTACAAAGAGAGTTCAAGCCTGCTGAGGGCATCACAGCAAGATCTGTTTCAAAACAAAACAAAACAAACAAAACCTGGCCCAGACCAAAGCGCCTGCTAAGACCAACGTGATTCATGCAACTTCTCTCTCTTTTAATTTTCATCGACTTATTTTATGTGTATGAGGTTTAGGGATTTTTAAAATTTATTTTATTTTATCTTTTTGAACACAGGATCTTACTTTGTAGCCTTGGCTGGACTGGAGCTCATTATGTAACAACAGGCTGGCTTCAAACTCATAGAGACCACATGCCTCTGCCTTCTGAGCTCTGGGATTAATGTATGAGCCACCAGGGTCATGTGTCATTTTCCAAGGAAGCCTAATTCATGGTCCTCTTGGAAGTATTACCTCAACCTTCCATACTTACCCCGGAAAGAACTACCTGCACCCTGTTATTCTTAATTCATTTTTCCCTTCACAAAAGCACAAATAAGGCCACATTGCCATATTTTTTTATTATTAGCATTATATAGCTAAGGATCAAAAAATACTAGTTAACTTTTATGAGTACGTCTTAGTATTGAGCATTTAAACCATTTACACAATAGCTCCACCTTCTATATCTATAAACTGACTATCCCTATTATTTTATATGACTGGAATTGCACAATATTTCTCATTTTATGGCAGGCATATTTCACTTACCTTAATGCCTTCAGGATTTCATCCACATTGTATCAGAATGTCATTCCTTTTAAAGGCTGAATAATATTTTGTTACATTTGCAGACACATTTTGTTCATGCACTCATGTGCTAATGGACGCTTGGATCACTGTGACTTTTGTGGTGGTGTTGCTAGGCACATTAGTTTATAATTATATGCCTGGATATTTTTCCCAGTTCTTTTGAGTATATATGAAGAGTAGAAGTCCTGGTCATATGGTAGTTTAAGTCTAACTTTTTAAAGGACCATCCCGCCGCCAATTGTGTTAAGCACTTTATATGAAGTTGGTACTTTTCTAAACTTGAGTCCCTTAAAGGCAAAGATATATCCAAACTTCTATCTCAGGGCCTACTAGTTAGTCTAATGGTAAGTAGATGGGGGCTGGGTAAATTGTTCAGTGAGAGCTGCAAAGCCCGAGTAAATGAGGAACTGGGGTGCCCGTAAGCCAGGACATGATCCAATGATTCCCTGGAATGGAATGTGAGGTCCTACCGGCTCCAGCCTCCAGCTGAAGGGATGGGCGGCCAGTGGAGGGGACAGGACTTCTGGGCTTTCTGTAGGCCTCATTTCTCTCTTTGGTTCACCAGCAAGCCATAAAGGAGGAATTTCAGTTTCTGCGCTGCTCGGGCTGCCAGGCTCAAGCCAAATGCCCTAAACTGCTGCCTTGCCTGCACACGCTGTGCTCCGCATGCCTGGAGGCGCGCCGTTTTCAGTGCCCCACCTGCCAGGCACCGGACTCGGCCGGTGCTAATGCGGAGGCCCTGGATAACGTGTTCTTCGAGAGCCTGCAGCGGCGCCTGGCGGTGTTCCGGCAGATCGTGGATGCGCAGGCTGCGTGCACCCGCTGCAAAGAGTCGGCTGACTTCTGGTGTTTCGAGTGTGAACAGCTCATGTGCACCAAGTGCTTCGATGCACACCAGTGGTACCTCAAGCATGAGGCCCAGCCTCTGGACGAGCTCCGCAACAGCTCAGTGAGCGAATTCCTCGACAGTACGCGCAAGTCCAACATCTTCTGCTCCAATTCCAACCACCGCACCCCTACGCAGACTAAGTAAGTGGAGCATCCTGGAGTCAGGGGTGAGAGCTTCAGGGAATTGCCTCTCAAAATGGGGTCCGCTGGCTTGTAGTTGTTTCTAATGCCCCTCTGAGATATATATATATACCTCAATATCATCGGGAGTGCTATCTGAAAATGACTATATGCAAAGAGCAAAGAAAGTCGCTTATAATTATTTTTGTTAAACAGCATATTTTCAATTTATATAGGGAATCTATATAGCTCACAAACAAAATTTATACTAAAGAAAAGAGAGTGCTGTCTCCATTCCGTCCCCATCTGCTTAGTTTTCAACACTTTCCCTCCATTCAGGGGGCAGCTGCTGTTGCTAAATTGGAAGGGTTTTTTTTTGTTTTGTTTGTTTTGTTTTTGTGAATAAAATGCAGGTCGGGTAACCTTATCAGGGCCTGTTTCCACCCTTTTAGCCAATAAGGTAGCGTATGATAAATGAACTTTTGGCCATTCAGAAGTAGACTGCCTACATTGGGACTAGTAGTTTTTGCCGAATCAATGGGAACAGAAACCATTTCCTTTTCGGGGGACACTCTTTAATCTTTGTTTTCCAGAGCTTGCCTTCTGCCGAGTCCTGCCCCCACCCCTGTCCTCTGCTGCCTAATTTGCATTTTCTGGTGCACTGTTAAGATCAAATGGCTTCTCTCTCTTTATTGGCCCTTGTGTTTTCCCTCCTTTGTGAATTGCCTGTTTGGTGCCCTCTTTTCTTTCCTTTGAGGAGTTCTTACAGGTCCCTCTGTAAGAATCTATTGTGGTAATATTTCACTTAGTATGTGGTATCATATTTTAAATAACTCTTTAGTTTTAGGGGATGAAATGTGTCAGTCTCTCTCTTATAGTGTATGACTTTGAATCAGCCCAAGGAAGAGCTCACGCCTTTGTTAAAAAATAATCTCTTATATGATCTTTGCTTTTTTAGCATGATGAATTAAATCAGTGTCTTTTCTTTGAACTAGATTATGGTTCCTAGGAGGAAAAACTCAATGGGGATCATGATATATTATTAATCTTGTTTCTAGCTGGGTTACATTTTGAAATATTTTAACTAGGCTTTGAAAGTATAATTTTTTTTTTTTTTTTTTTTTTTTTTTTTTTTGGTTTTTAGAGACAGGGTTTCTCTGTGTAGCCCTGGCTGTTCTGGAACTCACTCTGTAGACCAGGCTGGCCTGGAACTCAGAAATCCGCCTGCCTCTCCCTCCCAAGTGCTGGGATTAAAGGCGTGTGCCACCACTGCCTGGCAAAACAATAAGTACAATGAATTTCTAATGTAGTTTGTATGGGTTTTGCATTAGGTTTTCCTGTCTGCTTTATACTAATCTCTTTAATTTGAAATCTTTCATTTCTTTGAGCATGATAATGCTGTCCTTCATCATAATAGAGGGGATGATTGACACCCCCGACACCCCCCAACACCACCACAGAGAAGTGATGGTCTTCCTACAAATGCTAAGCCACTTCAAGATTACTCATGAGTCAGGATGCTGCCTTCAATACCAGTACTGGGGTGGCAGGGGCAGGCAGATTTTTGTGAGTTTGAGGACACTCTAGTCTACATAGCAAGTTCTAGACCAGCCAGTAGTATATAGTGAGACCCTGCCTTTAAACAAATTACTTATAATGCTAAAAATTTAAATACCATGTAAATAGTTTTTATACTTTAATATTTGGGAATAATGAAAAAGTCTGTACAGGTACAATAGACGTGTGTGTGTGTGTGTGTGTGTGTGTGTGTGTGTGTGTGTATGTGGCACTTGAGTGCACATGCAAGTGTGTGTGTGTGTGCTCATATATGTAGAGGCCAGGGGACAATTTTGGTTGTTCCTTTGTCACTATCTTGGGTTTGGTTGTTTTTTTTTTTTTTTTGGTTTTTAAACTGGTGGTTATGAAAAAAAACATTTTTTTCTCCAACCTCTGTGCCATAAATAACCCACAATTTGCCTCTGGCCACAAGTTAAAATATACCATCCTGGCCTTTGTCATTGAGCTGAGGAGTAGGTCATGCTGGGGAGTGGCACAAGAACTGGCTTTAACTTTGGGGTTAGGGTCTGCCTTCAGATCCTTGGCATTTGATCACCACCCCCGTGGTGTGGCTTGTCTCAGCCCACTGTCATGTTACACCTGTAGTGTGCCGCATTCTCTGTTAAGTGTTGGAGTGTGAGTACACACAGATCCAGCCTTGCCCTCTTGGGAACCTGTGGAGGACCAGCAGGGAGCAGCTAAGGTCACAGAGTGACCTAAGGTGGGAGCCTGTCTTACTAACCACCTAACTGTGTTTTCACGGTGACTCTGATTACACTGCCTCTTTTGTTGTGTTCCCTTGACACTGTCACCTGCTCAGGACACTGATAGCTAGTGTGTGGGCAGAAGGAAGAAGGAAGGAAGGCATGTCAGTCTAGATTGCTGAAAACCACGTGCCCAGCCTGGACTGACAGAAGCTTGTAAGCGGGTGTCATATTGACTCAAAGTAGCAGTGCCCGGTGGAAGGAAAGAGAAAGGCGGCAAGGAGGAGGCTTGTGTGCAAGGCAGAGCTCCCGAGAGTCTGATCAGGCCTTAGAGATTGAGCTGAACAGAAACGGGAAAGGTGAGCTGGGTTTGCAAGATGTTAGGACTTTTTTTTTCCTTTTATGATTTTTCGAGACAATGTTTCTTTGTGTAGCCCTGGCTGTCCAGGAACTGGCTCTGTAGATTGTTCAGGTTGGCCTTGAACTCACAAGAGATCCTCTTGCCTCTGCCTCCCGAGAGAGAGTGCTGGGGTTAAAGAAGTGAGCCACCATGCTCAGTGAAGTTATCATTTTATTCCACACTTTCCAGAACATTGAACCTGCTCGGCTTGCTCCTTGTTTTCATGCACACATGCATGCACATGCATATCCTGTCACCGAATAGCTGTAGTGTTAATGAGACGGGGACTACACTGTTGGAAGCTCACTGCTTAAGCTGATGGCTAGGTCCTCTCCCTGTACTCTGGTTCTTTGTCTCAAGTGGACAATGTTGGCAGCTCCAAGGCCAACATTGTTTCACTTAGCTGCATTCTTAGCTCTGTTTTATTCCTGTTCATAAAGATTTTTGACGGGACATATTACCATATGTTGTATATATTCAGAAACTAAAGTGTAGGATCTGGAGGGAAAAGGAAATCCCTTAGGAAATCAAGGTCTGCAAGAAGCTGGTGTGGGTTTCGGGGGACAGGAATGACTGGGTCTCACACTGTCAGAGCTCGAAGGACCTGGAGGCCTTCTGCACATGAGTGATAGAAATCTAGGACTCTCTGTGGACTGGATATCAGATTTTAAAGTTTGGGGGGCTGGGGTGAGGGAATTCATCCAGGACCATCAACGTCTATGGGCAGATACTGTAGCCATATGGAGATAATGAAAGACTTGCTCATCAAATTAAAGAAGTGTGTGGGATGGAAAACTCAGGGGAAAGTCTTCAAGATGAGAAGCTGGAGTGGTTGGCAAAAGGTGACAAGCCAGCTCCAGGAACCAGTGACCTTGCCTGGCCTGAATTAACCGTCTGGGAGAATCTACCCCAGCTTTGCACCCTGGGTGCCAAGCAGCTACTTCCTTCCCAGCCCTGCCTGTCCCCACCTTACATTCCCACCCACCCACACCCTGTGCAATTTTTAGTGCGTTGCGTCTTCTCAGGGCTCAGTACTAAGATTGGTTTCTGGCCAGGGAGGAGCACAGCCATGTGGCAGAAGAGAGGCTGCTGCCTGCAGTCAGGCAACATAACAGAAAAGATAGGAAATGACTCCTTTCTCCTTTTTTATAAGCTCTTACCCAGGAGACTTGTTTCAGACCCGATAATAAATATGGTCCATTTGGTAGGATACTATGTGTATAAAGGAGATTCCCCTGCACATCTGGCCCTTGTGATGTTTCAGAGAAGAAAGGAGGATTTTAAAATAACTCAAGGCAAGATCAGGGTTAGGGTGTAAGTCCCTGGAGAGGCTGTTCTCTCCTCTCCAGCAATGGTATTTGACTTAGCTGCTCAGCAGAGATGGGACGTGAGACCTTGACCAGTGTAGAAGAGTGATTAACAGTGGGACTTAATGTTAATTACGTTTATGAGTTAGGGATCAATGTTGAGCCATAAAGTGAAACTAACTGGAACCCTATCTGTCTCTCTGTCTGTGTAGCCACTGAACGATCAATTAGGGAGGCAACAGTTTACTTTGTGCTGGGCACTGAAACGGCTATTGCCGAGCAAATGAGAATTGGAGTCTGAATATACAGCTTTGATCCAAAGGCTGTGCTAGGTCCACACAGTGCCGGGCTCCCTGGCAAGGAACATAGGCCTCCAGAGATGCCTTCATGATACAGTGCCGGGCAGTTTGAAGGAACTGGGATCTCTTATCTGATTGTGAGGAGGATATGAGAGCCTTGATAAAAGAGTCAGTCTTTTTTTTTGGGGGGGGGGCGGGGGGTTTGAGACAGGGTTTCTCTGTGTAGTCTTGGCTGTCCTGGAACTCACCGCCTGGCTTAAGAGTCAGTCTTTAAATCATACTTTAGAGAAGTATGTTGAGTTCTATGAGTTTCATGAAAAACAATTTGTAAAAATGAGCAAAGCTGGGCAGTGGTGGCGCATGCCTTTAATCCCAGCACTTGGGAGGCAGAGGCAGGCGGATTTCTGAGTTCGAGGCCAGCCTGGTCTACAGAGTGAGTTCCAGGACAGCCAGGGCTACTCAGAGAAACCCTGTCTCCAAAAAAACCAACCAACCAACCAACCAACCAAACAAACAAACAAAAAGAGCGAGAAATGTTTAGTTAGCTTCTGGAGTGTAAAATGGTTAATAGCCTACTTAAGCCAGGAAGGTGGTCTGGCTCAGGCCTGACCTGGGCCTGGTTATACACAGGTAGATCCTGCTACCAGGACGGCTTTGTAGTTCTTTCTGCCAAGGCCACTTCATTTTACAAAAGGCTCTCTCCTCAGAGTTCCAGGGGATTGCAGGGGCTGAGGAGGTTACACATAACTAGTCTTGAGTCCTAGGAGGTGGCAGAGTGGACTGGACAAGAAGCTGTTATGCAAATTCAAAGCTGAGTCTCGGTGTTATCTCCAGTGGATCAAAATCTCTCCTTGAAAAGCTGTTGGGAATGCTAGGGGCCACTCAGCCTGGCCTACTCAGCTAAGTCCTTTCTCAAAGCTCCAAGCTGTATCCTCCTTAAAGGGAAGTCTGATTCCATCCTGTTGTCAGAAGGGAAAACACCTTTGGTGTGTCTCAGAAAAACGGCTACTGCAAAGGAATCAAAGAATCTTTCTTCCTTCCTCCTACATAAGAGCACCCGCCCATTTTCTGAAGTGTTTTCTGCCTCCCTGGCCCTCATCTAAGACTATTCTACTGCCCAAAGGAGACTGACATGGGAGGGTATAGGAGCCAACCTAGAAGGAGGGCAGTCGCACCCAGGGACAGAACAGGATGAAAGATTCCTGACTACAGGGGCTGGGCTCACCTGCCCACCAGCCTGCAGCTAGCAGAAGGAGCCTGCAGGTTGCTTATTTAGAACTCAGACTGTTTCCTTTTAGAACTGTACTGTCAAAGGCAGCATGCTGCTAAAGCAATGTAGAGTTTCATTTTCCTTGAATTTAACAGAAAAATCAAATTAGACTTGCCAACTTCAAAGTATGTTTAGGGGCTGGGGACGTAGCTCAGTAGAGTAGCTACTGAGTTTCGTGAGCCCTGAGTTCAATTCTCTGTCACCAGAAAGGGGAGAGAGAATGGAAGAAGGAAGGGAGGAGGGAAGGAAGGAAGGAAGAAGAAAGACCACCCTTCCAAAAGGATTCTTCCAAGATTACCTATTTTAAACCTCAATCCCTAGACTTTAAAAAATTATTGGAGAAGCTGGGAAGATGGCCCAATGGGTATGAGCACTTGCTCCCAAGCCTGACGACCTGAGGTGATCCCAGAGTCCTCACGGCAAAGAGAAGTGAGTCCTACAAATTGTCTTTTGATCTTCACACACAAACTGTGTCCATACACACACACACACACACACACACACACACACACACAAATAGACAGACAGACACACACATAGATACATAGACAGACACAGATAGACAGACACACACAGAGATACATAGACAGACACAGACAGACAGACAGACAGACACAGATAGACCAGACACACACAGATACACATACAGACAGACACACAGATACACAGACAGACAGATACATACACAGATACACAGACAGACAGACACACAGATACACACACAGATACACAGACAGACAGATACATACACAGATACACACACAGACAGACAGACATACACAGACAGACAGGTACACACACACACACACAGATAGACAGACACAGATAGACACACACGGACAGACACACACAGATACACAGACAGATAGACAGACACACACACAGATACACAGACAGACACACCAGATACACACACAGACACACACAGACAGACAGACATACACAGACAGACAGGTACACACACACACACACACAGAGATACACAGACAGACAGACACACACACACACATACACACAAATACTTTTTAAAAAGAAAAAAACTGTTGAAGTCTTACAGTTTGTTTGTAATGAAGCACTCTATCTTAGTATTAATGGACTCTCAGCCGTGGATAGTCCCCTCTAGTGATCAACCCACTAGCATTACATTAGCACCGTGTTCCTCAGACTGGAGCTGGGACTCAGGACATGTGCTCTCTGTCTCTGAGCTATAGGCTGTCGACGCCCAGAGTCTTTGTTTTGGTTGAGCTCCTGACTGAAGGGATGTTGTCAGTAAATATTTTCCTACGGGGAGGATTTTTGTGTTTCAAGTTGCTTAAGTCTCTTGGTTTCAAGAATATTCATAGCCACTCTTACACCTGAGAGTTGTCTTAGCTAGAAAGGAGTGTTCATGGGTCACACTCTCTTTCCTTCTGAATGTTGTACGGACTACTGTGTTTTATGCATCAAAGAAAGCAGAGGTCTGAGGGAAAATCGATTTTCTTTTTCTGTCTTTGTGTGTGCGTGTATGTGTGCATGACTATGTGCATGTATGAATGATTGTGTGTATATGTGTGTGACTGTGTGTATGATTATGTGTATATGTACATGATTCTGTGTGTGCATGACTCGTGTGTGTATGTGTGTGTGACTGTGTATTTGCACGACTGTGTATGAACTTAGAAATCCACCTGCCTCTGCCTCCCAAGTGCTGGGATCAAAGGCGTGCGCCACCACTGCCCAGCTCTTTCCCCAGATTTCAAGTGAGCATTTTCTTAACATCGGGGTGAGAGTCAATTGTAGAATATCTCTGGAGAAGTAACTAAAAGTACTTTCCTCTGACATTTAAAGCAACAGCCTTACAACAGTTAAGAGCTTGTTCCAAGGCTGCTACCTGGTTTCTGTGTTAACTTCCTATTGCTTCGATAAGAAATCAACACAAACTCAGGGGTTTAAAACAATACAGCTCCCTTATCTTGTCTCTCTGGATTCCAGACATCTGAAATGGTTCTGAGATTAAATAAATCAAAGTTCCAGCTAAGCTTGGCTCCCTTGGCAGACTCCTGGGGAGACTCTGTTCTCTCCATTCTGTGCTGCCCCCTCTACCTTGGTACATGTTTCCTTCATCTCCAAAGCCAGAGAGAGAATATCACTCCAGCCTCTGCTCCCAGGTCTTCTCTCAACACCCCGCCCCCACCTCTCTCCTTTCTCCTATTACAACTCTTGATAACACCCAGATAACAGAACAATTTTTTTATGTGAAAATCTTTATTGGATATTTTATTTACATTTCAGATGCCATCCCCTTTCCCCATTTCCCCTCCTTAGATAACCCCTATCCCATCCCTGCTTTTGCTTTTATACTATTTTTTTAATGTTAATCAAAGGCTTTATAAGTTTGGTAATGTTCAATATCAATCAGAAGTGTAACCCAATACCCAACCTAGATATATCAACTATCTTTGACTGGCGGGGACATGCAAACATCCACCTCCATGCCCCCCACCCCTTGTCACCTAGCTCCTCCTCTCCTCCTCCTCTCCTTACTACTCCCACCTTAGGTCCTCCTACATAACACCCTTCCTGTTAAAATAAAACTTTTCTCTTAGAATACAATTAGAGCATAACTATACCAATTTGTGTCAGTAAGGTGCAAGACAGACCTAATACCCAGTCCATCATTTTGTTCACTAAACAGAACCTCTGTCATCCCTCCTAACTAACAGACTTAATTCTGAACCTGGCTTTTTTTTTCTTGGCTTTAGAATGAATGTCAGCTGAAAACCATCCTCTCAAACCTTTTCTCTCAAAGTAAATGGCCGGGATTGGCTATGAGACTATAAGTCTTCAACCCGTCAGAAATCCAGAATGACTGAGTTAACTGAAATTATGGGAAGCACAAAGCATAGCTTCTAAAACTTAGCCAAATTATAGAGACCGCTGAGCACCTGGAGAGTCTCTATACTACAAAACTTTGGAGCATTCGATCTTCAGCCTTCTGGCCCAGGATCATCTGACAGACCTAGTGATGCAGAATTATTAAGGGCTGATTACTCTGTCTTGGCAGATATAATCAGTCGACTATTCCACAAGTGTGTCCTTTTCTGGACAGTAATTTGTCTGTAGATGAAAAGAGGCAATTCTTGCCTAGTGGCTGTCTCACCACAACTGGAGTAACTCCAAAGATGCTCAATTTCTTCTTAGAATCCAAGACAGGAAGCTGTCAGGAGCAGACAGGTCTCTAATCAAAATGGACATTAATACAGAAATGTTTGTAACGTCAATTCTGTGGACTTCTGACGTTTTGAAAACCAACTATCCGTGTAAGGTAATCTGGACTATTGTTTGTTAACTCCTCTCAGCTAAATAAAAGATAGAAAACACCCTAATAATAAACTTAGAGCCATGAATTTGCCATAGGCCCTTAACTCACAGGCTAACCATCTCAAATCAGTTTAAAAAGTTAAAGAAGGACTGGGTCTAAGCCTTGTATTCCTAAATGTGTTATATAGGCACAATGCCTATGAGAGTAACAATATTAATCTCACTTTTATATCAATAAGAAGCTGATACCAATGAAAAACCTTAAATTTGAAATCAAAGTAAATTTTGTGCCATTTAAGAAATTATAACTTCGTCTTAATAACAATTATACATATTTCTACCAATAGGTTATGGCTATGCAATAAATCCTAGCTAATCCTCCCTGTTCCAACAAAACCACTACTTTTCCCTAGAAAGACAGCCCAATATTAACCACCTCAGTCCCCAAGCCCAGGGAATAGGGGCGCCGACTCTTCGTTAACTTCTTCAAGCTGATTATGGGCGTTGAGATATTAGAAGAGGGGCAGGGGGAAGAGTAAATTGATAAGCCTCTGATGTCTGTGTCTTCACTGCATCCAGCTGCAATTCCAGGACATCAGAGGTTTGAGCAGATCTGCTCAGCTTGTTTGATGAGTAGATACACCAAGGCTGTGTATTCTGCAATATACAATTCTCAAAACAAATTTTAATATCAAGATAATTTTTTGTTTGAATTCTGGAATCTAGTCTTCAGGCGGCCTGCCTCTGTCATGTCTAATCCATATAATTCTGGGAGTTTCTTTGAGGCTGTGCTCCCACCTGTTGGGGGCCGACTTTTAGCAGAAAACAGCTATCAGCTTTGCAGCCATCTTGAGCCATATACCCTGACATGAGACTTGGATTACAATAGCCTACAACAGCTGAGCACACTCTGATAGCATCTTGTTTTAGATACCTTGGGTGTGTGAGTTAAAGGTGTGTAACTTAAGAGTGTGACTTAGAAGTGTAGAGATCAGATTTAGAGATAAGACCTGAGGGCATGATTAAAGGTGTAACCAAAAGGCATGGCTTAGAAGTGAGACATATAAAAGGCAGAGGCAGACGGTAGAGAATCAGACACTTCAGAGAGTACAACTTGGAGTAGGAATTAGGCATTAGGTAGCAGGCACTTGGAAGAGAACTTGGAAGAAGTAACTTGGAACATGGAGGCACTAGGGACTAGGAACTAGGGACTAGGAACTTAGGACTTGAGACACTTAGAGGAAGAGAGACTGAAGAATAAATGGGATTGAAACACACTCTGTCTGGTCTCCATTCCTCGAGACTGCCCTCACTCTCTCTCTTGCCGAACCCCGACCCTCGGACCGGAGCGGCAGCTTGGACCGGGATACAGTGGCCGCCAAACGCGGGGCAGCCCGGGCCTCAACATTTTGCTCTGGCCGCGACACCCACCATCCTCCCATTTTCGCCTTCCTGCTCTTAAATTCCCCAACACTAGGGAATCAAAACTTTCAGGCACCAAGGCCCTCTACTTGCACTGATGCCTAACCCCTTGCCCTATCCCCCCTCCTCCAATTACTATGAGGGTGTGCTCCCACCATCCTCTCATTCCCACCTCCCTGCTCTTGAAATTCCCCAACACTAAGGAATCCAAACTTTCAGGTACCTAGGCTGTCTACTTCCACTGATGCCTGGCAAGGCCACCCTCAACTACCTATACAGGTGGAGCCATGAGTCCTTCCCTTTGTGTTCTCGGGCTGGAGATTTTAGAATGGCTACTCCAGCTTGTTTCTTAGAGCCATTTGCTTGAAAAATTGTTTTCCAGCCTTTTACTCTAAGGTAGAGTCTGTCTTTGTCACTGAGGCGGGTTTCTTGTATGCAGCAAAATGCTGGGCCCTGTTTATGTATCCAGTCCATTAGCCTATGTGTTTTAATTGGGGGATTGAGTCCATTGATGTTAAGAGATATTAAGGAACAGTGATTGTTGCTTCTTGTTGTTTTTGTTATTAGAGGTGAAATTATCTTTGTGTGGCTATCTTCTTTTGGATTTGTTGGAAGAGGATTACTTTCTTGCTCTTTCTAGGGTATAATTTCCCTCCTTGTATTGAAGCTTTCCTGCTATTATCCTTTGTAATGCTGGGTTTGTGGAAAGATATTGTGTAAATTTGGTTTTGTCATGGAATATCTTGATTTCTCCATCTATGGTAATTGAGAGTTTTGCTGGGTATAGTAGCCTGGGCTGGCATTTGTGTTCTCTTAGGATCTGTATGACATCTGTCCAGCATCTTCTAGCTTTTATAGTATCTGGTGAGAAGTCTGGTGTAATTCTGATAGGCCTGCCTTTATATGTTACTTGGCCTTTTTCCCTTACTGCATTTAATATTCTTTCTTTGTTTTTTGCACTTGGTGTTTTGATTATTATGTGATGGGAGGTATTTCTTTTCTGGTCTAGTCTATTTGGCGTTCTATAGGCTTCTTGTATGTTTATGGGCATCTCGTTCTTTAGATTAGGGAAGTTTTCTTCTATAATTTTGTTGAAGATATTTATTGGCCCTTTAAGTTGGGAATCTTCACTCTCATCTATACCTATTATCCTCAGGTTTGGTCTTCTTATTGTGTCCTGGATTTCCTGGATGTGTTAAGAACTTTTTGCATATTTTGACACAACTTTGACAGTTGTGTCAATATTTTCTTTCTTTTTTTTTGGGGGGGGGGTGTTTCGAGACAGGGTTTCTCCGTGTAGCCCTGGCTATCCTGGAACTCACTCTGTAGACCAGGCTGGCCTCGAACTCAGAAATTCGCCTGCCCCTGCCTCCCAAGTGCTGGGATTAAAGGTGTACGCCACCACTGCCCGGCAATATTTTCTATTGTATCTTCTGCACCTGAAATTCTCTCTTCTATCTCTTGTATTCTGTTGGTGATGCTTGTGTCTGTGACTCCTGATTCCTTTCCTAGGTTTTCTATCTCCAGGGTAGTCTCCCTTTGTGATTTCTTGATTGTTTCTACTTCCATTTTTATGTCCTGGATGGTTTTGTTCAATTCTTTCACCTGTTTGGTTGTGTTCTCTTGTAATTCTTTAAGGGATTTTTGTGTTTCCTCTTTAAGGGCTTCTACCTGTCTGTGTTCTTCTCAAATTCTTTGAGAGTGTTATTTATGTTTTTCTTAAAGTCCTATATCATCATCATTAGAAGTGATTTTAAATCAGAATCTTGCTTTCCTAGTGATATCGGGGATTCAGGACTTTCTAGTGTGGGAGAACTAGGTTCTAATGATGCCAAGTACCCTGGGTTGCTGATGCTTATGTTCTTGCGCTTGCCTTTTACCATCTGGATCTCCTTAGTGCTACCTGCCCTGTCTCTGACTGGAGCCTGTCTTTCCTATTATCTTGGTTTTATCAGAACTGTATGGGGTGGGTGTTACTACTGGGGTAAGAGTTGGGGCCCAAGATCTGCTCAGAGCTTCAGGCCAGGAGTGACTTCCTGGGTCCTAGTGGGTCCCAGTTACTCCCTGTTTGGGGCAAGCATTGCTGTCTGCTTACCTAAGATAATGCCAGGATTAGAGCACCTGGGAGCCCCGCTTGCTCTGGGTTCTTAGAGATTGGGAGCAGAGCTGCTGCCAGGAATCTGCTCAGTGCTCAGGCCCAGACCGGAAGGAACTAGTGTCTCTGAACAATTTCTCAATTTTGAAATTCTATTAAAGCATTTTTAAAGACTGTATTTATTTTATATGTTTGACCTGCATGCGTGCATGTGTACCACGTGTGTACTTGGGGCCCACAGAGGTAAGAAGAGAACATCAGATCTCCTGGAACTGGAGTTACAGATCATTGTGAGCCGCAGTGTAGGTGCTGGGAATCAAACTGGGGACTCTGCAAGAGTGCCAAGTGCTCTAAACTGCTGAGCCATGTCTGCAGCTCCTACAATCTCACGATTCTTAATTAATCACACATGTATAGTCCCTTCACCTTGTAACATATTTTAAAACTAGATAGAATGATTACAATACGTGCTGTGAAAGTCTCTGTTAGGCTATATATATTAAATTGACTAGTAAAAATTATATATATTTATCATGTACACTCTGATGCTGTGAAATACATTGTAAAATATCCAACTAATTAGCATATTCATGACCTTACATTAATTAATATTTTACATGCATAAAATATTAAGAGAGATAGATATACATTCATTGATCTGGCAGTCTATTATTTGTACTATATTTCATAGAGAGAAGGGCATCCATATATTAGGCTGCCTAACATGTATGATATGTTATTAAATGACTGTTCATATCAGTCAAAAAATAAAAGAGAGAGGAAGGGAAGGAAGAAAATGCACAAACAGGAAATCACGTGAGTGTTTGTTTAAAGGAAGCCTGATGAACTAAACAGCTGTCTGTGTGGCTTTAATGGAGCTATTAAAAAGAATATATTAGGTTTGTCCCTGTAGAACTAAAGGAATGTCCTGAATGAAAGATTAGAGAGGAAGTTACCAGGTGATAGTACTTTGATTTTTAAAAAAATATATATATAATTTATTTAATGTATATGAGTACACTGTAGCTGTCTTCAGACATACCAGAAGAAGGCATCAGATCCCATTACAGGTAGTTGCTGGGAATTGAACTCAGGACTCCTGGAAGAGCAGTCAGTGTTTTTGTTTGTTTGTTTATTTTTTGTTTTTTTGTTTGTTTGTTTGTTTGTTTTGCTTTTTGGTTTTTCGAGACAGGGTTTCTCTGTGTAGCCCTGGCTGTCCTGGAAGTCACTCTGTAGACCAGGCTGGCCTTGAACTCAGAAATCCGCCTGCCTCTGCCTCCCAAGTGCTGGGATTAAAGGCGTGTGCCACCACTGCCAGGCGCAGTCAATGTTCTTAACCGCTGAGCCATCTCTACAGCCCTGGTTTTTATTTTTTAAGATCAAATATTAGCTCTCTGCAATTTTGAGCTGTAAGTCTTGGCTTCTTCATCTGTGAAAGAGAATGATAAAAGTATTCAACCAGTGTGCCATGTACGTCAGGTACTTCAGAGTTTGTGGAAAAAGCCACACCATACTCAACTAGGGCCTAAGTGGGCAGAGCAGGGTCAGAGCTGGGGTTAGGGGATAAGTGGTGGGAAGTAGTTACTTCTCTTGTATGTGTCTGCATTGCTGCATCAGAGGAGGAACTGGTACCGTGGTAGTTTTTTTTAACATGTATTTTTTTTTATGTGTGTATGTGTCTGCATTGCTGCATCAGAGGAGGAACTGGTACCGTGGTAGTTTTTTTTAACATGTATTTTTTTTTATGTGTGTATGTGTATGGGTGCACATGTGCTACGGCACACTTGTAGAGAGCTCAGTGGACAGCTTGCAGACGTTGGTTGTCTCCTTCGACCATATAGATCTTAGAGCTCCAACTCAGGTTGTCACACCTGACTTTGAGCATCTTTACTTGTTGAACCATCTCTTTTTACTGTCCGGTATTTTATGGATAGATCCGGTACTATAACCAAATCTATAGACACTGAGTGGGAAAAAGCATAAACCGAGAAACAGTATTGTTGGTCTTATGTCTCCGCAGCATCTACTGCCGAGGCTGTGCCAAGCCTCTGTGTTGCGCATGCGCTCTCCTGGACCGCACCCACAGCCATCTCCAGTGCGAAATTGGTGAGGAGATCCAGCAGCGGCATGAGGAGCTGGGCACCATGACACAGGCTCTGGAGGAGCAGGGCAGAACCTTCGACAGTGCCCATGCACAAATGCGCACAGCCATAGGCCAGCTGGACCACGCACGCGCGGACACAGAGACACAGATCCGCGCACGCGTGCGCCAGGTGGTAGAACACGTGCAGGCTCGGGAGCGGGAGCTGCTCGAGGCGGTGAATGAGCGCTACCAGCGCGACTACCAGGAAATAGCTGGCCAGCTGAGCCACCTAGAGGCTGTGCTGCAGCGCATCCGCACTAGTGCAGAGCTGGTCAAGAGGATGAAGCTCTACGCCTCAGAGCAGGAGGTGCTGGATATGCACGACTTTCTGCGCAAGGCACTCTGCCTCTTGCGCCAGGAGGAGCCCCAGAACCAGAAAGTCCACCTGCGCACCAGCGGCTTCGAGGAGTTCAAGTTGTGCCTGCAGGACCTCATCTCCTGCATCACCCAGAGGACAGGTAAAGGTTGAGGCCATGCTCGTAGGCAGCTGGTTTGTCATTTAAAGGCTCCCGTGCTTCACTGCTGCCCCCAGGGGAAGACAAAGCAAAAAAGATGATCTCCATTTGATAGATGAAAGAGTATCAGGTTTGGGGATCCAGGGGACAGAATGAGAGGATATGCTGATCTGGTGTGGCAGGCACTTTGCAAACTTCTAAGAGGAGTAGATGTAATTTTGTGAGCCTTGGGGAACAAACAGGTGGAAACTGAGAAGCTGAGAACCAGATGTGGTATCATTGCGAACCACTCTAGGCGTCAGCCATCTATGCCCAGGAAAAAGAGACGTCAATTGGTCTGTAAGGTTAGGAGAGGAGGAAGCTCAGAAAACCTAACTGTGGGGTGTTTGGTCAGACACTGAAAGGAAGAATTCCCCTAGAAAAAAGCAGCCATCTGCAGGCCTCTAGGTCTTAGAGCCTCTGTTACAGAAGTGGTAGGCCAGTTCCTGACCTCAAGTGTTGTCTTGTCCAACTGGGAGAGAATCCTGGTCCACATCACATAGCTAGAGACATGCTTGGCTCTGAATCAAAATCCAGGAGCTGTGTCCGTCCTGAATGAATCTCATGTGACATCGAGTGGCTTTCCAGACAAAAACCATGAGTACACATTTACACCCTCAGGGGTTTTGTTTAAATCTTTAAACTGGGACTTTGGTTCTGAGCAACTATTGAGGGGTGCCCCTTTTGGCTCCAGGCAGGTTCCAAGGATATGAGGGCTCCCTCCTGGACCTCATGAGCCATGAGCTTATAAAGATATGGTCCTAGACCTGGGCGGTGGTGGCGCACGCCTTTAATCCCAGCACTCAGGAGGCAGAGGCAGGCGGATTTCTGAGTTCGAGGCCAGCCTGGTCTACAGAGTGAGTTTCAGGACAGCAAGGGCTACACAGAGCAACCCTGACTTGAAAAACCAAAAAAAAAAAAAAAAAAAAAAAAAAAAAAAAAAAAAAAAAAAAAAAAAAGATATGGTCCTAGAATGGAGATGGACTTCTATCTTCTCTATCTCGGCAGTGAATGATTCCCTGGGGATGCAAAGATGTGCACTTGGGGTTTAGAGCCAAAGGTATCGCCCGGTGCTACTGCCACCCCCATTCTATTTGGATTCATGCCTACAACAGTCAACTGCAGCCCCTCAGAGGTATCAAGGACTTCCTTTCTGGTACTGTCCCAGCTAAGAATTCTTACCGGAGTGCTCTTGTGCTCTCTGTCTTGTTTTGTTTTCCCTCCAGATGCAGCTGTAGCTAGGAGAGCCAGCCCAGAGGCAGCCAACACTCAGCCAGAGGCAGCCAACACTCAGCCAGAGGCAGCCAGCACTCAGCCAGAGGCAGCCAGCACTCAGCCAGAGGCAGCCAGCACTCACTCAGAGGCAGCCAGCACTCACCCAGAGGCAGCCAGCACTCCTGAGGACTCGACTGATCTTGAGCAGGTAAGAGGGGTTTGATGTGTGAGGAGAGGTGGTAGGGTACAGCAGGCAGATGCTTGGGAGTCCTGATATCCTATGACTGGAGGGAGAGTGCCTGAGAGAGGACAGCAAGCGGCTGTGCTGGAGCTCTTAGGAAGAGAGGGTCAAGGAAGAATTGGCTGTCTGGGGAGAGGTTCCGAAATGCCCGAGTAGCTCTTGATGGGCCCTGAGCCAGTTCAAGAGGGGTCAGACCTAGCGGTGGGCAGGCAGCAAATATAAAGAATATAAGCAGTGGCCCTGTTGGATGTGACACAGGATATATCTGAAGCTTACACTGACTGAGCCACTTTGTGGGGCTGGCATAGATGGACCTCCAGTCCCACGAACATGGTTTTTAGATTTAAGGCTAAGAGTCAGAGCTCAATCCCACAGATTTCAGGGCCATCATATACCTAAAAAACTAGTTTCTCAGGGTTGGAAAATACCTTTAGGCTGGGCGGTGGTGGCGCACGTCTTTAATCCCAGCACTTGGGAGGCAGAGGCATGATGGTGATGGAATAATAATCAATAATCATGCTAATCAATAATCAATACTAATCAATGGCCAATAATCAATAGTAGTCAATAACCAAAAGTGATTATCATGATAATCAACAATCAATAATCAGCAGTCAATGCTAATCAATAATCAATTCTAATCAATAGTCAATAATGATCAATAATTGATGGCGTATGCCTTTAATCCCAGCACTTGGGAGGAAGAGGCAGGCGGATTTCTGAGTTCGAGGCCAGCCTGGTCTACAGAGTGAGTTCCAGGACAGTGAGGGCTACACAGAGAAACCCTGTCTCGAAAAAAAAAAAAAAAAAAAAAAAAAAAAACCAAAAAACCCTTAGATAATCTCACGTCGGCACTCCCTCTGCTGTATCCTTGATTCAGTGGCTTTCATACACGTGCTTTTGGGAACAGGAAGGTCAGTTCTTGAGGTGGTACTTCCTGTTCTGATTGCTCTGACTGAGCACTTCCCAGGCAGCCTTGCACTCGTTCTCCTTCACCGGCCTTCATCAGCACAGCGTCCCCGCAGCAGGATAAGCTTTCTCAGTTCCTTCCTGTGCCTGGCATCTTTCCCCTCCCCAACTTGGACACTGTTGCGTGTAGCTGCAAGTCAAGATATGGGCCCAGGACCAGGCAGCTCTTCTGGTGGGCAGCAAGGGTATTAAACCTTTCTGGCTTTGCCTTGGGGTAAGCCTCTTGCAGGGATGTCGTTAAGACTCCGAAGAGACTCAGCTGGGAGGTAGTTTGAACTTGCATTTGGGCTGCAGTCTTTTGCACAAAACTTCCTCATTTTCACCGTGGTTGTCGCCTGGGGTCTGAGGACTCAGGAAAGAGGTGGGTGGCTGTGTGTGGGAGCAAAGGTCACATGAGGGTGAGATATGGCTGCTGGCCAGTGCTGTCATAGCTTGGCTGACACAGCACTGCCCTTCCCCGAGTCTCCCCCCACCTTACTATCCTCTGCTTCTTCAATGCTGGTGAGTACTGTGTTGAGGGAACAGAAGCAGAAGCACCCAGCCTTGCCTACAGGGAGTTCCTGGCTTATGTAAAACAAGAACCTTTTATATGTCAGCAACTGCAGAGCCCGAGGGCAAAAATAAGATGGTTAAACTTCCTGCTCCTGTTCTGAAGATTGAATACCTGGGGCTTGGAACTTGGCAGCCGGGTGCTTTCCCACTGGGCTTCCTGTCCGGCCCCATGTGTAGTTTGCAGTTGAAAGTCTACCTTCAGTACTTTTGAGGCAGTACCTAGGATTAGAATTGGTAAGCCATGTAGTGATTCTTTCATTACAAAAGAAGATTTGTTTACTTTTATTTTATGTATATGAATGTTTTGCTTGCATGAGAGTGTACCATATGTGTGCAGTACCTGCAGAGGCCAGAAGAGGGAGTCAGATCCCCTAAACCTGGGGTTACAGGTGGTTATGAGCTGTCATGTGGGTTCTGGGAACTGAACCTGGCTCCTTTGCAAGAGAAGCCAATGTTCTTAACCACTGAGCCATCTCTCTAGCTCCCTTTTCACCATCTGAGGAGCTGCTTCTGCTTTATTTAGAGATAGAGACACAAAACCCTGAACACCAAGTCTGACATAGAGTAGTAAGCAAGCTAGTATTATAGTCATTAGCCATCCTCATCTCCCTCACTCCTGGGTCTCTGTAAGTACTAGATACTCTTCTCGGCATGTTGATGGCATTTCGCACATTTCACCCACATTGCCAGATGAAGCAAGTGTTATTATTCCATTTTATGGAGGGAGACTGAGGCCTAGTGAGTTTTAAGTAATTCCAACTTGTGTAGTAGCTACCAGATAGTTAAGACTCGAGGGGTCAGGCAAGCTCCTAGGAGCCTGACCTCTGAGTTCCTGACTGCTGCAATTCTGTCGCTGCTGAGGGAAATGCTGCCTTCAACAGCAAGCAGCTTGTCTCTAGAGGCATGCAGGCTAGAGGTTGTCAAGCATGTTCTGAGGAACTGGGCACCATGGTCCTTGATGTATCTTCCTGCCCTGTCAGGACACACACAGACTGTCCTGAAGGGGGTGCCTGGGTACCAGCAACCCAGGGTCAGAAGGAGGTGACATCACGGAGGGTTTGGGAAGAATTCCTTGTCCCAGGGAGCTCCTCAGTTGGGACTAAAAAGCTTACACCTGAGGCAGATTGTAGGTCCAGGGTCTGCTCATTTCTAACTTTCTGGTTACCTCATTTTTCAGCCCAAAGAAGTGCAGAGGGCACAGGCTCAGGCCCTGGAGCTGCCTAAGACCCAACCTGTGGCTATGGTAAAGTCAGTGCCTGGAGCGCACCCTGTACCAGTGTATGCCTTCTCCATGAAAGGCCCCACCTACAAAGAGGTAAGCCCTCTACTCAGCCCTGCCTCAATCTAAAAGACTTCGACAGCAGTGAGGTGTGATTAGATAAGAATCTGGGCCTTTCTAAGGCCTTTATCTGCTCCACATTCTCCATTGCTCTGGGTTGCTCCCCTGGGAAGCTCGAAATAAGCTTGAGCCACTCTCAGCCTAGCTGGGATGCTGAGGCAGTCAAAGCTATGAGACCAACCCAGACTGTTGTACAGTGGCCATGACCAACGTGCATGGCAACCTGAGAGAGCCTCCTGTTTGCAGAGACATGTTCAGCATGGCCAAAAGAATGGGAGGGGAGACATGCCACAGACCCCTGGCACTCAGCTCAGTGTCTCAGCCCAGCAACGCCAGAGGCACCCACGTCACCTATAACTCCCCACTCTTCAGGAGGCGTCTCAGACAGTCAGCCCCATGAAGAGGAAGTGCTGCCACCCAGATTGCTACAGGAAGCTCATCAAGATGGAGTCCACAGGAGAGAATGAGGACAGGTTGGACACAGGCTCCCCTGAGCAGCCCAGACCCAGCACTTCCAAGGCCTCACCTCCACATCTGGATAGGACTTCCAGCCCTGAGAGCACCGTCCCTGAAAAAGAGACCCCCCTGCCTATCAACAATCATGTTACCAGTAACACAGGGAAAACAGGTAGGAGGAGTATGCAGGGGGACACCTGTATAAGACTGTCATGCTGCCCTCAGTCATCTGGAACACCCCAGGCCCCACCTCCACATTCTGAGTGCCCACCTGGGCACTCAAAGCCACCAGGACTCCCATGCCCAAGTTGCTCTGAGCAGCCATCGAGTATGGCACCAGTAGTTTACCCTGCACTTGGCTATGATTCCAGTGTAGGACACCCGAGGGGCTATGTCTTAGCTCTGCCTCCTTCCCTCGAAAACTGCCAGTGCTGGTCTCTGTGCTCTGGGGACATAAACACTCCATCTCCTCCTGGATGCACACAGGACAGGGCATCCACCCTCCCCAGACCATTGGCTTACAAGGATTCTCCTGGAATTCACCCCAGCCAGTGGCCATCCCAGGAAGGGTTTAATGCTGCCACCCCCTCTCCATTTCAGAGGAGCGAGTCGTGGTGATCAGCAGCTCAGAAGACTCGGATGCCGAGAATATGGTGAGTAGCTTGGAGTTCAGCCTAGGACTTCTGCCTCCCCTTGTTCAAGGTCCCAAAGGCCACAGCCATAGCAGGTGACTCTCAGGCTCACCTGGCACCTGGGAAATTTCCTGGCAAGGCAATAAAGCCTAAGCCGTACCAAGGACAGTCTGCAGATACTAGCTGCATGCTTGTTACATCCTGGCCCTCTTAGTGCACCAGGCAAGAACACCTCTGCAGTGCTTGCTGGCTGCTTGCTCCAGGCCCTGTTTATCCTCTGTAATATCTTCTAGATCTAGAAGCTTCTCTAGATCTTCCTTGTGTATTTTCTACCTGCTAAGTACTCCATGAGGAAATCTGGACAAGAATCCATTTCCTGGTTAATCAATCAGCCGGGCATTGTGGTGGCACATGCCTTTAATTCCAACACTTGGAGGCAGAGGCAGGTATGAATGTCTGTGAGTTCCAGGACAGCCAGGTCTATGTAGAAGATTTTGACTGAAAGCAGCAACATCAAAGCCAGTCCATGAAGGTTAGTGATAGATAGAGTGTGCCCAAGGGTAACAAATAACAGACAAGGGATGTCTTATTTACTTTTCTATTGCTGGGGAGAGACACCAATGCAAAGGCATCTTGTAGTAGAAAGAGCTTATTAGGATTTGTAGTTTCAGAGGGTCAGTCTATGACCATCATGGCAGGAAGCTTGGCAGCAGGCAGCAGGCATGGTGCTGGAGCCAGAGGCAAGAACTCACATCTGATCCACAAACACAAGTTACAGAGAGAGCTAACTGGGAATGACATAGACTTTTGCAACCTCCAAGTCCACTCCCAGTGACTCATCTGTTCCAACAAAGCCACACCTCCTAATCCTTCCCAAACAGTTCCACCAACTGGGGTCCAAGGATTCAAACATGAGCTTCTCATTCAAACCATCACAGACGACCCATGCAAGATTTTACTTCATGTTGAATACTTCTTTGAAGGCATCTTATAATGAAACCAATGACTCTTCTGTACCTGGAGACATGTCATCAGAGACTAGGCTGTAAAGTGTCCAGGAAAAGCAGAGCACAAGAGTAAGAGCATAGACTGGGCCGGGCGGTGGTGGTGCACGCCTTTAATCCCAGCACTTGGGAGGCAGAGGCGGGCGGATTTCTGAGTTCGAGGCCAGCCTGGTCTACAGAGTGAGTTCCAGAACAGCCAGGACTACACAGAGAAACCCTGTCTCAAACAAACAAACAAACAAAAAAAGCATAGACTGGAGGTCCCTATGGTCCCCAAGCTCACAGTCTGAGATTCCATATTGGAGAGTGTACAGGTTGTGTACAGAACCCTCATTACCAGCACACGCCTCCCTGATGAGCACCTGAAGAACCTCCCACCCCACCAGGACCTGCTGTCTACCAAGCTGGTCTTTCCATCATCCCACTGAGCAGGCCCTGACTCTGATCCTTCCAGCCAGCTAACCACTTGCCAGAAGTCTGATCTGCATTTTCTCACAAAGCAAGGAGAGCCGCCTGCCTTCCTCACGCCCTTGGTAGCCTGTCCCCCAGAAGTATTCTATCCTGACACAGGCCTCCTCTTGTAGCTCAGGCCACCACTCCTGCCACCATAGGGCTTCCAGGCATCCTGCTGATACCCTCACACAGAGGGGCATCAGCATGCTCTGCTAGATGCACAGAACCTTCCAGTCACTTGGACACTCTCTCCGGGGCTCCCCCAGTTTTCACCAGTGGCTTTGCAACTTACTCTTTCTCCCTTACTTCTCCATGGCTTCTCAGCCCAACGCATCTTCCATGGGTGGTACTCAGGAAGCAGGTCCCCCCACCCCAGAGATTTCAAAAAAGCCCCCATGGAGAATCCCCAAGTTCAAGGCCCTCCTTGAAGTCTTTGAAATTTCATTACTGCCACCCTGCCCAACCAAGAGGCTACATCACTGCCAGTCCAGGCCTGGGCCCTCCATCAGATTGGCCTCTGAAAACCTGAATTCATTTCTCCTCCATGGCTGCTTGTCACCCCATCCCACTCTGCAGTCTTATGGCCAGATATCCACAGATGCAGAGATTCTGTCCATCCCAAAGCCTGACAGGTACGACTGCTCAATAAATACATTTAAATAATCTCCGTTGTGAACCCTTTTCCCCATGGCCATCAGATCCTGGGCAGGATTGTTCCTGCAGGGCCATTCGTCTTCTCCCTGAATGGAACTTAGCTCTTCTCAGGGGAAGCCCATGGCTCTCTTCCCTCCACACTAAGAACATCCTAAGTAAAAAGCAGGGCAAGGCCTGTACTATTATAGTCCTTCACTGATGGATTTGAGGTCCAGCACTTAGTGTCTCAGACATCTGCCCACCTCCCTTCTCATGGAGGAAAGATAGGACCATCTGCCCCACCTCCCCCTAGAATTCTTCCCCGTCATGTCTTGCTTTCTTCCTGGTTGATTTCAACACCCCCCATCTGGCCTCCGCTCCTTCACAACTTGAGGATCTTCAGCCTGTCAGTCACTTCAGCCAGCAACCAACCGTATGGCCACACCACGTGCCTCAGCACGATCTCTAAATGGACTGCTCTGACTCAGACCACTGCCATCACCTCCTACCAGCTCTCCCCTTTTCAATCATCTCCTGGAGATCAGCTGGCAGAGACAATCACAGGGAGATTCAGGGTCCCGTTGACTCTCTGCTGCCCCCTGGAGACGTGTTAGAGAAAAGCCACACAGGAAGGCAAACAGCTAAGGGCTTCTGGTCATACTCCTGTTTTCATTTGGCTCCTCGGGGACACTTCTTCTCTGAGCTTCATCCTGGTCCTTCCTCTAACCTGTTGACTGTACCTTCTGCTCCTGGGAGGGGACAGAAGCCCTTTTGGCGGGGTGGGAACGGTGAGCATCTGCTACCTAATTACAGATTTACCTGCTGTGTTGGCACTTACCTTCATCTTCCATGTCTGCCTCTAAGACCCACACCTGAGTCCTGGCCTGGCCCCTGCCCTGTGAGAAGCCTCATTCTTATCTCCTGCTCCCCGACCCCTGTGTCTTATGATTCATCCACTTCCTTCTCAGCCCTATTCTCTTCTGCCTCCACTTCTCTTTCCCCCACAAGCAAGTTTCTTGGGATTTAAGAGAAGAGGTGAATAAGGAGTTTACAGCCGCCTAACTTAAGTACATGGTGTTCCAGTGAGACCAGCCTCTGACATAGTGAGACCAGCCTCTGACATAGCGCATGGCAGTTCCTGGGGGCAGGGGGGGTGACGAACATGCGGCTGTGTCTGGCCTAAAAGACAGACCCCCTGCCTTTCCTCCATCCACAGCTCAGAGGAAAGAAAGGGGGCATCCTGTCGGCGAGACACCCACAGGTTCCCTTAGAGAAGGCAGGTCTGGAAACGAGGTTTCCTGCCATAAGTGATGTGGTATGAAGATGAAGGCAGTAACCACAAGGTAGAGCTGTGTGCTCTCCAGATGTCCTGCTCTGAAGACTGCCTTCAAGGCCTGAAGAGACATTGCCAGAAGGAAAGAGTCAGGTGGAAGCACTGGGGGCCACAAAGACGCTTTTGCAGTAGTGTTTGAAGTGAGAAGGAAGACCAAGGAAGAGGCAGCCCATGTGTCATGCCACTGGTAGAAGAATTGACTGGGCCAGTGATGCTCTTCAGTGTCAGGCGCGCCTGGCGAGGCTGAACCCAGACCAAAAAAGGTGGCCTGGCTCTGCCTACCAGTCCAAGTGTGAGGATAGACATTAGGAGTCTAAGGACAGAAACCCAGAGCAAACGTACAGACCCTGGAGGCCACGCCAGGAAATGACTGGGTTCTTCTGTGGGGAAGAGAACAGTCTGCTGCTCTTAGCTTGCAACTAGGAAGATGCCTCCAAAAGTCCTCACAGGGAAGGAGAAGCAATGTGGAGTGTCTGGGTGCAAGGCAGGCTGGGAGGAAGTTGGGGTGCCTGATTGCAGAGCTACAAAATTGAAGCTGAATGAGAAGCAGCCTCCTTTAGGAGAGCCCAGGCCTGGTTAGCTTTCTAGTGAGGAACACAACTTCTCTTGGCTGCAGGTTTGTGGAAAGCAAGTGTTTTGGAAGGGTGGGTGATAAATGCCATGGCCAAAAGCTACTTATTTCAGGTTACAACTTGTAGTCCATCATCCGGGGAAGTGGGGACAGGAACCCAAGGCAGGAACTGATTCAGAATCTACGGAAGAGTACTTTTTACTGGCTTGCTGCTCCTGGCTTGCTCAGCCTGCTTCTTTATACACCCAAAGATCATGTGCCTACGGGGACTACCATCTCAGTGGGCTTTGCTCCTCTGTATCAATCACTAATTACAAAAGGAGGCATTCTCTCACACTGTGGCTCCCCCTTCTCAGATAACGCTAGCTTGTGTCAAGTTAACAAAAACAACAACCAGGGATGTTAACTCTTGCTGCAGCCAGAGGCGTTCTCCAGAAGCCACAGCCCTGGCTCACGTGTGCGACCCTTACATGTGACAACGTCCAATTCACACCTGCATACACATCTGTGCATCCCCACCAATCCACCCTCTCCTGTGCACAGGGAGGCGGGTATCATCCCTCCAGCCCCCTGTGCGCACACTCATCCTGCCTTGGACCCTCAAGGCCTCTGAACTCCTGACCTGTTGGCTTCTTTGTGTTGCAGTCCTCCCACGAGCTGGATGATAGCAGCGATGGGTCCGGTGGCATCCAGCTGGAGGGCTCTAATTCCCTCAATGCCTTGGATGAGAGCCTCGCTGAACCTGGCTTAGAAGACAGGACCCTGGTTTTCTTTGACCTCAAGATTGATGAAGAAAGTGGGTTCCCCAAGACCTACCCTACCTCTTTATAGCTTAGTCTGTGAGTTCCCAGGGAAAATGCAGGTAGAGCCACCTCTAAGTCTCCAGCCAGCCCCTAGCCAGCTGTGACAACCAGGTGGACAGAGGACTCTGAGACACTTGGGATGTCAAGGGTTACCATATCGGCCTGAGTGGAACCAGGACATAGGAGGGAGACAGGAACTCCACAGATTCTTCTGACAAAACCTCTGTAGAGAGGCTGGGAACAGTGTGTAGGCCATTGTTGCAAGTAATCTACTCTTGACCTTTGGCTGTGACCACACAGTTCCTAGAACAGGGCCCAGCCCACCAGTGGATACAAGGGGAGGCTTCCAGAACCCAGGTCACAGAGAGTTGTGATTTCTCCTGGAAGCCCCTAGTCTTCTCTCTGTCATCCTTGCCCTGGGCCTTTACTCTGGCCAACAGTTATGGGCCCGATATTGAGGCTAGCCTAGCCAGCTAGAATCTTCAGGTATTTCCATAGCACAAAAAGATCCATCTTTGGGCTTCAGGAGGAGTCTCTGGGCCATGTTCTTAAGGGGTACAGCCCGGGGCTGATCCAGCAGAGACTGACGGGGTTAGAGGTAGGAACAGAAGAGAAGGCGGAGAAGAAACACTCTGGGGTCTCTGTTGGAGGTAGAGGCTGAGAAAATACAAAAAGGGCAGAATTCTAAGGGTTGGGCAAACTCCAGGGCAGGAGGGATAGGAAGAGCCAGCTGCAGGGCAGGTGAGCCATTCCTACCCCCCAATCAGGCAGGAGAGAACTACAAATGGAAGATACTGGGTTCCTGCCAGTAGGCTTCAAGGTGGGATTTCTAGACAGTTGGGTCAGCAGCCCGAACCCTTGCACCCACCTCCTGAACCCTGAAACCTCACCCTGCCCTTCTCTCCTGCCTAGCCCAGAAAATTAGCCAACTGGCAGCCGTGAACCGGGAGAGCAAGTTCCGAGTGCTAATCCAGCCCGAGGCCTTCAGTGTCTACTCTAAGGCCGTCTCCCTGGAGACGGGGCTGCAGCACTTCCTCGGCTTCCTCACCTCCATGCACCGTCCCATCTTGGCATGTCCTAGGCTGTGGGGGCCCGGACTCCCCATCTTCTTCCAGGCCCTGAATGATATTAACAAGCTGTGGGAATTCCAGGACGCCATCTCGGGTTTCTTGGCGGTGTTGCCCCTCATCCGGGAACGCATACCGGGCGCCAGCAGCTTCAAACTTAGGAACCTAGCCAAGACCTACCTGGCGAGAAACATGAGCGAACGGAGCGCCCTGGCTGCTGTGCTGGCCATGAGAGACCTGTGCTCCCTCCTTGAGATCTCCCCAGGACTGCAGCTGGTCCAGCATATCTACTCCTTTAGTAGCTTGCAGTGCTTTGCTTCCCTGCAGCCCCTAATTCAGGCAAATGTCCTGCCACAGCCTGAGGCCCGCCTCTTGGCCCTCCACAATGTGAGCTTACTGGAATTGCTGACTGCGTACCGCAGCCACCGGCAAGAGGGCTTGAAAAAGTATCTCCGCTATCTGAGCCTGCAGACCACCCCATCATCGGCTTCCACCCAAGTTGCCCAATTCCTGCAAGCTCTGAGCACCTACCTGGAAGGACTGTTGGAAGGCCATGCCCCTGCTGGGGTAGAAGACAATACTGCTTCTCTCTCTGGCAGAGCTGAAAATAAGGGATGCCTGGCCTAGCTGCTTAGTACGGAGGGAGGGGCATTCCTGAGCCAGGCCCCACCCATTGCTACATTCCCAGGTCCTGGTCATTTAGTTCAGAACAGGTGTCCTTTCTCTGGGACCAAACTCCCTTTCTCAAAAATTCCTGCAGCAGACACCAAAGGCACCCCAGACTTAGACTTCCCTTCTAGAAGCAGAACCAGGAAGGCTTGCATAAAGTAAAGCATGGCCTCTGGGTTCTCAAGTGCCCCAGTTACCAGCTACCACTACCACGAGCCTTGCAGCTCTCCCTGGATGCTCAATCCATGTCCCAAGTGACCTGCTGATGGCCCACAAATAATACTTTAGGTGGCACTGGCCGCTATACCAGCAGCCCCACGAGCACGCAAAGTGCCTTTCGAACCAAATTGTCCTCATGAATTTGGGTTCTCTTGGCCCCAACTGACCAGAGGCCAACCGTGTTCAATTTTATTTTTCTCAAAGTATTTTTGTTCCAGAGGGGCCTTCTAGCAGCAGAGATCCAGGAACTGTAGTGTTACCAAGTTCTCCGGGTAGTTCTGTAGGCTCAATTCTGGCCATCTCTGTTGCCTCAGACCACACATCCTCCCCCCCACCCAAAGGGAAGCAGAGAAAGCCCCTGGCCATGCACATTGAGTATGATCAGGAAAAGGCCAGAACACCAGTGTTCTGTGCAATGGGCTGGCTGACCTGAGGTATTACCTCAGTCCCCAGCTGGCTCTACTACCCTGGGCTTTCAGGGTTGGGCAGCAGGCTACTGGACCAGCAGATAAGATGCATCCTTCTTAGCCTTGGACCCCAGCTCTCATTCTGAGCCTTTGGCCCCTGACCTTATGACCATCTTGGAGGTCAGTTGTTCCCTGAAGTTGGCTGAGCTGCTGCTGCTGTCCGCCTTCCTCCTTGAGCCATTCCCTGTTTGCTCCTGGGGTGTTTTCCAGACAGCCCAGAGTGCCAATCTTGGCAGCTTGAAGGCCTCCACTTTCACATGGGCGATGCCTGCTTGCTCACACCTCTCACTCATCCTAGGGGTGTTGTAAGGCAGTGGTTCTCAACCCTCCCAGTTAATACAGTTATTCATGTTGTGGTGACCCCGACCATAGCATCATTTTGTTGCTATTTCACGACCAAGTTTGCTAGTTAATGAAGCCTAACGTAAACATCTGGTATGGAGAATATCTGATATGTGACCCCTATGAAAGGGCCGTTTGGCCCCCAAATGGATCATAACCAACAGTTGAGAACGGCTGCTCTAAGGCATTCTGTAGAAGCTCATTCCTTCCACAGTAAGGCTGAGCTCTGAAAACTGTCTAGAGCTCTGGTTCTGGGTGGGGATAAGGATGGGAGAGGAAAGGAAGTTGAGACCCTCGCTTGGCTGTACTGCCAAGGCGGTGCTGGGGCCATGTCTCATACCTTGCCTGTCCCTGAACTAAACAGGGCCCACTGAGTTCCAGCCTCAGCAGGCTGCTTGTCTTCAGCTGATGATGGGTTAATGACAGAAGGAAGCCCCGCCCCCATCACTGCTGCCACAGCCTTTAGCAAACATGTGAATCCTGAAACCCTACAAATCACTCCTCCCTCCTTCCCTAGAGGAGCCTTCAAGCCCCCTCTTTCCTGGGGACAAAAGGCTCTCCCAGGCATGGGTGAGCATGTAATTCCCCAACTTGGCTTTGGGGAGTCTTTCAGAGTCTGGCAGAGCTGGACATCTCCTTGTCCAGAGCTAAGGACATTAATCCTCCATTTCAAGTAGGGAAACCCAGGTGGACTTTCCTCAGGATGTTTTCCAAAGGTGAGAAGCACCAACTTCAAGAGTCGCCTCCTAGAGGGGAGCCACGAGCCAGAGACCAGGACCTGCGGGCACATCGCTGCTGGGTCCTCTCCTGTCTTCAAGTTTCTAGAGCTGGCAATAAAATTGTATAAATTGAAAAGTGAGGAGCAGTGTAGGGGATTGGCAACTTGTGGTTCATCCATGGTCTTTCATATCCTGGATGGAGCTTAGCTTAGAACTTCCCAACCTTCAGTGCACAGCGTTCTAGGGAATTGTGCTCCCTGGCTGGGTGAGCTGCCGGGCTTGGTCAGCAGCGCCGCCAGTGTACCTACTTCCTGTCCCGGATGCCCAAGTTCCACTTCCAGAGTTTTAATCTCTCAGCTTGACCCTTTGACCAAAATATAGCAAAGTTTAAATACTCTGTGTGTGCCACATTTTTAAATTGTTGTCAAGATGTACCTACCCACAGACACACCAACCAAAACCTTATTGGTCTGGAAGTTGGGATTCAGATTTTGGTAGACTGTGACCCTGATCTGGTACTCCTAACCCCCTGGTCCTCTGTGAAGTGAGATAATGTATATTTTTGCTTCATGAGATCTTGGCTGGAATAAATGGGAAGATCAGAGTTTGTGACTTAAGGTCTTAATTTACAAACAAATAAGATGAGAGTTACCACTCTTTAAGAAAACGAACAGCAAGTCTTAGCAACATAAGAATACACACCATGTTCGGGGAGAGGTGTCCAGGTCTATGGAGGGAGGCAAGGAGAGTCAGGCATCATAGCAAGTGAGCAGTGGTTGGCTCATTTCTGTCCCAACCCCTCTTTTGGGTACAAAAGCTAGCTCATGTCCTTGTGGCTGTCCTTTGAAAGTCTGATTTAGCTTAGCCCCAACAATACTTCTCCAAACTGTACATCACCCCAATGCTACTCAGGTGTCTGCTGTTCTGCCACCCTGGACCCTACTCCATTTCACCTTCAAAGTCTAACCTTGATCCTGCCCCTCTCAGCAGATCTCCTAGGTCTTCTGAGACTCCCTGCCAACACCTTAGGTTTGTCTGGCTCCCCTGCACAGCTAGTTAGCATAGACTCCCTGGCTGTGGTACACTAACCATTAAGTCGGGACTCTGAACCCAGGTAGAAGAGGAGCCAACCTCACACTACTCCCAGCTTCTGCCAGCAGAGGGCGCCACAGCCCACATGTCTGACCAGAGGTTTGGCAGACCATTGTGCACAGGTCTGCTAGGGTTGGTAGCCTCGGCATAAGGTATCACTGCCTTTCGTAATGTGTTGGGCATCCTTCTGGGACTACAGGAGACAGTTCTAGGTAGCTAACTCACAGAGAACAATTTTAAAATGTTGAACTCTATATTTATTTGAACACCTATCAAGAACAATTTTACCAATCTTGCTGATTTCTGAGGTACAGTTGTTCGAAATGCCACTAACTTGGAATTCTTCAAAGGTCTGCTTATCATCAATATTAAGTAACTATAAACTTAACAGGGAAGGACACAGGCACAGCAAGCCTGCAAATATAGAAGCGTTTGGAAAATGTTGGCTAATCGGTAAAATTAGGACAGGGACCATGGGAGAATGAGAGCTGAGCCAGGTTAGGGCCCAAGTCAGAATTGGGGGTGGGGTACGTGGGTTAAGCTAGCTGTCAGTGGGGAGGACATGACCTGTAGTCTAGCTGGGGTTAAATGGTTAGATGTGGGGTTAGCTCAGACTCAAGGTCACGTCTGGAGGAAAGGTCGGGAATCCAGGGAAAATCTGAACCACTCATTCTTTAGGTGTGGCTTTAGCAATGGAAAAGTTCCCTGAAGCTTCTGAGGAACACCTTCTGGGGCCATCTTTTAGACGTATCTAGAAAGCCCTCTGCTGCTGCTCACTGAACCCCAGTGGGGCCAAGTCCACCAATCACGAGAAAGACTGAGCTATGTGCAGATCTCTCTAGAGGCAAGAGCCCAGGACATCAGGTGCAACCTTGGTGCATAGTCTCCTGGCTGTCGTACTAGGAGGGAGACTGCATGCCCGACATGACTTAGCCACCAGCACAAATAACGTCAATGCCTCCTCCCAAACCATTGAATTACGCCTTTGTCTTCATCCTACCAGTGAACACAGGGACCAGCAAGGCCAATATCCTGCTCCAGGTCAGTTCTCCTGCCTATGCAGGCAGAAGTAGGATTAACCCCACGAGGTGCCCATGCCTAGGTCACAGCTCCAAGTATCTGGCCTTGAGCTTGGGAGAAGTTTCCTGTCTCCTTCCAGTGGTGCCCTGATTGTCCAATCTCGGGTAATGGGAAATGGAGACCTTCTGAAGTGCCTGTCTCCCCCTAACCTGGTCCCACTGCTCAAGCTTATCCTA
Source organism: Arvicanthis niloticus (assembly GCF_011762505.2). NCBI lineage: Eukaryota > Metazoa > Chordata > Mammalia > Rodentia > Muridae > Arvicanthis > Arvicanthis niloticus. Next base: position 32,667,304 of record NC_133434.1, read on the forward strand.
ATTTTTTGGGACTTTTTTGATTTGTGACTACTAAGGAGAGTGTTTTCTTTTGTTCACATCTGTACTTATGGAATGCAGCTGTTTGGACAGTGAGAAATCAGAGTCATGATTTCTATAAGGTTGTCAGCTGTCCGTCAGGGACCAGTTTCGCTTCCCTGGGGGGGGGGGTGCCTTTGTTGAGCATGTACAATTTCTGGAGAGGCCCCATCTCCAGTTACAGTGCATGTTGGAGCTGGTCATGGAGTGCTGAGCCTGCTGTGGGGGTGGGGACGTGTGGAAAGCAATGAAAGAAGACAAGGGGAGAGCTCTGAGGACACGCCCCCTCGGAGTAGTGGAGGTTCTAGTCCTACAGGAGAGCTACGCTGAGGTGGGGGCCACGCTGAAAAATGGTAGGCCAGACATTTCATTAGCCTTTGTCTCTGAACCCAGATGTCAGCTCCAGATCCACTGGGCCTAAATGAAAAAAATGCCTGTGGCCGGGTGGTGGTGGCGCACATCTTTAATCCCAGCACTTGGGACTTGGGAGGCAGAGGCAGGCGAATTTCTGAGTTCGAGGCCAGCCTGGTCTACAGAGTGAGTTCCAGGACAGCCAGAACTATACAGAGAAACCCTGTCTCAAAAAAACAAAACAAAACAAAACAAGAAAAAGAAAAAGATGCCTGTGGAGAGAAGAATCTAGAACTTTCACTCACTTTCCCCATCATTCACATGCACACACACACACACACACACACACACACACACACACACACACACACAGAGGAAATCTGAAAGTCCATATCCAACCATAAAAAATGTTTGTTGTCACGTGAGGGGAAAAATTCCTTCAGTCTTGGCTCAGGGAACTTCCTTAAACTCAGCTCAAAGGAATTCTCCCTTGGACCAGCCGCCCGGAGAACAATGCACTTTATACATATTGTAAATATCCTCAACTTGATAGCCAGATTGATTACAGAAAACAGCTAGCTAACCATAGAAAATCTCCAAAGAGTCAGCCAGTAAGACCAGCGTGATTAGACAGGTGAGGGTGTTTGTCTGATTCTCTAAAACCACTCATATGCAAATGAAGGGTGATAATATTATGTAACTCCTAAGAATTAAACAAGTACTAACCTTTAGCTGATCAGCTAAAGAACACAAACAATGAGAATCCACCTCTCTTCTCAATAGAGAAGCCTCTGTGCTGACCCCCCCAGAACAGGCCTTTGCCCCCCAATACCCTCCACTCTCTTATCCACTGTCTTCTTATTGCCCCCTCTTGCCTGATTCCAGTCCATTCAGAATTTAGGTTCTATCCCACCTTTCCAAGTACCCTCGACAATGTCCTTCACCCTGATGGGGTCACCCCCTGGGTAGCAGGCTGGAGGGATTTATAGCAGTCGCCGCCTCCCTCTGGCCCCCACCTGGCTAGCAGACAGCCATCTGCTGGAAGGTCACTTTCTCACAGTGCCGGCAGACTTGTGGGTTGGATAGAGCCCCACCCCCTTACACACATCAGAGCAAATAAATACATCAAGTTTGCAGCTGGGTCTGGAGATAAGGACTGAGGGAGATGAGGAAAACGGCGCTCACACGATGGCTACACAGGAGCGTCCCCTTTCCAGCCCTTTGCTGTCTCTCCAGCAAAGCTAATTTGGGGCATTTGAAAATGGGCTGTCTGGGGGGGTGGGGGTGGGGCTGCCTCTCGGGGGAGGGGCTAGGCTGAGGGACTCTCCTCAGCTTGGATTTTGTAGGGACTGACCTGAGGAAAGAGCAAATCCTGTTCAGGTCAAAAGATAGAAGGAATACTTAGCACAGGAGGGGAAACTGAGTCTGAAAAGGGAGACAGATTTCCCCAAAGCTTCACAGGAATTCAGCAGGAAGTTCAACCTGTGAAGCCCTAATCTTCCCTGACGATGGACTATCCTTGGCCATCCCCAGGATGAAACCACTGGAACTGACCTTCACTGGCTGCAGACCTGGGGTGGTCTGTAATACGCCTATCCTCCCCCAGGAAGCCTTCATAGCACATCTCTCCCAGGCAGCGGCCTGACTGGAGTGCTCCTCCTCCGTGAGGTCCAGCCTTGCCATTAGGATTCCCTCCGGGTCTCCAACGGGGGAGTTTAACTGTCGTTCCAGGTAGAGGTGGCCATGGCTCTGGTCCTGGTGCTCCTGAACTCTGGATGGGAAAACTGGGGACCTTAAGGAAGGCTACCAGTGCCCCCTTTCAGAGGCAGCCTCCCTCACCCCCAGACCTCATTTGTATAGGGTCTCCCAAGCTTGGCCCCCAAGCTCAGCATATCTCTGACATGAACTGGCCATGGAGAGGGCACATGCCATGCCTTTCCCAGCATCCTCTACTGCTCTGTCCCCTCTCAGCTGTTTCCTCTCTACTATAGGACAGAAGCCAGGGACAGGGGACCCCAGGCCTCTGATGATACTTGGTGACACTGGGACTCTGTCAGTCTATCACCACAGCTCCATGGCTCCCTTCTTGTCCCCTCTCTCCTGATGCCCTAAGGCAGCACAGGCCTTACCCAGACTTTCCAAGCTACTAGAACTGTGTACAGGCACAGAGAGGGAAATGCATATGAGTTTCCACCCTCTGGTAGCCCTTAGCCCATGTCTGATGCCATACTCCATGGAAGCCAAGTCCCCTTGAGGGGAGGTGGGAAGAGCTCTGAGAGGTTGTTCTGCCTGGGAGCTCCCTGGGATGCAGACCCAGAAACCACACCACTGTCTCACTCCCTCCTTCCCACCTGCTCTCCCTTCTTCCCCTTTACTGTCTTCTGGAGTATTCCTTAACCTGCATGCAAAACATGTGGCTTCTAGAAAACCAGCTTCAATGATAATGAAAACAGCAAGAGCCTCCGAGAACCAAGAGGAAGTGTGATTTTGTCCCACCGTTTGAGTGCTCTGCCATACACTGCTCTGAGCTTCAATGGGGCAGTGGGTGGGAAAGAGCCCTGAGGCTGAGGAATACAGGAGAAGGAGATCCTCCCCCAGGTCATGCCTTGGGGAATCTACAGGAAAAGAACTCCTTGCGCCTATGTACTATGGCCCCTCTCTATGTGCTGTGAAGATCCAGGTGACAGCGAACCGGTGAAGGAGGCATCCCAGTCTCCCTTGCCTTGGTGGATATCCCAATCACATATTCACTGATAAGATTCTAACCTCCAGGAGTGCTTCCCCCACTGCCTTTGGGACTCTGTGTCCATAGGGCAGTGTGCAGTATTTGGGGAGAACGAGTTAGCTCCCTAGGTCTAAGTGTTCCAACGACCTTGAGTGATAAAGCATGCTCCTCCACGGAGAAGCCAAGAGAAAGGCTGACCCTGCTGAGGGCATGAGGGAAGGGATTAGAGACTTTGGGCTTGCTCTGGACAATCTCCTTGCTATCACAGCCTGCCTAAGAAGCCCAACTCAATCTGAAAACCAGTTACTCCTAAGACTACAGCACCCCCAGACACAGATCTCAGTAATAGTGGCGCCTGAAGGACCCTGGGTGCATGCATCTTTCTACTTTTCCTGTTAGATTTCTAAGGCAGAGTAAAGAGACAGAAGGTAGAGAAGAGACCAGTCTGACCTCTACAGGAGAGACTGTGTATTTCAAAATGGTGAAGGGCAGACACTCTTCTGGGGGGGAAAGAGGGACCCTCAACAAGGAGAGGGGACACTTGGAGTTCATACAGGAAGATTGGGTAGTGGGAAGTTAATGCAGCGGCTGGGCCAGTATGCAAGCCTACAGTTTGTTCTCCTGTTACTGTCTACTCGATTGAGACACACTATCTTGGGGCTATCTCAGTCTATCTCAAATAATAATAATAATAATAATAATAATAATAATAATAATAATAATAAAGTTCCTTTCTAGGGCCCACCAATAGTTTTTTGTTTGTTTGTTTGTTTTGTTTTTGCTTTTTTCAAGACAGGGTTTCTCTGTGTAGCCCTGGCTGTCCTGGAACTCACTCTGTAGACCAGGCTGGCCTCGAACTCAGAAATCTGCCTGCCAAGTGCTGGGATTAAAGGCGTGCGCCACCACCGCCTGGCCCACCAATAGTTTTGAGCAGAGCCAGCTAAATGTCATAAGGATCCTTCTCTTATAACTGTGGTATTCTGTCTCTCCTGAGGAGAGTAAGTGACCAGGGACTGGGAGTGTGGCTCACTTGATAGTGTTTGCCTAGCAGACACAAAGTTCCAGGTTTGATCCCCAGCACCCACCTAAACAGGCATAATCATGGCCCTCCAGGAGGCAGAGGGAGGGGGATCAGAAATCCAATCTCATCCTTAACTTTGTATAAAATTTGCCAGGTGGCGCTGTCTTTAATCTAATCCCAGTATTTGGGAGGCAGAAGCAGGCAGATCTTGAGTTTGAGGCCAGCCTGGTCTACTGAATGAGTTCCAAGATAGCCAGGGCTACACAGAGAAACCTAGTGAAAGGAAAGTTAAATGGAGAACCCACATGCCCGTCCATCCCACAGCCTGTGCTTCCTGGAGCCGTGTGTCCGGACAAGGTTGAACTATCTAGAAACTGCCCGTCTTGGTTATCAGGACGCTGGTGTTGCTGGGTGACTGAGCTAGGCGTGGCATCGAGGTGGAAATGGCTGTATTTTCAACATAGGGGTGGGGATTTCAGCAAGCCTTAGGGGTCCGGAAAGTTCCTTGGTCAGGGTCTGGCATGTGTTCATGGTTTATTCTGACAATCAGGATCCACGGTCGCAGACTGGAGGGGGCAGAGGAAAGAACAGAAGCCCAGAGTTCATACCTTAAACTGCAAGCAGGAAACAGAGAGGACACTGGGAATGGTGTGAGTCTTTTGAAACCTCAAAGTATAGCCCCCAGTGACATACACTGTCCGGTAAAGCCACACCTCCTAATTCTCCCCCAAGTAGACACCAACTGGGGACCAAGTAGTCAAATACCTGAGACTTGCGGGGTGGGGTGGGCATCTGATGCAAACCACTACAGCCAGCCTGGCTGCATGAGACTTTTTCAAACAAAAACAAAGGTCAGCCGAACAAACAGAAGAACGGAAACCCAGAAGTGGCAGTAGCTATGACTGGCAAGGCAAGGGCTCCAAACCCATCGACACCTTCACGACTTTCTACTTCCTCTAGGTTCTTCTTGTGACCATTGGCGCCTTTTTCCTCTTGTTCGCCAGCCAACGGTGTAATGCCTCTTTTCTCTACCATGGATGGGTGACAAGCTCAGGATGTAATGTCATGCAGGAACATCTTTGAGATCATAAACATATCCTGCTCATAAATATACAGCGTCTGCTGCTACCAAAATAGCTTTGGATCCCAGCAGAGGCATTTCCAAGAACAGACTCATCCTTTCAGGAATTCTGTGAAAGCAGAGGAAGGATTCTTTGGTTTATATGCCCAGCAAAGAGTTCCTCAAACACACACTGCCCTGAGTCCTGACACAGGTCACAGAATGGACAGGCCAGCCTCATCTCCATGTAAATACTGACTCTAGCTCCTTCTGGCTATAGTCAGATGCTGCAATTCAGTCGGACCTGTCTTAGTTTTCTTTGAAGATGCAAATCCTCAGCTTGGCTAATGGAAGGGGTTCCTGCTTGTGGGGAAATTTGGGATTGACTCAAGACTAGATTACTCTAGATTGCTAGAAACACGTCTTCTGGTAGAGATCTAACTTTGATCACTGTTCATTCAGAAGACTTTTACTGTTGCCAGAGTTTTCACGGCTCACACGTCCGGCTATACAACCCCATGTGATGTCACCACCTATAGCCTCAGAAAGCCAGCACTGGTCTGCTGTGTTAGAATCCTCTAACAGCTTCAGGGAGCACAGCCAGCTATCCTATTAAGGGGAAGAGAAGAGAAAGGGACCAGGGGCTGCTGATATGGCAGAGGCACAGAGTCAACTAGCCCTGCAGCCTGCTTTGCTTTTCCTGCTTTGCAAGATGACAAGGTGACTACTGGTCTCTCCTCTTTAAGGTGGGACTTTTACCATTGGCAAATGAATCTTGCATGGTATCCCAGCATCATCCTGCCCCTGATTTCTCTTTAAGAAAATCTATCTTTGCCAGGCAGTGGTGGCACACGCCTTTAATCCCAGCACTTGGGAGGCAGAGGCAGGCGGATTTCTGAGTTCAAGGCCACCCTGGTCTACAGAGTGAGTTCCAGGACAGTCAGGGCTACACATAGAAACCCTGTCTCGAAAAACCAAAAACCAAACCAAAACAAAACAAAAAACCCCCACAACTATCTTTTAAGAAGATACATGTGTGTTTATGTATCAGTGTGTGGGATTGCACACATGAGTCACGGTACCCTGGAAGAGCCCAAATCCATCAGATCTTCCTGGAGCTGGAATTATATGTGGTTGGTTGTGACCTGTCCAATGTGGGTACTGGGAATTGAACTTGGGTCCTACTTTTAACCTCTGAGCCATCTCTTCAGCCCTTAAATTCTTTAAGGTTTTAAAAAATTTTGTGTCCATGTGGGTGTGCACGCTAACCACTGGTGCATTAGGTGAAGTGGGGCACCATGCATGAAGAGTGCTGTGCCTTCCAAGAAGTCCCCAGAATTAGCACACCCAGGCAAAGTACACCAGCTACTGCCAGAAGAGGCATCGTTAATTTTCGTGGCAATGGCAGTGTGTTAAGCTAATTTAATGAAAGCCCTGGAAGGAAGGTCGTGGGCTAGACCTGGGTTTGTTAATAATGTCAGGCTTCATTTGAACCACTCCAGAAACCCCTCCCCATTGCCTCCAGGTACCTGCCACAAGTTGCTGTTTTTCCTCAGAAATCAACAGTCTTCTCATGCACAAACGTGTATGCTTGCTTTTGTTTTTCTCTAGAAAAATAATTAAAGTCCCAGAGCTCGGTAAATACTTAAAGAGAATGCGGTTTTAATTAAAAACCTTCTGCCAATGCTGTGGTGGCAAATCCTGCTTCCCGGGAAGGCATGCTGGTGGCGGCCACATGCATCACAATCTGCTGTGGATATGAAACCAAAAGCCTGTACAAATAATAACCGGCAATTCTGACTCTTTACAGAGGGGACAGGTGGTGAAGAAAGATGTTTAGGGGCAGAGCCAAGCTCTTCTCCCTGTGGGCTAAGCAGGACATAAGCACCAGGGATGCATGTGCCAGCATGTTCATCCTATGTAGACCCAAGTCTTTAAGACAGCAATGGTGGCTGATTCTATCCAGCAACTGGTAAGAGAATGTGCTTCACAACGCACCAAGTACCACAGACTGCGTGCTTTGCAATGTCTTAGTCTTAGTTCATTTAATCCTCAGGAGAAAATTCTCTCAAGCATATTCTTTCTAAAGATTTATTTATTTTTATTTCATGGGGAGGGGTGAATGGCTTCATGGATATGTCTGTGTACCACTTCTATATCCGATGCTGGGGGAGGCCAGAACCAGTGTCGGGGATCCTCTGGAACTAGAATTACAGATAGTTGTGAGCTGCCATGTGAGTGCTGGGAGTCTAACCCAGGTCTGCTGCAAGAGCAGCCAGTGCTCTTAACCGCTGGGCCATCTCTGCAGCCTCTGTCCTTTATTTCTTAGAGATGCAGAGAGGTTAAACCAGGACCCCATAGCTGGTGTGGGCTAGAGTCTGATGCTGGAAAGAGAAGTGGTGGCTTAGAAACAGGGCCTGGCTTTTCTGGGGAGTGACCTTTCTGATAAAAATTAGGAAAGGAAAGTGGAAGTGCTTGCTGGAATCTCCTGCCCCGTCGTGCACGTGTGTGTGTGTGTGTGTGTGTGTGTGTGTGTGTGTGTGTGTGTGTGTGAACTTGCAGGCACTATAAAGAGTGAGGCAGTGTGTTCCAGAGCTTCTGGATGTAGGGGAGCTGGAGGGAAGATGTCCCGAGCAGGCTGCTGATGCCAGGCCATCTTGTTCTTGGAAGCATTTCTTACACCCCTTGACAAGTCCATCAAATCATCCACGTGCCACATTAAAAGACAAGGGTGCACGACCGAGCAGCTGCTGCAGAATCCTGCACACACTACCTGTTCTAAACCTTTCGTCAAACACCTATTCCTTCAGTTTTATTCCCCGACTCTCGGCCGGCTTAAGGCCAATAAGTTTCCTTTGTCAGCTCAGAGACATTTTAGAGGCCTCTGGTAACGCAATGAGAGGCAGGGACAGGCCTGCAAGAGAAGGCGCTCCCGGCCAGGGCCAGGGAAGTATGATGGAAGCTTTCTTGCCAGTGCAACTGTGCTCACCAATTGACTCGACTGACTGGCAGGAAGAGTGGTGCCCTGGTGGATTCCAGGCACTGGGAACCAGTGACCCACGAACTGGCCAGACCTGTTAGAATAAGGAGGGCCGATTGTGTTTTCATGGGGGCGCAGGCTGGGTATACCAAGAGAAAACTCGAAGGTTTTGGTTAAGCGCCCCTCCCCCGCCCCCCATGATAGCATTTCCCAACAGCACTGCAAAGCCCCGGGGAGAACTCTCTTTGGTGCCCAGGCCGACTCGCACCATCCCTTCAAGGTCAAGGCCTTGCCTCTGCGTTCTGCAGGCAGTATCCAGCAGGGGGCGCGCGGGGACTAGGGTTGAACCCCAGATCTTCGCGGACCTAGCGCCGGGAAGGAGCATGTCCGTGGAGGCTTCGGTTTCAGCACTCCCACCGCCAGGACTATCTGGGACCTCAAGGTTGAAGTTTGTGGAGGTCAATCCACAAAACAGTCCAGGGGCGTTAGCTTTGGGCCTCTGCGTTTGTCTAGAGTCAGGATTTCAGCTTGGTCAAAAGCTTGACCCTGACTGAACTGGACAGATTCTGAATCTGGAGCCCTCTGTTTTTTCAAGCTTGGCAACTTCCTGTCGCTCTTTTCCTCCACATGTATTCCACTCACCTGATTAAACACTCGTTCCTTTAAAGATCAGAGCCCTAGGACAGGGCTGGGAGGTGAGAAGTGTTTCTACGCCCGGCTCTCCTTCCCTAGGTCACTATTATTATTAACATTAAAAGCAATCGACGGCAATTCTGGGCGGCGCCAGGGCTCTGCCTGTGGTCTTCTAGCAGTGCTCAGTGGTTGAATCAGGAATTGCAGCTCCTACCGGAGGGAGACCCTGCGGACGCTGCTAGAGGCGACTCCGGCTGGCCTTGTCTGGACCGGCACTAGGTTCTGCAGGGTTGAAGAAGGGGTAAGGGATGTCTCCTCCCTGGTGCAAATTCGGGCAACAGAAGCATTTTTCGGGAGAGTGGGTGGGAAGCCCGGATCCACGGGAATCAGTACCTCAGCCAGCGTGGTCGCCACGCCCTTAAACTATCCTGCAGACGCTGGGACCGCCCTCTCCACAGAGAGTCCCCAGGCTTCGGCTTCTCTGGGGAAGAAAGCCAGAGTTCGGAGAGTTTACTCCAGACACGCCTGCACGTCCCCACGGTCCGAGGGAGCTCACGAGCCCATTCTTTCTTCCAGCCCTCGGCCCTTCGCTCCTTCTAAGTTCTCCCTCGGCAGGCTTGAGTCCCTCCAAACTCAAAAAAGAGCTGACTGGAAGTGAAAATCGGATGAGTGGGTGTCCACTGGCGGAGGAAAGTCCACGCCTTGCGTCTTTCTCCCTCCCACCAGGAAAGTCCTCAGGACTCTCCACCCCAGAGCACAAAGTCTTAGACCCTTTGCTGCCACACCCTCTTCTGGTGCAAGGCACCCCCTGTCCTCCACCCCCCAAGGTTGCTAGAACAATGCGACAGGACATTCATTCTTCTTGCTTTGCAGACAAAGAAGTTGATATCGGGCCGGCTGTTCCGACCCTCCGCGGCCTTGTCCCAGGTTAGAGCCTTGCGCTGGACAGCCTCAGACATGCAGAATTTCAGGCAGGAAGGAGTCAGAGTTCTCACCCCCCCCCCTTCTCAAAGACATCTTCCCTGGACCGCTCAAGCACTCTCTTCCCGGTCTGTGGGGTTTCCAGGCCCGAGCAGGTGTGATGAAGTTCTAGATTCCGAAATTGGCTGAGCTTGTGGAGGTCCCAGCAGCCGGCAGCCAGGAGTAGAAAAGAAGGAGGGACCAAAGTGTGCACACACCAGTGTGTTCATATTTAATTTACAAAGAAACCCTGACGGGTGGTCCCTTTAAATGCAGTGTTCTTCCTGCATCTCTCTGCGCCCCCCCCCCCCCAGTTCATTAAAATGCTTAACACTCAAATCGGGGTATTGATCTCTGCAGAGGCCCCAAACACACTGCCATCCAACCAAGACAGAAGGCTGACTCTGATGAGGGCTGAGAGAACACAAGCACCCCAGTATTACAGTGTTTATGAAAGAGAAGGAGGGAACTCTATGTGTCTCTCAAAACCTATGCCCCCTTACCAGTTCTGGCTAGCAGCTCTGTCTCCTGGGATGCCACAGACGGGGGAGTGAGATGATACGTTTTAGTCAAATGCCTAGACATCCCTTGAAATCTTCCTGCTTGTCACTAAAAGAAATGTCCAGGGTTTGCCAAAGAGAACAGCCAGTCCCGCGTCTGCTGAGGCCAGCTGTTACACGAGGGTGTGTGATGGCAGGGCGGTGGCTGCTGCCTAGGCTTTAACAGTGTGTGTGTGTGTGTGTGTGTGTGTGTGTGTGTGTGTTGTGTGTAAGCGTGCAGGGGTTGATGGCATGCTGGCTAGAGATCCTGAAAGGATACTGAGGAGTGGGGGTGCAGGAAACGCTCAGGGGTCGGAAGTCTCTAGTCCACAACACTCAAGAGGAGCAAACGTCTTTTTGAAACTATCCGGGTCCCTGTCGCCACTATCAGTGGCCACCTCGGTGCCCTATTAGCCTGCAGCAAGCAAGGGCAGGGTGAGACACTTGGGTGAGTTCAACCTAGTATTTTAGGAGCTCAGAAGGCAGCCACCCCACTGTGAGCACTAGGTAGCCCACGGGCAGTAGAGTGCACGCACTGGTTTTTCCACAAAAGACCCGAGCGTGGAGTTCAGGCTGAAGAGTCTGAGCAGTGTCTGCGCTGGGCAGGGGAGGTGGGCGTCTCCTCTCCGCGCACCCTGCAGGGCTGCGCCTACTCATCTGGCGAGTTAGTCTGGCGGTGATTGGGGGTGGAGGGGAGCTAGGATTTGTATCTGCTGAGATACAGGCAAAAAAAAAAAAATGACAGAGAGGGTGAGGCGTTCTGCTAACACTATCAATTATGCATCGTGTTGAACGAGGCTTCGGGGAGGGGGAGGCTAGCAGCCACCAGCCACCAGGAGGAAAGGGTCCGGGAGAGCCAGGCATCGCAGTTCAGCAGGTCCTGCTGGAGGTCTTTCTGCGCCACTGCTTGCTTTGGGGAGAAAAAAAAAGTGTTTAAAGGCAAAGACACACCCCTCCAGTCTTATGCTTTTCTTTCTCCCAAATTCCTCAAAGATGGTTTGTCTCACGTGTTGCGGGGCGTAGAACGGCTCGCATTCAATTAGGAGCGAAGCTCGCGGGCGCTGGCGGGACGGGCGCGTGAGGGTGAGTGAGCGTGGATATTTGTGTGCGCGCAAAAGAGAACGGTGAGTGTTCGAGTGAAGGTGTGCTCGGGAAAATGTGTGTGAAGGTAGGGAGAACTTAGAGCGTTGACGCGATTATTACATGTTGACGGGTAGTTCTAACCTGTGAAGGTCATGTGGAGAGGTTTGTGTGTGTGTGTGTGCTGGGGAGGGGTTTGGAGGCATAACGAGGAAGTGTGACAATGTCATCGGATGTGTAAATGTTGGGAGAAATAGAAAATGGGTTATAGGGGTACGGTGGGCTGGAAGGGGCGGAGCCTAGGGTTATGGGCATATGGAGCCCCTTGAGACCGACAGGACCCAGCCTGGGGTGAGCAGAGGATCTCTATGGCTTTATCAAATGTAAACGCGGCACGAGGTGGGAGACTGTGCGCGTCCCCGCTGAGCCCGGGGGCGCGCGACCGCTCTCAAACCTGTAATCATCGAGAAGTAGGGCGAACAGATAAGAAAGGGAAAAAATTGAAGTAGGATTTCGGGACCAAGGGGAGTTCTTTTTAACGCACTACCTCTTTTCTCTCCACCGCCACAGCAACAGATGCCAGAAGCTCCCTTAGACTGTCACCTGTGTCTGGAGAAAGGCTTGCAGCCCGAAGACAGCACACTGCAAGTCAGAGAGCACCAGGTAAGCAGTGGACCGAGCCCACAACCCCAGCCCACAGGATCGGTCCAGCGTAGCCAGGGTTGGGTGGCTGTCTGGGAGGAACAGGAAAGGGAGGTACCTCCTTAGGAGCAAACGCAAGAAGGGGACCCGCTAACCTCAGAGATGGGGTGTAGGAGAGGTTCTTCCGAGTCTCAGGTTGGGTGGGAGTGGGGGGCAGGGAGTCTGTGTTCATGTATTTGTGTGTCTAGAGATAGGCGGTACACTCAGGCATCTTGGCGCTCTAGAGAGAAGTATAGAACCTAGGACTGTCTCCGGCTTTATTAGCTAGAGGCTGTCCTGTAAAAACCTGTGGCAGAGGGATTCACCTGGGTGGGCTCTGTGGAATCCAGTGACTGTCTCCTCATCATGCCTGCTATAGGCATGGGGGGGGGGGGGGAGAATTTTCTTCTCGGATGGAAGAATGGTTGAGCAGTTGTGACTCTCCCCTGAGGGGAGTTGCAGCCCAGGGCAGGGAGGCTAGAAGGCATAAGTGGGTGGAGGCTGCCTAGACCCTCACACCACACCTCACAAGTTCTCCATGGTGCTCATCGGCTAGTGGTTTGGTCTCAGAGGAGGGCAGTGTAGCATCTATGTCTCTGAGTTTACATGAGGGCTGGTTTACATGAGGACTTGTCCCTGTGTCTGTCAGTTCTACTGTGCACAGAAAAGTGCTCTGCTTCCCGGTAGAGAACACTGTGGCAGAGCTGCATTGAGTTGAGAGAACAATGAGGCCTCCAGGGTATATTGTGTAGATGTCTGGGTGCCCGTGTTTTTGTGTCTTTATAACTCATTGTGAAGCTCCTGGTAGAGTCTCGGTGCCTTGTAGTGGGAGGCAGCAGGGAGATGCCTGAGTTTTTGTTTGCGCTGTTGTTGCTTGTAAGGAAGTGTGTGCAAGTGCTGTGCGTGGGACAAAGGATTCCAGAGAAGACAGTTAGTTAGTCATGAACGGAAAATCTTTCTGCATCTCCATTTCACCACCGAGTTAAATGAACATCGAGAAAGAAGGATCCGTGTGGGGCCCAATGCAGACCACAGGCATTGGATGCTTTGGAGCGGGCAGCTCCAGCTGAGTATCCGGATAGATGGGGGCTGGGGAGAGGATGCTCCAAGCCCTCTGAAGGAACAAGACAGTTTCTGAAAACACGCCTTCATTAAATCTGCAGACTTTCACTGGGCTTCATTCAGTTAGTACCCAAGGTTTCTGGATACATAGGTGTAGCAGGTAGAATTTCTTGGGGAGGGGGAGGGGAGAGAGGTGTGGCACAAGTGACCGTCTCCCCCTTCACCTTGACACCTTGACTTCCCTCTGCAGGAGCCATGATGGGGCCCTTTGGAGCCCTGTGTTTGGCCTGGGCTTTGCTAGGAGTGATCAGAGCGTGTCCCGAGCCTTGCGCCTGTGTTGACAAGTACGCCCACCAGTTTGCAGACTGTGCCTACAAGGAGCTGCGCGAGGTCCCAGAAGGACTGCCAGCCAACGTGACCACGCTTAGTCTGTCTGCCAACAAGATTACGGTGCTAAGGCGGGGGGCCTTCGTCAACGTCACGCAGGTCACTTCGCTGTGGCTGGCTCACAGTGAGGTGCGCACCGTAGAGTCAGGGGCATTGGCAGTGCTGAGTCAGCTCAAGAACCTCGACCTAAGCCACAACCTCATATCCAACTTCCCTTGGAGCGACCTTCGTAACTTGAGCGCGCTGCAGCTGCTGAAAATGAACCACAACCGCCTGGGATCGCTGCCCCGGGATGCACTCGGCGCGCTCCCGGACCTCCGCTCCCTACGCATCAACAACAACCGGCTGCGTACCCTGGAGCCCGGCACGTTCGACGCACTAAGCGCGCTGTCACACCTGCAACTCTATCACAACCCCTTCCACTGCAGCTGTGGTCTCGTGTGGCTGCAGGCCTGGGCGGCGAGCACCCGGGTCTCCTTACCGGAGCCCGATTCTATAGCGTGCGCCTCGCCCCCTGAGCTGCAGGGCGTGCCAGTGCACCGCCTGCCCGCCCTGCCCTGCGCACCGCCCAGCGTGCGTCTGAGCGCAGAGCCGCCGCCTGAGGCGCCTGGCACTCCTCTGCGCGCAGGCTTGGCTTTCATGTTACACTGCGTCGCCGAAGGCCACCCTACACCCCGCCTGCAATGGCAACTTCAGATCCCCGGTGGCACTGTAGTCTTAATGCCACCGGTTCTCAGCAAGGAAGAAGATGGAGGAGATCAAGTAGAGGATGGGGAGGGTGACGGAGATGAGGACCTGCCTACGCAGACTGAAGCGCCAACCCCGACTCCAGCACCTGCTTGGCCAGCGCCTCCGGCCACCCCGCGCTTCTTGGCCCTCGCAAATGGCTCTCTGTTGGTGCCCCTCCTGAGTGCCAAAGAGGCAGGCATCTACACTTGTCGTGCACACAATGAGCTGGGCACCAACTCAACGTCCTTACGGGTGACGGTGGCTGCAGTGGGGCCGCCAAAACACGCTCCTGGAACAGGGGAAGAACCTGATGCGCAGGCCCCGACCTCTGAGCGCAAGACCACCACTAAGGGCCGTAGCAACAGCGTCCTGCCCTTCAAGCCTGAAGGCAAAACCAAAGGCCAAGGTCTGGCCCGAGTCAGCGTCCTCGGTGAAATCGAGGCAGAGCTGGAGGAGACAGATGAAGGAGAGCAGATAGGAGGTCAGATCCCTGCAGATCCGATGGGGGAGAAACACTGTGGCCATGGGGACCCCTCTCGCTATGTGTCTAACCATGCATTCAACCAGAGCTCAGATCTCAAGCCTCACGTTTTTGAGTTGGGCGTCATCGCACTGGATGTAGCAGAGCGTGAGGCTCGGGTGCAACTGACGCCTCTTGCTGCGCGTTGGGGCCCTGGGCCAGATGGTGCTAGCGGAGCGCGGCGGCCCGGGAGGAGGCCACTGCGCCTACTCTATCTGTGTCCTGCAGGGGGTGGCACGGCAGTTCAGTGGTCACGAGTGGAGGAGGGGGTCAATGCCTACTGGTTTCGTGGCCTCCGGCCTGGTACCAACTACTCCGTATGCTTGGCACTGGCGGGCGAGACGTGCCATGTGCAAGTGGTGTTTTCCACCAAGAAAGAATTGCCGTCCCTGCTAGTTATAGTGACCGTGAGCGTTTTTCTCCTGGTGCTGGCCACCGTGCCCCTGCTGGGTGCCGCCTGCTGCCATCTGCTGGCCAAACATCCGGGCAAACCCTATCGTTTAATCCTGCGGCCACAGGCTCCGGACCCTATGGAGAAACGCATTGCTGCGGATTTCGACCCGCGCGCCTCATACCTTGAGTCTGAGAAAAGCTACCCTGCCCGTGGAGAGGCGGGAGGTGAGGAGCCAGAGGAGGTCCCGGAAGAAGGTCTGGATGAAGATGTGGAGCAGGGGGACCCAAGCGGGGACCTTCAGAGAGAGGAAAGCCTGGCGGGTTGCTCATTGGTGGAGTCTCAGTCTAAGGCTAACCAAGAGGAGTTCGAGGCTGGCTCTGAGTACAGCGATCGGCTGCCCCTGGGAGCGGAAGCAGTCAACATCGCCCAGGAGATAAACGGCAACTATAGGCAGACAGCGGGCTGAGCCCCCAGTACGCCTGGCCTGCCCACCTCCACCTTGGGTATCTCGTAGCCTAGGGATGGCAGGACTTTACCACCCTCACGGGACCCCGCCCCACCCTTCAGTTACTCTGCCTCCTTAGCCCTCCCCAGGGGTCACTACTAGGCATTTCTAGGAGTGGGCCGAATTCAATGATCATTCTCTTGGCGAGTTTGAATCCCTATCCCTACCCAAAGCACAGAGTCAGGCTCCTACCTCCTCTAAGACACCACCCATGGGCGGCTAGAAACCGTCTATGCCTTCCATTCCACGCCGACGATCAGCGAAATTCATCGCGCACTCCATCCGGTGGAAATTGGAGGCAAGGAGAACGCGCCACGCCAGTCGCGTTGGCCACATCTAGTGATAATAATGGGGTTTGTCCGGCGTTTGCCCGGGATCCCCGGGACAGGTACCCAGCGTGGAGCGCTGTGGCTCTCACCTTGATCCCACTCTGCCTTTTCAAGGTTGCATGTGCCAGAAGCTCGCTAATTTTTATTCTCAACTCTCCTTTCCTATAATGATCCAAATGCGCGCGTCCCCCCATCCCTAACCCCACCCCATTTCTGTTTAGTTAGAGCCAAGCTAGGGTCCTGGTAGGCCTTTCAACTCAGCGCACTGATTTTCTTATTTTCGTTGTTTTAAAAAACAGCGACATTTCTGGGTCTGGTGCTAATATCCCCTTCCCACCTTCTGGGAAATTGGGTGTGAGTGTGTCAGGTGTGAGAGTCGGAATCTGTTTTCTTCCGGCTCTCTCCTAATTTCAAGCGCTCCCGGACTGCGCACCCCTTTTCCTCGCAGGGTGCCGTCTTGGTTCCCCGGCCAGTTTCGTTGTCAATGTTTTGCAGATGCTAGAGGTTAGTGCGTGCCACAGTGGCTCTTGCAACTCCATGGGGTCCAGACCCCAGCAGGAGCGTGCTGGGAGCGCAGGGAGCTGTGACTCCCCGGGCGCATCTCACTGGCGGGCTCGTCTTAGGCCTGAGCGTGGCAGCAGCGGGGTGAGAAGTCGGGGAGGGACACCCTATTTCCTCGCGTCGCTCCTCCTTCCAGGAAAATAGACTTTGCCCAGCGTGTAGTCCCCGCCGAGCGTGGGCTATAGACTTCCGTGTCCTGTAAAGTGTGACGGTGTAGTGTAGGGGGACGAGGGGTGAGCGGGTGGGCAGGTGGACGAGGAAGGAGGGAGGGAGGGGGCGGGAGCAGCGAGGGACTTGGGTGGGGTCAGGTTTTAGTTCTTTTAGGAAACCATCAGGGGGTGGGGTTTCAGGCGTCTGGACCAAGGCTCTGGCTCTGGGCGAAGTGCAGCACAAACGTGGGTGGCCCGGGGAGGAGTTGACCCCGAAACCCACGTCCTTTTCTAAATGCTTCTGTATGTAAACTGTCAATAAAACAATCGATTTGAACAGGACTCGGTGAATTTTTGGGGTCGGGTGGGAAGTCAGGGGACAACAAAGGAAGGAGGCTGAGGGTTGAAGGCCGAAACCACCGAAGGTGCCTTTTGGGATTCCTTTGGCATTTGCCTGGTGCTCAAGTGATTTTTCCAGGAGTTTGCCCCTAACCCTTGGGGGCTTTTCAGCTCCTGGCTGGAGAAGGAAAACCGCTCGAGGTAGGTGGAGGCTGTCAGAGAACAGGGAGGGCTCTCAAGGAGCAAGGGGCACTGGAGAAAGCAGTGTTCACTGTTCTCTTTGGGTTGAGACTGTTGGTGTACTTGGGTTTCTCTCTCTCTCTCTCTCTCTCTCTCTCTCTCTCTCCCTCTCCCTCTCCCTCTCCCTCTCCCTCTCCCTCTCCCTCTCCCTCTCCCTCTCCCTCTCCCTCTCCCTCTCCCTCTCCCTCTCCCTCTCCCTCTCTCTCTCTCTCTCTGTGTTTTGTTTCTCAGCACCACCTTTTGAGTTCTCTGGAAAGACAGAGTGGGGGGGGGCAAGGGAAAGCCTGGGGAGGAAATTTCCTAGAGGTCGGACTGCTTGTTGTGGTTTGCAGAGAGACATCACACCACGCATTTCAGACCAGGCAGGCGATTGCAGAAAGTGAAAGGTTGCCTGAAGCTAACTCCACTGGACAAGGTGGCACGTTTAATCTGAAGTCAGTGTGTATGTGTGTTTGTATGTGTGTGTGTGTGTATGGTGAGTGTATGTGTCAGTGTCTGTGTGAGTGTGTGTATATGTGTGAGTGTATGTGTCAGTGTGTATGTATATGTGAATGTGTGTATGTGTGAGTATGTGTATGTGTGTGTATGTGAGTGTGGTGTGTGAGTGTGTGTAAGAGTGTGTGTGTGTTTCTAGGGTGGTTGGGAGTGTTCAACCAGTGATGGTAATGTATAGGCAGCTGTCAGGGGTTGCTGAGGTGGTACAACACCGAATCAGTTCTGAAATCACACTGACTTAATTGTTCTACGATTATTCTATACATGGAGACTGGGAGACAAGGGGTGGAGATCAAGACTGGATGTTGCACTCCTCACCAGCCAATGCACTGAGGTTGAGCTTCCTGTGGGTTTCATCAGTACCTGGAAAGGGCTAGAAGTTATTGGAAAGGAACATGAGAATGAATGAAGAGACATGAAGGATTAAATTTAAAAATTCCGTTCCTCCTCCTTCACCTCCTCCTCCTCCTGCTCCTCCTCCTCCTCTTCCTCCTCTTCCTCCTCTTCCTTCTTGCTGCTAGGTCTTGGACTAGTGTAGGATGCAGACCAGGCCCAGGTCAGACAGCCAGCATTTCATCCTAGCCTCAGGATGTACTAACTCCCTGCCAAATCCCTTCCCACAGCCCACTCAGTATCAGGAATTCCATCTTTCAGGAAGACTAATCCCACATCTGGGTAGGGACAGGGACTGGCTTAATTCCCAGGACTGGTTCAAGGATCTACATACAGAATAGCACCTGGATACAGGTTTGGCTGGGCCAAGTCCTCTGGTCATGGGTCTGCAGTGGGAAAAAGGCTACTTCCTGTTCTTTTCCATCCCAAGGACTGGGAGTTCTTTTAAGACCCCCAGAAAGCCTGAGTGGTCAGCGTAGAAGGAACAGGGGAAGCCGAGCATTCAAACCTCTGTCTGGGGCCAAGCTCTCAATCAGAGAAGCAGACACTGCTCAGTTAGGCTGGATGCTCCCTAGGCCAGAGATCTGCCGGTTCTGCTCATAGAATAGGACAGGTAGGTGCAGAGGCCAGGGGTCCAGGATGCTGGGGCTATCTGCTGACGGTGCACATAGATATGGGGCCCTTGAAGGAGCTCTCTAGTGACTGGTCATATGTTTGCACATGCGCAGATTGGCCCTTAGCCTCTGCCTTCCCCCTAAAGCTCCGCCCTTAGCCTCTGCCTTCCTCCTAAAGCTCCAAGCCAATTTTATGCTATCATTCTCACCCGTCTTTCCCCTCGTTCTCTCACCAGCTGTTCTGACTCAGCTACCCACTTGAGGTTCAATTCATAGGTCCACCTGTCTTTTCCAGAGCTGGGGAAGTCACTATTTATACTCGCCAACGAGCCCATTGTTGAGCTTTTAAAACGTGACTCCTCTCTATGACCCCTCCAGCTTGACTTTGCCTCTTTAAGGACTTGTAGGAGGTTGGCGATGTTGTCCTCATCTCTATCCCGACTCCAGGACTCCACAGCCCCTCATTCAATCCAGCTCCTTTGAGCACCTCTGTGTGCTTTGGGTGCTGTGATAGCTTTGGCTTCCTCAGGGTGTATGTATGGTCATAAAATATATAAGGATGAGGATGGAGTTCAATGAGTTGGATCTCTCACTCTCTCTCTCTCTCTCTCACTCTCTCTCTCTCTCTCCATATCCCTCCCCCGAGTGTGTGTGTGTGTGTGTTGAGGGACCTGGAAAATGGTCAGAAAATGCAATATGACAGACATCAGTAGCCTCAGAACTCAGAACATTCTAACAGGAGCAGTAATTCTTTGCGCTGTAGAAACCAGACGCCCCGGATGTGGCCTTGAATTCAATCAGAAGCCTGTCTGCTGAAAGGTGATTAGGAAGGATGGCTCCCCCGCAAGTATTTCCTGAGGATCAGCTAGAATAAGAACCATCCTAAGGAGTTATACAAAGGAACAAAGGGAGGTGGGGCTTCTCTGTTAAGGAATGAGCTGGTATGGGGACCTCTGCTCCCAGGTCCCTGTCTCCTCGGCAGCCTTCCACCTCTGATAGCCAGATGGCAACCAGAAGCAAAGTGAATGCCTTGACGAACAGGAGAGGCCAAAAAAATATGGAGGCTGTCACTTCCTGATAGTGACAGGAAATTTAACTGCCCTTTGTAGCTCTTAAAGCAATGCTTTTTGGTCGGTAAAGTGGGGAGGGGGCATCTCTCTGTGGCTCTCACTCAAGGGTCTTAACATGAGAGCTTGGGTCTGGCACACTCTTCAGAGAAAGAGGACAGAGACATCACTCGCAGAGGGGGTGGGGGCAGGGGGCCTATCAGAGTGAGCACTGAGCAGGGAACTGGGAGGCCGTCTCAGACATTACAGTACATGCTGGGGGGGTGGGGGTAGGGGTGGGGGTGGGGGTGGGGGTGGGGAGAAGCTGTGCCAGTGTCACACATAACAAAGGCTCCATGTGGGGACCAGAAAACTGTCGCAGTTGAAGTAATAGACGCCTTTCTCTTATACACTTGCACCATAGATATTGACAGACCAAGCTGGGAAGCTGAGGGTTCAGGAAACAAGGCCATTCCATGGCTAACAGGTCAATTAATCGATTGTGTTTGAAACACACCCACCCACACCTGTATATTTAAGTGACATGATTTTCCCTCAGGGCTCAATAGGGAATAGCGTCACACTGAAAATGAAAGATCTACTGGGACTGGCCTGGAGAGCAAATTCCATTATGACATGTCTTGCAGTATTAACATTTAGTTTAAAATAAGACCAGCATTCTTAAGAAGAGTTGACATTTTTTTTAAAAGCCATTCAAATATCCAGTGCTAAGTAGAAAAAGCATTTTAACCTATTGGGGTAAGTCAGTCGGGAAGGTTTTACAGCACCAGTCGGGTGAGTGAGCAGTTAGGAGATGAGAAGCTTTCAAACGGCGTTAGTGGGTGTTCATTGTTTGGATGTATAAATGTAAGTTTAATAACGACATTTTAGTCCATGAGGAGCAAAGAGAATAGAAAAGCATATATATATATATGTATATATAATATATAAAGTATATATTATATATACATATATATAATATTTATATAAAATCAACTGTTTTTGGATTAAACTTACTCTCTTGTGTATGGAGCTAATTTAGTTTTGGCAAACTAGATACATTTTCTCTTAGCAACACCCTATTGAACTGGCACTCAAATTGAGTCTAGAAGCCATTCAAAGTATTCAACCATTTGAGAGAAAAACTGCCAGGGTCACAAAAAAGAGGGACGAACTTCCTAAGAATTGATCATTGATGAAACAGACAAAGAATAAGGATGGGAATTAATTACCAGATAGGTTTTAATAACAGTGACTCGTTAATCATTTAAACTGGATAGTCTAGTGATGAACACGATTAACACAAATAATAACATTGATAGCCAAAAAAAACCTGGTTGAATACCTACCATATTCTCATATTCCAGCCCCACATTATGCTTTACAATAATCATTTTATTAATCTTATGGAAATCCCATGAATGTTCCAACAGACATGCAAAGAAGCCAGAGAACAGAGAGGGTTAGTAACTTATTGAAGGCCACACAGCTGGTGATTTTCAGAGTTCTCTGATTCAAGCTGAACCTCTCCTAATTCCCCCATTAATCTGATTTTACAGATACTATATTCTATATGTTTTAAATTTACTGATAATTATGGAGTTAGTCTTGTTTTTGTTTTTTGTTTTTTTAGATTTATTTGTTGTGAGTACACTGTTGCTATCTTCAGACACACCAGAAGAGGGCACCGGATCTTGTTACAGATGGTTATGAGCCACCATGTGGTTGCTGGGAATTGCACTCAGGACCTCTGGAAGAACAGTGCTCTTAACCACTGAGCCATCTCTCCAGCCCCCCGGAGTTAGTCTTTAAAGAGAGATTTATCTTGCTGTCTTTTATTTCTCAAAATAACATTCTACCCATGACAATAAAAGCAATGCCCACTTAAGTCCAAGACAGGAGGATTATGAATCTGAGACCATCCTGTGATACATACTAAGTTTTGGCCTATTCTGAGTAACATAGCAAGACCTTGTCCAGACAAACAAATAAAAACTTTAAAGTTTAAATATTTAAAAATTCTTGCTCAGGCTGTTGCCACTGCTCCTGACTCCCATGTGACTTGATGGTAGGACCCTGTTACTGAAGACAAGACACACTTTGGTTGTGTGACACACTAGGAAATAAAACCAGAATTAACCAGGAAATTCCTTTCCTTTTGGCTGTCATTATACCAGCAGGTGATATTCTGACCAATGGGGGAGAAAAATCACCAGTGGGCTTACCCAGTGTTGGACCTTGCATGATACAATACCAACCACCAGGCTAAATGTGCCCATGGGTACAACAGGGGCATGCCTGTTATGGGGTAACCAGCTATTTTCTGGTTGGAGTTGAGTCCTGCTCTACAGAGGGGGATTTGTACCTGGGATCTAAACCTGTCCAAACTCTCATGGCTGCAGAGGTTGTAGGCCTTGGAGTGGCAACATATTATTGTCATTTTGCTCAATAGACAAGTTGTCAAGCTGTCCCCTAATGCTTACGTTTGAACCCATAGATTACTGCAGCGCTCACCCTTGGTCAGAGAAACTTAAGTGACCAGTGATCAATACAGAATCAAACTGTAGAGAAAAAGGTGACAATTGGGTGTTCAGCCCCCCCGTGAGACATCAGACTCAAACCCCAAGGCTCAGAGAACATTCCAGAAGAGGGAACAGAGAGAACGTAAGAGCTGGAGGATGGGGAGGGCATTCTAAAAGGCTGTCTTGTGGATGTGAAATGGCTGTTGCACTTATGAATCTACTACAGCTGCGGCCACCTGCACATGCTCTGGTTAAAGTCAAACCAGTCGATAATTCCAGAATGGGTTGAGGAGGGATTCATGAGGTGCCATCCCTAGCTGGGGAGTTACTGGCCTTTGATGTCTGCTGAGGGAGGGGGAGTTATTTTTCTTCAGGGGTGTGGCCACTGGTAGGTTGTCCACGATTATGCATACAGCACTAGCTGGACGAAGTGGGTGATGATGATGAGGAGGGGGAGAGGAGGGAGAGGAGGAGATGTTGAAGAAAGTTCAGGGAGAGGGAAAGGGGGACTTGGGGCAGATATTACCAATGAATAAACACAAAATATTCTTTTAAAATTTAAACATGAAGTTCCTGCTTAAACTAGTTCCCTTGTGTTGTTACTGAAAACAGGATAGTCACCCCTTAGGAAAATGCTTGGCAATATACAGAAGTCAAAGGAACCTTCTGACTTGCTAGTTTCACTCTTGGATATATGGGGTCTCTTAGATTCATCAAAAGAGTCTTTGGGGGGGACATAAGCCCACAGATGCTCATAGTGTCTGTCTTTGAAATAGTTCCTAACAGTAAAGCAGAAAAAATAACCTGCAGTCTATAATGGGACACTACTCAGCCATGAGAAAGACCAACTGCAGTGTGGACAGTGTCAGTGGCCGAGTGCTAAACAAAGGAGCCGCCACAAAGGAGACGGCAGTGCCTGGAGTCACTCACAGCAAACTTAAAAGCAAGAAAGGCTGGTGGAATAGGGGCACTGGGGGACACCGTGCGGTATGAGGGGCTCCGAGGACTTCTGAGGTCCCAGCAAGGTTGCAGATCTCCATCTAAGTGACAGTCACCCACCAAGCTGCACTTAAGACTTATGCCTTCCATTGTGTTTATTACACTACAAATTTTGCGTGTGTATGGCACATGTGCACACGCAGAGGACCAAAGCTGACGTCTGGCATCTTCCTGCTCTACTCTCTGCTTTGTTTGCTGGGGCCGGGTCTTCTGGCTGAGCCTTGAGTTTGCGAATCAGCTAGACTAACTAGCCAGTTTACTCCAGCTAGCCCTGTCCTGCGGTTACGGGTGGCCACTACTCCTGCCCAGATATCTATGTGGGCTCTAGGTGCTGATCTCCAGTCCTCATGCTTCTGTGTAGCTAATGCAATGTCCACTGAGCCACCTCCCCAAGCTTTTAAATAATGGACAAATAATGCCTGGGACTGGATGGAGTGGTGTATGCCTTTCGTGCAGCACTCCGGACGCAGATGCAGGGAGATCTTGGTGAGTTTGAGGCAAGTTTGGTCTTGACAGCAAGTACTAGGCTACCCCGGACTACATAGTGAGACACTCCCCCCATCTCAAAACAAAGGAAACAAATGAAAACAAAACAAAAAATCCTTAGGAATGAGCAACATTAATTGCATTTATTTTTTGATCTGGCCTGTCCAAGACAGCATCACCAGCCACTTGTGGCTGGTTTTAGCTTTAATTAGTTAAAATTAAATACAATCAAAATGCCAGCCCCTCCATGTCAGATGCATCTCACCTGAGCAATAGCCACACGCAGCCAGTGGCTTCTGTGGTTTGGGCAGAAGGAATAGAGAAAACTCCTGAAATATACAAAAACGTATTAAGAGTGAATTATTTATAATTTCTCCAGCCAATGAAAGCCATAGTTAACACTTTTCATTTCTTCTAGGCTCCTTCTAAGATATTTTATTATATCACATGAATGGCGGGTGGATCCGTCTTTGTCATAAAATAGTTAAAGCCACTACCCCAACTCAGGGTTTCTCTCTTCCTCATCTCTAGTTACACTGGTCCTAGGATATTGTGAGACAAATCAGATGGGGACCAACACAGAACTGACAGGTGCCACCCTCGCTGAGTGTCCCAGCGCAAGGTACCAGCTGTAAGTCCAGCAGAGTTGTTTTTGTTTTATGGGCTTTTTCTTGTCCCTTCTGAGACAAGATCTCACTAGGTAGCCTAGCCAACCTCTCTGTTCCCCTTCTTCCTGAACACTGAGGTCTCAGGCACACACAGCCCTGCCTCAGCAACCATTGCTCTGTGAAGACTCTGGAGGATTAGCTTGCAGCTCAAGCTCAGACTGAAGGAGACCCAAGAAGGTGGAGTGTAGGAGGCTCAACTAGCTCCTGCTGGGCAGACTTAGAGATGTTGGCTACCTTTGTGAATGCCACAGGACAATGCTGGGGGTGGCTGCTGGCTTCTGTTGTATCCACGTGGCACTCTCTGAGGTTGGTACTGCAGAGATATAAGACAAGGGCTGTCTGGTCAGTTCAACCTCTTCTGCATGTTTACCTTTAGAGTTTGGTTTTTAAATCATGAATTTTTAAGCCTTCTTCATCTTAATATACACACGTAGAACTATTAATGCCCTCTTAAGCACACTCCTACAGGCCCCTAAGTTTTGATAGCTACTGTTTGCACTGTTGTTCAGTCTTGAATATTTCATTCCTGTAAGATTTGTTCTTGGGCCCATGAATAATTTAGATACATGCTTTTACATTTTTTAATGTACAGTTTTCCTGTCACTTTAAAATCATGTCTTTAATACTCATCTCAATGCATCCCTGTCAGAGAATAGAGGTTTCATCTCTCACTATTTGGTTGGTGAGTGTTAGAATCTATTCCAAAGAGTAATACATAGCCATTCTATACGTGCTCATTTGAGTTTGAAAAGGATGTTTGTCTTGGCCCCAAGAAGATAGCTAAGTCACTAAAATGTTTGGCGTGCAAACATAAATACTTGAGTTCAATCCCAGAGCCCACATACAAAAGCCAGGCATGGCAGTGTGCCTTTAAGATCTTAATGCTGGGAAGGCAGAGACCACCCTGTCACTGCCCCCTATCCCCTGGACAGCTAGCCTATGATATTGTGTTATTTTGCACTGTATGTTCTCAATGTCCATTGTTTCTTAGAACAGTATAATGTGCAAACAAACAAAACAAAACAAAACAAAACATTCCCACCAAGAGAAAAACATGCACAGCCTGCACCCAGATCAACAGAAATAGACTGACCAGCCCCCGGCCGCTGCCTCATCTTTGATCTATTTCCCTCCCCCATCCCTAATTCTGCCCCTAGGCCCCTTGGCCCGTACTGGAACTCACACACTCTGCCCAGCTTCCACTGTACAGCCTCAGTCCCTGGGATTCACACGGTTCTTCACTCTAGCTGCTGTGATGTTGTAAGAATGCATCCACCTCATTTCCCCATCCTCTTGTTGATGGACATTTGGGCTGTTTCCTGTTTGGGCTATTACAAATAACACAGCTATTAATGTTCTCGTTGTGTCTTTTGGGAAATCTGGGCATTTCTGTGGGAGTAGAATATCGAAGCTAAGGATACAGTTATGTTCAGCTTTGGTAGGAATTCCTAGTTTTTCAGAATGTACCAGTTCAATTTGCACCAGCCTTGAGGGCCTTCACTGTGGCTTCTGTCTGCCCGTGAGGCGTTCTGCTGGGATGGTGTCGGTACTGTGTAGTAGTTTTAATTGGCATTAGCTAATGGCTAATGAAGCCTGAGACCTCCGTTTCCTGTCCATCCTGTTAGGCAAAGTGTCCATTGTAACTTCAAGGCCAGCCAGAACTCTTGATGTATGTGAGATGTATGTTTCTGTGTGCGCGTGCATGTGTGCATGTGTGTAATGCACATGGATGTCACAGAACAACTTTCAGGAACGGGTTCTTTCTTCTGTGGGCTTGTCAGACTTAGCACACAGAATTGTCCTTGGTGAGCTCCCTCGCTGGCCCCAAAGACAGGTCGGTCCTAAAATAAACTGTGCCTATGCCTGCTTTCATTTTCTAATGAGCTTGATACTTGGAGAGCACTTTACAAATTCTAACCACACCCTGCTTAGACGTGCGGTGTGCAAAGACCTTCTCCCCTTTGCCCGATCTTTCACAGGATATGTAGAGTGAAAAATTATAAAAAAAATCATTTTATAAAATGTATATAGGCTTTTCTTTAGGCCTCACTTTAAAGGACATGGAAAATTTTCTCAGAAGCAAGCTAAAAATGTAGACTGGCCGGTTTCAGGAACCAGCTAACCAAAAGGGAAGAGAAGAATGTAAACTGAGAAACTAGTGACCACGATAACAGGGCAGGGCCGTGTCCGGAGCAACTGAGAAATAATTGACAGGGCAAGGCCACAATGACATGGCAAGACCACATTTTTGAGAAGAATGAGTATACAGAGTGTTTTTCTCATGACCCTGACTCACTTAGGTTGGGCTCCTCTGGAATTTTCTGCTATTTTTATGTTTTGTTTCCTTAGCAACCCCTCACCCCCTCCTCACTCCCCTGGCTTGTGGTTTTCCCCTTTTAAAAAGCCCCTTAGCCAGCAGGTCTTTGTCAATTCAGACCACTGTTAGCGGACTAACTCTCCCGAATAAAGCCTCTGCTGTTTGCATCCAGATTCGGTGTCTTGGGAGTTTTTGGGTGGCCATCACTTCCCGAGACTTGAGTGAGAAGTCTTTGCCCAGCTCTAGATCCTTTCCCTTCTCTCCCCCCCCCCCCCCACTTTCTGTGTGTGGTGTATGTGTGTGTGTTCAGTAAATAGACCTCCCGGTCTATTTCCAGTTGGGTTTTTTTTTCCCCCATTAAACTCGGGCAGAGTCACACGGGGAAAGCTGGATTCAGCTGGATTCGAACCGGGAGAGACAGAGCAGAGGGCACGGAAGCGCCCTCTGGCCACTGCTTCCAGTTGAGTTTTGTATAAGGCTTGCAGTGTGGTGGAAGGTATGCTGTTGAAAAGCTGTCTCTTCTCCATGAAGATGCTTTGTGCTCTTTGTTAGAAATCAGTTGGGCACATGTAGGTGGGCCAGCTTCCGGTTCTCCAGCCTGTGCCACCCAGCTCTGTATATAATCCTTCCCACTGTATTGATTGCTGTAGGAAGTAAACCAGAATGTCAGGTGCAGCGATGCCTCCCACTTTATTTTGCCTGCCACGAGGCTATTTTAGCTTCTCTGAAGCCTGTGTCTGCCTTTACACACTGTAGAATAAGCAGTCTGTTTACAGAGGCCTTGCTGAGGCTTGCTGCATTAACCCACAGATGTCTTCATTAGCATGAACCTTGGAACCCACAAGCATGATAGTGTCTTTCCTTTTATTGAAGTAAGCTTTGATTTTTCTTTTTTTAATTTTTCATCAGGAGAGACTCTGAGTATAGCTTCAGTTGTATACATACATACATACATACATACATATATACATATATAATTTTCTTTGGTAGGTGATTATAAAATGTATTGTTTGAAATTTTACTCTTTGCATGTTTATTATTAGTATATAAATGTACAATCATTTTTGCACGTTGACTCTATATCCTACAACTTTGCAGAACTCACTCTTAGTTCCAAGAATTGTTGTTCTTTCCTTGATTTTCAAAGATATTTTAATTCTATCACATTAATGATGATGACGATGACGACGATGATGATTGTTTTACTGTTGAGACAGTGTCTCGCTATGTAGCCCAGGCTAGCCTTGAGCTCGCCATGTAGCCCAGGCTAGCCTTGAGCTCTGCTCCCCAGTGCTGGGATTAAAGGCATATGTCCCCCTGCTCAGCTTTTGCTTTGTTTTTTGTTTCTGAGGCAGAACCTCAACAATATTTCTTTTTAGAGACAGAATCTCATTCTGTAGCCCAGGCTGGTATTGAATTCACAGTGTGGCCCATACTGATAAAACCCATGGAAGTCGACCTGCTTCAGTCCTCCAAGTGCTGTGGTTGTAGGTCGGAGCCATTTTACTCAGATGTTAGTTTTAGAGATAACCCTCATTTAGTTTTTGAGACAGGATCTTACAATTCAGACCAGTCTAGCCTTGAGAGCACAGTAATATTTGCTTCACAGAGTCCTCCTGAGAGGTGAGCTGGTCTCCCAGGGAGGAGCCACCATGCCTGGACTCATTCTTCTTTGTTTTATCCATGGGCTCCTGGGCTCGTTCTCTCTTCTAATGTCATTAATTTGTATTTCCTCTCTCTCTTGCTTTTTATTCTTTTAATAAAAAGGTTCTCATGTTGTACACTATTTGAAAGACTCAACTTTGTGTTTGTCAATCAACCTAGACTTAGGTTGTCTTTACCTAGACTCTCAATGTCTGCCTTTTATCTTCATCAATATTTTCTGCCGGGAGCCAGCCCAGCTCTGAGAGGGTAGTGGCAGGGGCACAGAGTAGGACTCTGGTGATGGCTTTAAAGTCTGAGGGTCTCAGGACTTTCTGGCTCTCTGGCCTGTACTGGAATGCTGGTGATAACTTCTAAAAAAGTCCTAAAAACTTCTTCTGAGGGTAAGAGACTGCAGGCTAGGGTGATTAACACCTGTAGCCTAACAACAGAGGATTAAGCAATGTGGCCTTTGTTCTATCTTAGCAGGAACTGCTGGGCTCTAACTTACATCTGCTAGTCTGAAGTTGCAGGAAGAAAAGACACTTAAGAAAAGTTATTAGATAGAGTTTATTACTAAGTATAAAAAGTTTCCTATGAAAGCTATCTAAGAGGAAAAGCAGAAAGGTCCTAAGTGGGGAAAAGGAAAACTTCTATTTGGGAAAATGGAAAAAAATCTATTCTATCTCTATTTCTATATCTAACTATTCTAACTCCCTAACTATTCTAAACTGACTATTCTAACTTCTAACAACTACTACTCTCTTTGTCTTTGTCTTCAGTACTTATGCATCTTTCAGAGTACATGGTCACATGTTACAAAGTTCATCACAAGTTCACACCAAAAATCAAATCATAAATTGAAATAGAAGTTTACAACAGAGAATGTTCACATGCATATCCATTAGGAGTAATTATCTGGCTAAACATCCATCACCTGTCTAGCTCCACAGGTTTGCTGAAACTTTGAAACTATAACTTAAGAAATTAGTGAAGTTTTGTATAGATAAACCCAGGCAAACTCTTCTGTCCTGGTACCTATAATAAATTGTGAATTCCCTTTTAGTGACCTTGGTTAATTGTTTTACAACTTCTTGGAATGTGCTCTGAGCAGGAGAAAGTCTGGTTACTATCTCTCTCAGGGCAATTAACTGATAACACTTGGGAGACTGGCAGAGTTCTCATTGCAGTTTTGACTATGCATGAGGGATCTAATAGCAGTCTCATTATAAAAGAGCTTAATAATCATTGATATAATTTTAGTTATTCTTATAGGATCATCATTAAGACTTAAGAAGTCATCTATTTGTATATATAATATCACTACAAGACAGTACATCTTCTTGGATCTGCAGAAATTTGCTCCAAAGGGGTGTTCTATTGCTTAGTGATTGTTACAAATGTTTAATAATAATAATAATAATAATAATAATAATAATAGGAGAAGCATATTAATAGCAGGAATCTTTCCTAAAATTACGTCTCCACAGCCTTGCTAATGGGGCACACTCGTTGCAGATTATATAATAATCCGAGGCAAGCATTTCAGGATGATCATCTGCTAATTAATAGCTTGTCCCATTATGGCTCCTGACAATTTTCCTTTCTATTTTCTTTGGGTTTATTATTTTTTCTTCTCCCTCTTTTAGCTCCTTGAGAATACGATTGCTTATAAAAACTTTTATTGCTTTGAAACAGAATTGTCTAAGGCTATTATTGACTAGGACTTTGAGTTATTTGTTCTTTAAAAACATATTCTGTTTGATTATTTTTAATTATGTGTAAGTGTATGTACTCACATGTGGGTGTGTGCACTTGCCCAAGGAAGCCAGAGGTATTAGATTCCCTGGTTGCTAGGGTTACAGACAGTTGTGAACTGTCTCACATAGGTGCTGGGAACCACAGTCAGCTCTGTTGGAAGAGCAACAGGTGCTTTTAACATTCTGTATATTATTTTAGTAATTTGTCCAGGTATGCAATGTTTTAAGTGTTCTTTCAAAGAGTCTGTATTTGGTTTGTGGTGATGAATGAAGATATTCTGGAGATGGGTGAAATGCATCAATCAACGTGGTTAAAATTCTACATGATGGGCATTGCTCAGGCCTAAAAATTTTTTTGAGAACATTTGAAATAATCTCAAGTTAGTGATTCGGACTCTGATTCTAAATAAAGTACAATGTCTGAAAATCATCTCATGCATGTTTTACTACAAAATTTTATAATTTCCTCCTGAGGCCAAGATTACTTTTAGGTGATTAGAATTAAACCCAAGTCCTCTGCAAAGAGCAATAAGTGCTCTTAACCTCTGAGACACCTCTCTAGCCCCACACCATGCTGTCCTAACCACTGAACCATCCCTCCAGTTCCTAAGCCAAGGACTTTTACAAGTACATTTTTTAACTTTCCAGGTAGATGATTTTGTGAACTGT
Source organism: Arvicanthis niloticus (assembly GCF_011762505.2). NCBI lineage: Eukaryota > Metazoa > Chordata > Mammalia > Rodentia > Muridae > Arvicanthis > Arvicanthis niloticus. The sequence goes on from NC_133434.1 coordinate 32,698,195, forward strand.
TGCTTTTGGTATACCTTTGGCTAATTTCCCTTTTTTAAAAAAGTTAATTAATTAATTAGTTAAATAAGTAAGTAAGTAGTTAATTTGTATGTGTATGTTGGGGAGCCAGTTTTCTTCTCTTATTCTACTAAGTGGGTCCCTGGAATTGAACTCAGATCATCAAGTTTGGCAGCAAACACTTAATTCACTGAGCCATCTTGCTGGACCTCCTATGGCTTTTTTAAAAAAAGAAAATTGTTTTAGCCAGGCAGTGGTGGCCCACGCCTTTAATCCCAACACTTTGGAGGCAGATGCGAGTGGATTTCTGAGTTTGAGGCCAGCCTGGTCTACAGAGTGAGTTTCAGGACAGCCAGAGCTACACAGAGAAACCGTGTCTCGGAAAAACAAAAAACAAAAAACAAAAAACAAAAAACAAAACAAAAAAACAAAAGAAAGAAAGAAAAAGAAAATTGTTTTAATTTCACATGTTTTTGAAGAGAATAAATACTTTCTAACTATTAGATAAAACATATTAGATGCTCTTCAAGGTCAAGTTAATTATTCCTGAATCACTCATATATTTGCTTATTTTCTATCTGATCTGTGGACTTCTTGGAAATTTACTTAAAATCTTCCACTTTAGCCAGCCTATTAGTGCAGGCCCCAAATCCTGGCTACTCAGGAGTCTGAAGCAGGAGGATCACAAATTCAAGGCCACCCGGGGCTACAGAACAAATTTAAAAGCAACTTGGGCAAAATGAAAAGATTTTGTTTGCTTGTTTTCTGTTGTTATTGGTGGTTTTTGTTTTATTATTTTGTTTTGTCTTGTAATATTGAAACTGGGAGACAGTTCAGTTGGTAAGGCATTTGCTGTAGAGACCCGAGTTTGAGGCACAGAACCCCTCTAAAAAGGTGGGGGTGTGGTGATGCATGCATGCTCACTCTATCCCAGTCATCTGGCTCAAGTCAAAGACAGACCCTGTCTCAAGGAAATCAGAAAGGAAAGGATGGGTGCTGCAGAGGCGCCTCAGAGGCTAAGAGCACTTGCTCTAGCCGAGGACCAAGGGTCAGACTCCAGCACACACATGGCACTCACATGTAACAGTCTGTAACTCCAGTACAGGGGACCAACACACTCTTCTGGGAACATTAATACAACAAAATAAAATAAAGCAAGAACATTTTATTTAAAAAAAAAAGTTTTAAAAGGAAGAGATGGATAGCATCTTTGACATTATCCTCTGAGCCCTACACAGAACATCCAGGATCATGTACACACACACACACACACACACACACACACACACACACCACAGATACACACACATACATGCACACATACAAAATACAAACATACACACAGGAACCACATAAGCACATATGCACGCCACACACAAACAGACATAAACACATACACAGAGACACATACAACGCACACACACACACACACATATAAACACACACACACTATACACACCTTACTGTGGTTGCAGATGTGTTTTTCTCTCATTTCTGCATGGCAAAGCTGTACTGTGTGAATGAATGCTTGGGTCTGTGACATTCAAGGGTGTCACAGTGTCACAGTGTCTGCTCAGGTGTCATCACCTTCTTCTGTGATCTTAGCATAAATCTATTCTTTTTTTCCTGATGTTAAGATTGCAATTCTCCTTTCCTTTGTTTTATAATATATGCCTAATATATCCTTTTCTATTATTAAAATTTATTTTTAATCAAATATTTCTCTAAGGAAAAATCCAGCCCTTGTGCCTTGCTTCTGATTTCAGTTCCCCAGGGCAACCATCACAACTCTTCTCACTTCTGCTACTTCCTACCATATTAAAAATTACATGCTCCCCTGGATCTTTTTTTTTTTTAATTTTTGAATGCAACATAATGATTTTCTGTAGAGCTTGAAGAATTAATTTTCTCTCTCTCTGACTCTTTCTGTCTCTTTCTTTCTCTGTCTTTGTCTCTCTCTCTCTGTCTCTCTCTCTGTCTCTCTCTGTCTCTCTGTCTCTCTCTCTCTCTCTCTCTCTCTCTCTCTCTCTCTCTCTCAATGCCTCCCTCCCTTCTAGTATAATTAAATTGCAACTATTGCTTAAATCGGTGTTCAAAGTTGTCATTATGGTACTTACACAGACATTCCCAGCTGGCCCAGTTACAGATTTACACTCCAGTTTCTTCTCTTTTCCAACCTCCTGTTCTTGAAGTTGGCAGTTACCTTGTTCTCTTTGTTTGCTTATTTTATTTCTATTACTGTAACCAACTTCCCATGGAAGTAAAACTGTCATGGGTGCTGGGTGTCTGTGAACTTCAGTCCTCACACTCGCCTCCCCTCACCCGCTGAGCCGTCCATGCCTTCCGTCCTCACTCTGTCTTCCAATGAAGCAGGTAAGAATCCTGGGTTTGTAAGACTTAAAATAACTGTGTGTAATTACTAGGCAATCAGTAGTAGAAAATTATGCATCAAAAAATATGTCCTTATTGTGAATAAAGAAATAACAGCAGATTAAACGAATTAATTTTAACTAATATTAAACTGCACAATATACATTTATAATAACTTATTTTTTTCCCAAATCTTAGTTATAGCTCTAATGGCCTCAGTGTTAGTCAAGGTTCAACTAGAAGCAGATCCCACTTGGTGGACATATTTCTGACTATTTCTCCATCCATGTATCTGTTTCTAGGCTCTGACCTTTCCAAACCGTGGAAGCTACTGCTGTGTGCATTTCAAGGCTCTTGTGCTGAAGCCTCGTGTCTGCAGAGAAGCCTTGGGTGTAACAGGAGGTGCACATGTAAACTAAAGGGGGCAAGTATTAGCTGAAACCCAAGAGCACACACTGGGACCATAGGACAGACAAGAACGCCCTCTGGTTTTGACGATGCAGGCCTCTTGCTGGAGAAGCTGGTATCCACTTTACAGAGCTAAATGTACACCTGACTCAAGAGAGCATTTTTAGACCCACTGCTCTCTGTACCAAGGAGGTGACCTGGCAAGGAAGCACCCAGACAGCTGCTACCTCTCTTCCATGGCCTTCCAAAATGTCACTGTGCCCACGCCAACTAAAATTATTCCAGAGGAAGAGATCTGAGAAATGGCTCAGCCTAGTAAACTGGCAAAATACAAAGCTGCTTTTTAATGGTAATGACTCCGACCTGTTGTTTTGTTTTTCCTCGAAAGTATTAAGGATTGAGAACCTGTGACCTTGAACATGCTAGCTCAGCACTTCCTCACTGAGCTGCATCTCCAGACTCCACTCTGTAGCACTTTCCATAGAGCAAAATAAAAGACTAATTTAGGCTCTTCTTAGGTGTGTTTGATCAAGATCTGTTATTATTAGCTGAGATTCACAAAGTGTATGACGTCACGCATGTCAACTTGAAGGTTTTGTTGTGTTCTGTTGATTTTGTTTTTGTTTCATGTAGTCTAGCCTCAAACTCCTGTATAACCAAGGATGACCTGGAATTCCTGATCTGGCTGCCTCTAACCCCTGCATACTGAGATTACAGGTGTGTACTATCATAACAAGACTGTTTACAGAGAAGATTTCACTGTGTAGCCTTGGCTGGTCTGGAAGGTATGTATGTAGACCAGGTATGTAGACCAGGCTGGCTTCAAACTTCCAGCGAACTTTCTCTATCTGCCTGTCAGATGCTAGAGTGCATTTGTTTTGAGACCCGGTTTCACTGTGTAGACCAGAATGGCATTGAATTCTCAGAACTTTGCCTGCTTCTACCTCCTGAGTTCTGGGATTAAAGGTGTGCATCAGCACCAGCATCTGACAAATTGGCACCCCTGGATGATGAGAAGACAAATTTTCCCAATAGATTTCTGTCTTTACATCTCAAGCTACACACATTGATGCCTAGTGAGTTGATACAGTGGGCACGGGAACACTCTTAGGACATTTTTTCCCCAAGAGAACAAGGCAGACTGGAGAGATGACTCAGTGTTTAAGAGCATTAACTGCTCTTCCAGAGGTCCTGAGTTCAATTCCCAGAAACCACATGGTGGCTCACAACCATCTGTAATGGGATTGGATGCCTTCTTCTGGTGTGTCTGAAGACAGCTACAGTGTGCTCATATACATAAAGTAAATAAATCTTTTTTTTTTTGTTTGTTTGTTTGTTTTGTTTTTTCGAGACAGGGTTTCTCTGTGTAACCCTGGCTGTCCTGGAACTCACTCTGTAGACCAGGCTAGCCTCGAACTCAGAAATCCACCTGCCTCTGCCTCCCAAGTGCTGGGATTAAAGGTGTGTGCCACCACTCCCCGGCAATAAATCTTTTTTTTTTAAAGTGAGAACCAAGCCGGGCGGTGGTGGTGCACCCCTTTAATCCCAGCACTTGGAAGGCAGAGGCAGGCGGATTTCTGAGTTCAAGGCCAGCCTGGTCTACAGAGTGAGTTCCAGGACAGCCAGGGCTACATAGGAAACCCTGTCTCGAAAAACCAAAAAAAAAAAAAAAAAGTGAGAACAAGGTACCCATTACCAATGGCCAAGCATGTCCTGAGAACATCTGAGACTCTCGGGCCTGCTGAGTAGTCAGCAGACAACAGCACTATGGGCCAGCCTGGCAAAACTGACAGAATTTCCTAGATGGCCAACACATACAATTTCAAAAAGTAATAAACCACTTTCATCTAGATCACCAAGTTTTGGGAGTGTTTGTCACATAGCAGTAAATAACAGAATACTCTGGAGGATATCTAACTGGACTTTAGAAATCCAGATGGAATACCTTTCATTCCGTGGAGCATAATAGAGTTATAATTTACTGTGCTTAAAGATATGTGCGCTTGGGTTTGGGACACTTTGAATTTTCTGTCTGCCGTGCCACGCCCACATTTTGTAAAATTTTATTCCGTTTTCTCCCTCATGATCTGTATTAGGACAAATCTTTCTATTCTTTTGGCCCTTTTTTAAATTCAAGAAACAAAGGAAGAGGTTGGAGCTGGTCTTCCCAGTTTTCTCTGACTATTGGATGTGCTTTCAGATATAATTAGGTTTATTTCTTCCCCCACCATAAGGGAACCTACCGATGAACGGCCTAGAAAACTCTGAAATACAGAATAAAGCAATCAGAATGTCAGCAGGAAGGGAACCCCATGGGCCCGTCTGTACGTGAGAGGACACGTCCGGGAATGAGGTTGAGGAACAGAATCTATCAGCAGTCACTTTGTCTCATCAGCCACCAATCCATCGAAAGCATCAGTTCCCAAGGCTGACCCACTGTTCACAGCCTCACCTCCTGCTTGGCCTTGGTCTGACTTCCTATAGCATCCTCTCCCTCCTCCAGCCCCCACCCCTTTCCTACTAGTCAGAGCATGTGGAGCACAGTGAAATATGACCCCTCATCAGCTTCTCCCAAGAACTGGGTGATCTTGCTTCTTCAGCATCCCTCCACCCATCTCGCTCCTCTCTGTTCACCCCTCCTTCACCCTACAAAGCAAAAGACCCCTTTTCTCATTTGATTTTGGGGTGTTCTCCAATTTCTAAGATGGGAGTGCCCACCATATTGCAAGTCTCTCTTTCTAATAATGTCATCCTGTTTAAGCACAGATTTGTTTTTAAGCCGACACATGGTATTACAGTCACTGTTCTGGGAATGAAAATGTGGATGACTTCGGAAAGCAGCAGCGTCTAAGCCTTATGGTCGGAAGTACTGCTGGGGCCCCATTCTTTCCTGGAACTTAACCATGCCATAGGCACAGACAGCCAGGGTTTAATATGTGTTGGAAGGAGGAAGCAAACAATGAAGAAATAAAGAGAAACAGGGAGGGAGGGAGGGAGGGAGGGAGGGAGGGAGGGAGGGAGGGAGGAAGGAAGGAAGGAAGGAAGGAAGGAAGGAAGGAAGGAAGGACTTGCTGGATTTAGGAGACAGAGAAGGAAGTTGGAAGAGTTTGTACCTGGTCTATCCTTGGCTCAGTTTGCAGCTGTCACTAACAATGATTCCAGAAATATATCCTGCACTATCAGAAATTTATGCAGTCACTAGGTAGGCAAACTGAAGTTACTTCTGAGTCATTCCTCTAGATCTCTCCCTATCTCCCTCCCCTCCTCCTCTCTGTCTCTCTCTGTCTCTCTGTCTCTCTCTCTCTCTCCCTAGTACCAGGGACTGGGTGAGTATGAGGCGCTCACATATGCTGGACAAGCGTTCTTCTACCACTGAGCTACACCACAATGAACTTGGCTAAATTTTATTTCAAAACAAAAGTCTCGCTAAGTCACCCAGGCTTGTGGCCTTGAACTCACTCTGCAGCCCTGGTAGGTCTTAGAACTTTGCACACCTCTCGCTCACCCTCCGGAGTAGCTGGTGTTACAGCCTAGCTAAAGCGAAGCTCCAACACTCTGGTGCTGCCGCATCTGCTGACTGCTTCACAGTAACTGAGTCCATATGGCCGACTGTGACAGCGTCACACGGAGCTAAAATAACTGCTCAGAAATAAAAAAAAAAAATATATTGCCAGTGACTCAAGTGACTCCAGGTCCCTGCCTTGCTTTCTCATCATATTCATTACCTCATAATATATTGCCAGTGACTCAAGTGACTCCAGGTCCCTGCCTTGCTTTCTCATCATATTCATTACCTCATCCAGGTTCTTGCCACTGTGTGTGTGTGTGTGTGTGTGTGTGTGTGTGTGTGTGAGAGAGAGAGAGAGAGAGAGAGAGAGAGAGAGAGAGAGAGAGATTGAGATTCTCAGGTTTTGAGTTATCCTGGTGACAAGAAGGAAGCTGAGCTGTAAGCCTCAGCGTTCTTGAAAAAGCTAAATCAACAAAAATCCACCCCCCCCCTCCATCCCTTCTCTCCTCCTCCTAACCCCAGTACCCAGGATGTTCCCATCCCCGGTTGCCAGCGGCTTAGCTGTATCTTGTTATCTCTTCATCACTCCTGACTAGCTCTGCACTATTTCTGGATATTTCTGTCCTCCGACAGCCAGACGTCTCTGCTACCTTCCTGGTATTCCTAATTCAGCTCTAGAAGCATGGAAAATGGCATTACTCAACAGAACCAACATCCCACTTAGGGCAAAAAACCCAAAAAAAAACAAAAAAAACCCCAGACTGAGCAAAGCAGATTGGGCACACATGAATGTTGCTAGTCAATTGTATCACATGCCCCAGTCCTGAATCTCCCCACCCAAGTAACTTCGTCTTTTTGGAAAGCTTTTGCAAACATGTATGCATCTTTAAGTACTGTTATAGTCTGATCTTTCTGAATATTGATGGGTGACTCCCCTTTGGTTAAGAAATCATTTAAGTCCATTTTTATCTGATTATCCCTTTTCTGTCACAGACCAGCTAGGACCAATGCAATTATCCAGTAATGGGAAGCACATTCCTTTCAGCTGGATGATCTTTGGGGTTTAGGCTATTTGAGGCCAAATATTACTAATATCCGACTGGCCTTGCTGTGGCTAGCCTGTGGCTTGGTGGCCCATCTTTCTCGGGAAAATTTTCCGAAAGCCTGCTCTGCCTGCTTGTTCCCAGGCTGGCGCGTGGTACAGCACCCTTGCAAGCCTAGCAACTAAAACAGAACACAGTTTTCCCTGTAGATAGCTGAAAAGAGTCATTGGATCTGTGTGCCCAGCTGGCTCACTCTGCCTTGATGCAGGCTTCTCATAGGAGCTGTAACTGCTTGCCTTCCCCACCCCCACCTACCCCAGCATGGAGTTTTGTGCTAGTGAAACCCGGGAGGTCACTAATAGCCTCCAGGACCCTTTCTCTCAGTCACGTGTAAAGCCGGGACTGTTAGGATGATTACGTCACCTCCCATTTTCCCATTTGCACAGCTGAATAGCTGTGCATCAGTCTAGGAAAGTCACCCTGAGAGTTAGCTCCCATCTAGGGAGGTGACAAACTCCTGGGTTACCCCCAGATGCTTGTCTGCCATCCTTGGGGTAGGAGGAGTACGATCTGGGGGTGTGCTATAGCCTCACCCCTGGCAGGGAGAGGTCTGTTCTCCAACATGGAAGTAGATCTCAGTCATCTAGGATGAGATGGTTACATCTAAATCAACAAACAGGCATTCTAGAGTAAATCAAGGGTTTTTGGTTCTGTCATTCAGAAAGGCATTGATGAATGCTCTGTTGAAAACATCAGATTTTGAGCTTGGTTGATGTCCCTAGGAGGCCTGCTCTTTTCTGGGGACTGGTGAGGAAAGGGGGAGGGGAAGCTGCAGCCGGGATGTATTGTATGAGAGAAGAAACAATTTTAAAAATTTAAAGGAAGGAAACAGGTGGCTCTAGTATCTGAGTCCATCACACCAGGGACCTCTCCTTACTGTCTTGCTTCTTTGATGCTCTAGAAGATAGAGAATAGCCGGGTGGTGGTGGTGCACGCCTTTAATCCCAGCACTTGGGAGGCAGAGGCAGGTGGATTTCTGAGTTCGAGGCCAGCCTGGTCTACAGAGTGAGTTCCAGGACAGCCAGGGCTACACAGAGAAACCCTGTCTCAAAAAACAAAAAACAAAAAACAAAAAACAAGCAAACAAACAAAAAAAGAAGATGGATAATAAGTAGGATTTACAGCTTGTAACCAGAACACTATGAGGGAACTAAATGGGGCACTTGGATAATATCTGGGTCTAGCCTTCCCTGGTTTTGTGAGTTATTTCAACAACCACACATGCTCTAACACAGGCAGCAATAGGTTGGATTGCAGCAACACGACTTTCATAGCTCCTGGCTATTTTCATTTGAAAAACAGTTTCAAGTTTGTGCTGGATTGTTGTTAATTGGATACAAACTGAAATTACCCGGCAAGAAACAATGTATCCTGAAATTACTCAGCAAGAAACAATGTCAGTTGAGGGATTGCCTCCATCTGATTAGCCTATGGGCCTGTTATGGGCTGTTTCTTAATTGCGTTGATGTAAGAAGGTCAGCTCACAGTGGGTGATGGCCACCCTACAGAGGTGGGCCTGGGTTGTATAGGAGAACAAGCCAGTGAGCAGCACTCCTTGGTCTGCCTTCAATTCCTGCCTCCAGGTTCCTGCCCTGACTTCCTTCGATGTATTCAATGAGAATCCTTTCTTGCCCTATGTTGCTTTTGGTCAGTGTTTTATCTCAGCAGGATCCTGGACCCTGCAGCCACCATGATGCTTACCTGTAACCCCAGCCATTGTGAGGTGGAGGCAGGGTCATCCGGAGTTCAAGGTCATCCTTTACAAGTTTGAGACCAACCTTTTTTTTTTTTTTTTTTTTTTTAAATGTTGGCGACTTACCTTATGGAAGCTAGGATTTGCTCATCTATCGGTGTTTTTGGCAAGGGATACAAATATAAACTGAAAAACGCCACTCAGTCTATAGATTGCCACTCAAGAAAAATGTAAAACTCACCTGCTATCTGCTGCTCCTTTTACACAATACTGAAAAGACTCCTGACTTTGTTCCCTGTGAGATAACACTTTCATAATGTGGTCTGCGCTCACTTTTCAGCTTCCCCAAACCATGCAGAAGCACTTGGTGAGGGTTTGCTTTTTTTTTTTTAATTATTATTTATGGAAATGGAATGAGATAGCTTTCTCAGACATATGCACACAAGATGTCTTGTAGGAAAGCTGCTAAAACATTGGCCTCTCATAAGTCAGCTCTTCAAAGTGTAGGATAAGGAAAATGTCTTTCTCTAGTGTGGAAATCCATGGGGGATGAGACCAGAGGGAAAGGTCACTGCCAAAGCACGTGGAAGTGTGCTCTCTTCTAGACTGTTTTGTCATCTGAGAGGCCAGACAAGAGATTCATCTGAGAGGCCAGAGGAGAGATGAACCAAGAGCACCTGCAAAAATTCATCTGCTGGGGCAGGGAAGGGGGAGGAGGAAAGGGAGAAGAGAAAAAGAGAGGGGGGGGGAGAGAGAGAATAGGAAAGAGGAAGGGGGAAGAGAAGGGGAGACAGGCCATGATGGAGAGAGAAACAGAAAGGGAGGAGGAAGAGAGAGGGAGAGGGGAGAGAGAAAGAGAAGGAGGGAAAGGGGGAAGGAAAGAGGGAAGAGAGAAGGGGGGAGGGAGGAGAAAGACTGACTCTTGGAAATAAGACTCCTTAGGAACAAAACAAATCAGTGGAGAAGGGCACCTAAGTTTAATAGGACTTTTTCAACTTCTTCAGAAAATCTGTAACCTAATTTTAAAAAATAATCAGGATATAATATTAGGTACCACTGTGTCACCTTTAACAATGTGTTTTTGTGAGTCTTCTCCTGCCCCCAGCTCCCCCATGCCCTGTCACGTGTTTCACCCTCATAGCTGATGTCAGATTTTTTCTCCTTTCATGTCCCATTTGTCCTTTAGCTCTCCCCCCATCTTTCCTCAAGACCTAATATGGTCTCTCTTGGTCGATTTTCCAGATTTTTTAAAAAAGATTTTACTTATACTCACACCTTGTAAAATATTTACATTAAGATCCCTATAAAAGAAAGAACACCCAGTTCTTGTCTTTCTGAGTCTGGGCCACCTCATGTAGTGCCCCCCCAAAGGTATTAGGGCTCTTTGGGGGTGATTAGGAGAAAGTATGTCACCGGGCTTTGAGGTTTCAAAAGACTCCTACCATTTTAAATTAGCTTTCTCTGCGTCCTGCTTATGGTTTGAGGCATGAGTTCTAAGCCACCATGAATTCTAACCTTCTGGAACCAAAAGCCCAATTAAGCCCTTTAAAAAATAAGTTACTTTGGTCATGGTTTATTTTTTAGCACAGCCATAGAAAAGTAACTAAGACACCTCATTTAAAATTACATTTTCCAGATCCACTTATTGTTCTTCAAAATTCATTATTTCATTTGTTTTTCTTTACAGCAGAATAAAATTGCATTACACAATGGAATATATTTACTACATTTCATTATCTATTCATCTATTGGTCAGCACTAGGCTGGCTTCATGTCCTTGTTATCGTGAGCACAGGGGAAATAAACATGAATGAGTAAGTGTCTCTGTGGTCAATATGAAGTCCTTTGGAGTCTATCCCAGGAGCAGACTACCTGGGTCACATGGTAGCTCTAATTTGAATGCTTTGAGGAAGCTTTCATACTAATTTCCATAATGGTTGTACTAATGTGCACTCCCACCAAGAGTGAACAGGGCTTCCTCTTCCCCTATCTCCTCCCCAATATTTTTTTTTGTCAGAAGGAAACCTGTAACTTATTTCAAATCTGATTTCAGTTTCACCCATTCAAATGGCCCCATGTTTTACATTCATCTTCCTGTTCAAGAGGCTTGCCTTGAGTGATACCCAGGGTCATTTGAGGAACTTGATGAACAGGTTACACATGGGTAGCTTGAATGATGAATTTATGGATGTGAAAAAAAAAAAACATCCCACTTGACAAGCAGCTGGTCTACTAATGAGAATGGTCTAAAACAAGCCATTAGCTACAAAAGAATAGGCACCATTTATGGAGAGACCAAATGAATGGCCACAGGTCTAAGAGCCTGGTAGACAGAATCCCAGAGTTCCATGATCAGATGCTGTTGTTACGTTACTGGTAATATTTAAATTGGCAGCACCCAATCTGGTTTGTTCTTAATCAGCTGCCATCTTCCTGACTAGACAAGGCCTGTGGCCATGAGCGGCGGCATATTTTCAGCTGCCACTCCCTCAGGTCACTGGCTCAAGGGGCCAGCTCAGGCGGCTGGCTCAGCCACCCACGAGACACCAGTGTGGGAGATGGCTCTGCCGATCTCCCACGCTGTCTCCACAAGGTTGGGCTTAGCCCAGACCATCCCACCATCCACACAATGCCCAGTAGAAATGAGACTCTAATGCTTAAATTATCCAAAGGCTTTATATGTTTGGGAATGCTCAATAACAAAATGCCCACACAATTAGAGGTGTAACTGAATACCTAACCTAGATCATTCAACTACCTTAGACCGATAGAGACACTCGGACATCTGCTGCTGCCATGTTCCCCTCTCTCTGGTCCTCCTCTTCCTTCTCCTCTTCCTTTCCTTACTCTTCCTCTTCCTTTCCTTACTCCTCCCACCTTAGCTCCTCCCAACTTTGGAGGGGTGTGGAATATGCTACTACATTGTTATAAGGATATTTATTTAATTTCATTTTATGTGCATTGGTGTGAGTTACAGACAGTTGTGAACTACCATATGAATGCTGGGAGTTGAACCCAGGTCCTTTGGAAGAGCAGACAATGCTCTTAACCACTGAGCCATCTCTCCAGCCCCTGAAAGGATATTAATTTAATGTCACTATGTGTAACAGCAAGAGTCTGAGCCCTATGGGTTTGTGAAGGTCAGAGCTGCATATGACAGTGAACATCATATTTGCCTCTAGCTGTGGTCACCACTACACCGAAGACTGATGTCCTGGGTGCCAAGGCAATGAAAGACATGCGGTTAGACAAGGGAACTGGAAGACTGGAAGTCTCTTGAAAGAAACATGTGGGTTTTTTTTTTTTTTTTCTTTATCAAATGTTTATTCTGTTTATCAATTGGGAGGTTTGTTCAAACTATCACACCGGGTTTACATTGTTTAGAAATCTCACATTTATCTGGGCAGTGGTGGCACACGCCTTTAATCCCAGCACTTGGGAGGCAGAGGCAGGTGGATTTCTGAGTTCAAGGCCAGCCTTGTCTACCGAGTGAGTTCCAGGACAGCCAGGGCTATACAGAGAGAAACCCTGTCTCGAAAAACCAAAAAAAAAAAAAAAAAAATCTCACATTTATGTATTTTAATATTGTAAGAATCCTTCTGTAAAATTTAGGCATCCAGAAGAAGTTGTAAAAAGATAAAATGAATGGCTTTTGAAGGTAGAAACAATATCAAAATGCAGTATTTTTCTGGGATGGGAGATGGCTTAAGCTGCTAATAACACCAGCTGCTCATACAGAGGACCTGGTTTTGGTTCCCAGAACTTACACCGTGGCTCAGAAGTATCTGTAACTTCAGTTCCAGGGATCTGATGCCCTCTTCTGGCCTCTGAAGGCGCCAGGCATGCATGTGGGACACACACACATATATATATATATGCAGGTAACATTCATAAACAAAAAATAAAGTCTTTTTTAAAAAATGGTATTTCCTCAAATATATTATTTAATTGGCTGTATTAATTACAACTGTCAATCTCTGGTCCTGTTACTCTGATTAACTAACAGTATGCATATTACACTATTAACTTATAATTATGTATGCATTACATGTATTATTTGCTATAATATATCATTCCAAATCAACATCTATTTTCATGTTGCTATGGTCATATCCAAAAACATAGAAAGATCATGGCATGGATGGTTATGGATTTTCTTTCTTCAAAGAGGGTTAAGATTATTAAAATTATAATTTAAAAATTTGTGTGCATGTGCACACATATTAGAGCGTTTGGGAGTTGGCTCTCCATTTATCTTGAGGGTCTCAGGGACAAAACTCAGGTTATCAGGCTTGGCAGCAAGTGGTTTTTACCTGATGAGCCATCTTGCTGGTGGCCCTGTTGTTGTTGAGACAGGGTTTCCCTATGTAGCTCCCAAGGGCTGGCTTTACAGTCATGTGCCCAGAGAAGGTTGTCTCTAGGCTGTCGTTTGCAAGAGCCTGCCCTATGTGCCAGGCTTCTGAGAAATCCTCAGGCTGCTCTGTATGTTGGCAGCTTCCCCAATTCCCATTTCTCCACTGCATCTTTTATCCATTTTCTAGCTGATGGACAGTCGTTTCTAATGTTTGGTGATTAAGAATCTGCTATCATGTGAGTGTGCATACAGGTTTCTGTGTGTGCAAACACATGTTTCTATTTTTCTTGAGTTATAAGAGTAGATTTAGTGGATTGCATGGCTAGTGTATGTTTTGCTTTTTGCAAACCCCCCTCATTCTTTTCTGAGGCAGCTAGACTGTTTTTGCACTCCCACCAGCAATGTACAAGCAGCCCTGAGTTCTGGCATTTCAGAGTTTAGAGTTTCTGCAGTTGCTCTTGGAGCCTCACGAGGTCTTTTTGATGGGCACTCACAACTGTTTGTCTCCCATGGAACTGAGACATAAAGGAAACAAGAAAAAAAACTTCTTCCCATAAAATTGAAGAGTGGGAACAGGTGTGGAAAAGACCCAAGGAATGTGCGTGGCATTGGGCAGTCTGCTTTGGCTGAGCAACCATGTGGGTGGTAGACACAGACTCTCCCCTCTCCCCCAGAAGCTCCTACTGGAGCCTTCAAAGTTCCCTTGTGTTTTGAAAGAAAACAAAGAAGGGAGTTACTGGGGAGTCTCTTATTGGGCAAGTTCTCAGGGATTGACAAACTTTGTGAAGCCAGCCGGCAATCCAACCCCTACTTCCCCCACCAAGAACCCGCTGACCCCTAAAAAGCAGCCCACAGGTACTTGTGGAATGGTTGAAATGAATGAGTCAATGAATGAGGCTGTGTGAGCACCCCCCCACCCCACCCCCACCCCCCGTTTCCACCCCCATCATCCTTTAGTGTTTAGTGTAAATCATTATGTTCTTTCTCTCAGTCCAGGGAAAGTTTTCCTGGCCACATTGTTACCATCTCTCCCATCTGTTTCTCCACACGTTGCCCCTCCCTTTCTGTCTTTCACACTTCTCTTCTTTTTGCAGGCCCTTCCTTCCTTCTCCAAGCCCCTCCCTCCACTTTCTATCCAGTATCTGCCTTGGATGACAGATGCCTAAGCTTTCGCTCTTATCCCATATCCAAGCACATGCATCTTCTAGACGCACATAAGAGGAAAGCATCTGTCTGTCTGGTCTTCTGGCCTTTCAGCTCCCACTGAGCCTCTGAAGAGCTCAGGGCTTGGATCAAGTCTTATGTTTTTGATCCTGCCCTTTCCAGCAGAGACCAGTCCAGTATGTATGGCCCCTCTTCACCAAGGCAGAATAAGAGCCTGGGTACCAAGGGACATGACTTTGGGTTCTGGTCCCGCTTTCTTTTGTTGAAAAAAATAATAAGTTTTTATTTATTCTTTGGGAATTTCACACAAAATATTTTGTTCATATTCATCCCCCCCCCTCCCCAGATCCCCAGTCAAGCTGGTGTCTTAGTTACTATTCTATCGCCATGAGGAGACACCACGACCAAAGCAATTTATAACAAAAAGCATTTAAGTAGGAACTTGCTTGCATGATTATTGTGGCAGGGAGCATGGCTGCAGTCACACCTTCTCCAACAAGGTCACACCTCCTAATCCTTATCAAACAGTTCCACCAATTGGGCACCATTGCACCTTCAAACAAATGAGCCTGAGGGTGGGGGTGGGGCAGACATTCTCATTCAAACTTCCACATCAGGTGCTAATCCCCTGGGGGCAAAAATGAACTTTCCCTCCTCCAGAAGCTATCCAATGCTGAGAGCCTTTGAGCTGGGGGTGATTGTCTGGAATTTTGTCTGGCTTGAGGTTTTCAGGTCTGACGCGTGCTGCCACAGTCTCTAGAAAGCACAGTTTTGAAGTCATATGCCATCTCTGGTGCCTATGATCTTTCCACCTTCTCTCCACATGATCCATAAGCCCCAAGTACAGGGAGGGAGATGATGTAGACCCTGATGTCTTTTGTTCTCTGCACACTGACCAGTTTAGGTTTCTGTATTAATTACCATCTACCGCAAGAAGTGTGTCTGATAGGGGCTGAGAATCAGTGATTTGTGGGTGTGGCAATAACTCATTAGTCTTATTGTTGTGTTCACTTAGTAGAATAACAGTAATAGATTTCCCCTTCCTGCCTACTAATGCTTCTTTTCTTTTGAAACATAACAACAGATATTTTGGGATTCTAGTAGAAGCCTTTGAGGGGGTAGAGGTTGGTCTCTGTCACCCCCTAACACACACACACACACACACACACACACACACACACACAAAACCACATAGTGTTGCCCAGTCAAAGCTGACTCTACCCAACATCACACACAGTCTTCAGATCTTTTCCTCACCTGTTCCTATTTAGTCACAAGTTCGTGGTCTCATTGACAATGTTGGATAGGGGAACCATGGGACTTTTGACAAATGCAGGTGGTTCCCTGTTTCCTAGCTAAAAGGAAGTTAAGGAATTCTTTAACCTGCACTTCTCTGTTCTTTTCTTGAGAGTGGCCTAAAGTGCTTACTTTTATGGTTCTAAGTCGTATACACAAAGGACCTAGCACACAGTAGACATGAAAAGAACAATTGATGTGATGTCTGGTAATTCCCGCCTTGAGTGAAAAAGGGCTGGGGACATAGCCCAGTCAGTAGCTGTAAAGTAAACTCAGGTCATGAGGACCCAAGTTAGAGAGCTACAGAAAGAACCCACCTGGGAAAAGAGAGAGAGAGAGAGAGAGAGAGAGAGAGAGAGAGAGAGAGAGAGAAAGAGAGAGACAGAGAGAGAGAGAGAGAGAGAGAGAGAGAGAGAGAGACAGAGAGGGAGAGACAGGGAGAGACAGAGAGACAGAGAGGGAACTAGGTGTGGTTGATAGGTATACTTACAAGTCCAGTCCTGGAGAGGCAGAGACAAGCAGATCTCTGCCGCATACTGGCTAACCTAGCCTCCTTGGTAAGTTCCAGGCTACTGAGAGACTGTGCCTCAAAGATAAAAACAATATAGATAGTGCCCTAGGAACTACAGCTGAGATTCCTCTGGTTTCCACATGCATCCACATGTGCACCTCTCTCCACATATGTGCACCTGCACACACATGAATACACACACACACACGTTACAACTATGGATGCAATTAGTAAATTGTTTTCTAATCCTCTTTGTCAAAATCAAATAAAAACAAACAAACAAAAAACAAACCTGCAAGAATTTCTAAGGCTGATAAAGGAACTGCCTGGGTAAAGTCAGGGTATCTAAGGTAGGTGTCGCTTAGCCAGGCTAATGGGTCACACACTCTAAAGAGACAGTGGACAAGCGTGTGTAGTAGTTAACAATACTAGTCCTAGGGAGGTGGAGGCAGAAATTCCAGGCCATCCTAAAATAAAAATGTAGCCTGAAGCTACATAAGGGAGAGAGGAGGGAAGAGAGGGGGAGGGGGAGGGAAGAGGGAGAGAGAGGGAGAGGGAGACAGAGACGGAGAGGGAAAAGTATTTCTTGGGGTTCTAAAACCCAGAAGGCTTTTTAAAAAACCTCCTTTTGGTGTTTGAAAGCATTTCCAGTTCCATGAGGAGCAAAAATAAACACTTGCAATGTCACTACGGCAAGCAAGTAGGTGATTTTTACTCCAGGTAAAGTGGGGGGGGGGGGGCTGTGCACAAAGCCAGGGTTATTTTTAGCATCTGGTGAAGGCCCATTCATTATTCTTTTGACAGTAAGAATAAAGAAAGCAATTAGAACTCCAGGTAACTCAGAAGCACTCCCAGAGAAGCCATAACCCAAATAGAAGGCAAGTGAGGTTCTCATACTTCCCAGTGATTGACAGAACTGAGAGACAACGGAACGTATCTGACCTTGATGATGTCCTGTCGCAGGGTCAGGAGAGATGGAAACACAGTCCTTGGGTAGTCCTTAGCTCAGCAGTGGCACAGACAATACTCACATGGACATGAGAATGATTCCATTAAATCATTAGGTTACTGATTTAAAAAAACAAAGTGAACAAAGTGAAGCCATCGTGTTGCAGGATAGTGGATCACACTGTGAACGCCAAGATTGTGTTGTTGGCTGGAAAAACCTATTTCTAGTTTCGGTGTGGCTCAGCCTTAGCACACACCTTTAATCCCTCTGGCTGGAATACAGAGCCACTCTTAGCACACAACTTTAAACCCAAACAATGAAAGTAAAGAAGATAGTTTTTGGAAGGAAGCATTCATGTTTGAAAGTGATGTCTAATTGAGTGATAGACGAAGTGACGAATCAGAAAAAGATCTGACAGAATAGGATCCGCCCAACTCTCAGAAGGAGAGCGGAGAGAGGCAACAGAGCAGAGGAAGGCAGAGGAGGCAGTTTTACTGGGACACTTATAGAGAGACGGGTTACAGAAAGAGAAAAAGCTAGACACAGGTGAAGACAGGATGAGACAGAGAATGAGAAGGAGCCAGAAGATTAGAACAGATTGCCAAAGTTAGTATGAGTCCAAGCAAAGCAACTGAGGAAAAAGGCAAGAGAGAAACCAGACTGAATCAGAGTGGAAAGGAGTTTTGAACCCAAACATCTGAGTTGAATCATCCAGCCAGAGAGCAGAAAGAACTAGAAAGGGGTGAGCTGATTCAGCAGCAAGTCTCAGAGGATGAAAACACTCTAGGCCTAGATGAGATTGTACGGAGGCTAGAAGCTTCCAGGACTAGGCCTAGGTTAGCAGTCTCCAAGACTACAGTTAAAGCAGGAGAATAAAGTGTACCTTTACAGCATTGTACTTACAGTTTCTGAGTCATATAACTATTATCACCTACAATGCACAGATAAGACGACGTGAGACTTAATGAGGGAAGAATAAAAGGGAAGAAAGAAATGAAAGTGTCCTAGCATTTCCCACGTACAGCAGTTTGTCCTTAGAGTATATGGCAGCTCTCTGGAGTGGGAAGTCCAGTTGCACACAGCTGTGGCATTTAATGCTTAAATGTAACCAACAGAGCGACTGTTTGTTTGTGTGTATGCTGACCCACGCGTGTGCATGTGGACTTGCTATGGCTCCAGTGCGGAGGTCATAGGACATCTTGCTGGGATTGTTCTCTCTCTCTTTACCATGAGAGCCGAGGGTTATAGTAATCAGACTCAGGTCATCAGGCTTAGCAGCAGGGGTCTTTATCTACTGATCCATCTCACCTGCCCCAAGAATATTTTTAAGTGTTTAACATTTGGGGGGGGGGGGCTGGAGAGATGGCTCAGTGGTTAAGAGCACTGACTGCTCTTCCAGAGATCCTGAGTTCAATTCCCGACAACCACGTGGTGGCTCACAACCATCTGTAACATGATCTGATGCCCTCTTCCGGTATGTCTGAAGACAGCAACAATGTACTCACAGACATAAAACAAAAATCTTAATTTTTTTTTTCATTTTATTTTATGTACATGGGTGTTGTACCTACACATATGTGTCTGTCTATGCACTACACATATGCCTGGTATGCTCAGAGATTAGAGGAGGGTGTCTGACATTCTTGAACTGGAGTTACAGTTGTGAGCCACAGTGTGGGTGCTGGGAATTGAACCTGGGTCACCCCGAAGAACAGCCAGTGCTCTAGCCCCCTGCACCAATGATATTTTAGCAAGCAAAATGAGAATGGTTTAGGGAGGGAGGAAAGAGGACTCTAGAGGTGAAGTGAAACCTTACTTTTTCAGAGAGTGAAATGATTAGACCCCACGCTAGATGGCTTAAACGACACGGATGTATTGTATATCGTATCACAGGCCAGAATGTGACAGCTATGCAGGCTGGAAGTTCTCAGGGCTGGTTCCTTCTATGGGCTCTAGAGGGTTGGGACCTGCTCTCTGAAGAAGTTGCCTCCTCTTCATTTACCACCCCCTGACCCTGTGTCTCCACACTGTCTTTCCTTTCCATTCAAAAGTCCCCTTTTGCAAAAGCTAAGTTTGAATTTCGTCTTCTAGGTGGCTGTTGGGGTGTATTTGTCAAGGAGGGAGAATTAAAAGCTACTGGGCAGCTTGTTGGGTATGTTACCTATATGTCTCCATAGGGTGTGAGCCTCCCACTGCTGCCTTGCCAGAGCCCTGCAAGTGTTCTGTATAGGGCAGTGTCATGTGACCACAAAAGGAATAAATACAGACATCATGGGAAGCTAACCCCCAAGGGAGATGAACCTCAACCCTTTTGGGGTCAAATAAATCTTTTACACGTCACTGAAGACCATTGGAAAACACAGATATTTATATTATGATTCATAGCAGCAAGATTACAGTTACAAAATAGCAGTGAAAATAATTTTATTGTTGGGGGGTCACCATAACATGAGGAAGTGTATTAAAGGGGAAGTGCATTAGGAAGGTTAAGAACCACTGCCCTAGGAAATGTCGGGTGACAGGAAGAATAAGAAGTAAGCGGGGGGGGGGGGGGGATTCAGTTGTAAGCATCTCTTATTTGATTTCTCTTTTAGTGTTAGCATGCTCTACTTCTTCCAAGGCCACACCCATTCCAACAAGGCCACACACACCTCCTAATAGTGCCACTCCCATGGGCCAAGTATATTCAAACCATGGTATTACTTGGTGACTATTTATTGAGCATCTTCCAAATGTCAGCCCTTGCCAGACCCTGGGGGACAGCAGTGAACACGATCATATCTTTGCCCATTCAGGGCTCACACTTAAAATGGAGAGATAGACGAGAAATGTATAGAAAATTAGTAAAGAAAAGTTGGGAAGGATAGATAAGGCACAGTGACAAAAGGCTGTGATCTGCAAGGGCCTTTCCCCGGGAGCTTGCGTTTGAACAGATCTCAAAGGATAAGAAGTAAACATTGTAACCAAAGCGTACAGTGGGGGTGGGGGTGGGGGCGGGGCTATAGCAGTAGCCAGGAGCTGGCCAACCACAGGCTCATGGTTTCTGAGGTCTGGGACCCCAAAATGAAAACCATGAATGTTGGGGGAAGTGGGTGGGAGGGGAGGAGGCAGTGGGTAAGGCGGTCTTGGCCGTCAGGCTTCGCTAAGGCAGCACCAGTTAGAGGCACCAAGTAGAGGCAGACGCAGTAGAGAAAATTAGGTGTGCCCTGCTTCCCATTTGTACTCTTGAGTGTGCACACCATGGGCTTGTTCTGGCTCTAGCGTGTACTCACACACATGTACATAGGAAAGCAGACGGAGAAAGCTGACACCAGCTCACCTTTCACATACATGCCAACTGAAAGAGCCCTTGCTTAAGCACAGCCCCATGGGTCACGGACAGCATGAATAGTGTCATGGACACAGGGCTTTGTCCATATCCCCTATATTCCCCCCTAGAGACCCATTAGTGAAACAAATCCCTGTGAGAGTGAGCTGGCTTCCTCCCAAGGATTCCTCCAAGCTGTGTGGAGGACATTTGGAGTGAGTCAGAGACCAGCTCTGCCCTTTGCTGCTGTGGCAGTTCAGTGTGTACTGTGACAGCACAATGTTTCTATTTCAGACTCCAGCCCTTTCTTCATCTCTTTCCAGGCCTGCCTCCTCCTGGCTTCCTTTCTCCACCTGGGTCACCGCCACCCCCACTCCCCTATGATTCACTCTGCAGCTCCCTCCTAGTTCTCTGGCTGTAACTTCCTAAGTTTCTGTTTCTCTCCAGCTTTCTTTTCCTGCTGGCTCTGACCCTCTCCCCAACACACACACACACACACACACACACACACACACACACACACACACACACATGCACCCCTCCATGTTTGGGATTTTTCTTTTCCTGCCTTCCAGGAAAAAACTGATGTGGCCTGTCGTGGTGCAGAGGTCCCTTACAGGCCTCCCTGGGCTGGGGGTGGGGGGGTGGCTCTTACTGAGCAGCCACAGCTGGTGCGGGACTGGCCACCTTAGTTGGAGGCGGTGGGACAGGAGGAAAGGGAACGGGGTGGGGGTGGGGGTCAGGAGAAAAAGCTGAGTCTGCAGAACGAGAAACAAAAAAAAAAAGGAAAAGCTGGGGGGGGGTGAGCACCAGCCCCTCCTAAGGAGACCAACTGTCACCATCTACTAGGCCTGTTAGATGTAGCAGTGAGGACCTTTGATCTTAGAAAGGCCAGCAGGGCAAAGCAGCACAGTTGGCTGACCACTCTGCAAGCTGTCACAAAACCCTGGGAGTAGGGGACCTGGGCTGGCAGAAAAGGGGTTGCTTTTTCCTCTCTCCTTTCCTCAGTGTCCCTCTTTTGAGGACTGCTGAAGACTAAGATCTCTCGGGGGTGGGGGGGCTTGAGGGTAGGAGAAGGGCTCTCTGGTCTTCAAGTCTCTGGGTGACAGTCAAGGTCTCACAGATCCTCCCAGGGCCTACTCTGACCTGAGCAAGGATGGCCCCACTGGTAGGCAGGGAGCCAGCGACAGGCTGGGAGGAGATCCGGAGCTCTGCCCCTGTTTCTTCTAGCCTGCTACATTGTATCCTCTGGAGCGGCCTTTGCAGGAAGAGCTTCATCTGGGATCACCAATGGAACAGGAAACAGTTGCTTGAAGAGGCTGTGTCCTGAACAGCTACTAACTGCTCCTAGCGCCCTGCTGGGGATGGTCTACCTGCGCCATGAAAAGGGTCATGAAAGAATACAGAAGTATGAAAGGTCAGATGGCACCTGCTCTGATCTAGCTGTTTCATTGTCTCCTTGGTGGCAGAGGAGTCTCCCTGTACCCTGGCAGCCTTAGTTGGACCTGTGCTGACACTAAGAGTTACCAGTGACTACACATATACTCTCCTCGGCTAGGGTGGCCTACCGCCACTTGTTTCTCCTGCCCTCAGCCTCCAGGAATGTTCAGAAGTGGAATACTAGGGACTGGGATTTGGCCACCCTCAAGAGGTTTGCTGGTAGGGCATGAGGAGGCCAGGTCTGCTGTTCCTGGGACAGCTAGTGAGGGCCTCCCATCCATGAGAAGTTTGGCTCCCTGGCATTGTACACAAACAAATGTCTTCATTGTAAGAAACTTACCTTGGGAACATCCCTTCTCCCATCTGGCCTAGAGTCCTCATTTGCGCCACAGGGAAGAGAACAGATGAACCCTAAAGCACTCCCTTGTGGCATCTGAAAACCCAACAACTCATTCATACACCCAAGGACTTCTGGGTACCAGGTTCAACAGCAGCCTGCAAGACAAGGCATCTGTCGAGCCATGGAAGAACAGATGATTGCAGATAAAGCAAGCGTGGGGAAGGCAAGGCTGGGCAGGCAGTGAGATCAATCCCAGACTTAGAGACCTCAGAAGGCTGTGTGATAAGGTGGTTTCTTTTTATTTTCTTCCTTCCTTCCTTCTTCTTTCCTTCCTTCCTTCCCTCCCTCCTCTTCCTCCTTTTAGTTTTTGTTTTGTTTTTTTGAGATAGAATCTCTCTCTACACAGCCCTGGCTGGCCTGGAACTCTGTTAGACCAGTCCAGGCAGGCTTGGAACTCACAGAGATCCACCTGCCTCTGCCTCTGCCTCCTGAGTACTGAGAATAAAGGCATACACCGCTTGGTTTCTATTGTCTATGCCAGAAGGAAGCAGTCACAGCAGAAGGGGCTGAGGCTAGATAGGAATTGTGGCTGATCTGTCCTTGGGTGAACTTGAAGGATGTGGGGGAGAGTGGGGACTTTGAGCTCCTTGGAGGGCCCTGCAGGTGGGGCTGATGGCATGGGCTTTGTGTAAATGTGTGTGGCTGTGTTCTGAGAAACCCAGTGAGGCCCTAGTCACAAGTGAATTGTCCCTAAGAAACACTGGGCTCAGATTCCACCTGCTTTGTTGAATCTGCATATGTAAGCATATGTAAGCTTCAAGCCTCTGCTTATCCAACCCAATTCATTGCTTGTCCCAAACTCTCCCACACAACAAACAAGGTGCAAGAGAAGGCTTCCTGGGTGCAGGAGAGGAGAGAGGGGCACACCTAAAGGAATTTTCAATAACTTCCCCAGCTGCAGACTTGGTGTCTGCAGCCAACACTTTGGGGTCTTCGACAGCTTCATGACAGGCAAGGGGGTGTGAGGAACTGGGATGGGGCTCTTTGTATACTTGAAGTGAATGACAATACCCACTTCTCCTTTGCCTCGCTGAGAGAGTAAGCAGAATCTATCAGGTTGGCTGACAAGAAGAGGAAGCATGGGCGAGAGCAACTAAGGGGAGACAGACAGGTATATCCTAGGGAGGGCAGAGGGGTCCATGTTAGGAGGTGTTTTTCTGGCTTCCTTGTCTTTCATTTCTCCTCTAGCTCCTTTGACTTGGACCTCTTCCTAGCTCCATCCCTACCCATGGTCCTCCATTCCTACCCATGGTCCTTCACACTTAGAAAGGTCTCACGTCTGCCCCACAAGGTGCAGCTGCTCCTTTCACATAGTGTGCAATGGTAGAATGCAGACAGAGCAAACCTCACCGCACTGTCTAACATGGTACAAGACTTCAGCACCAAGGGGACTGTGCCACAGGGACCATTCCTGAAGTGAGGCCTCTCAACCTTGCTCTGAGTGCTGGGTCCTGGACCATGGATCCTCTTTGTCTGCAAGCCAGGGTGTTCAGAATCCCCAGTCAGTACACCTCTGCCAAGGCTGATTTCTGCTCTCTGTCAGGCATGCTGTCATCGCTGTCATCTTGCCTGCACATACAGCCCACTCAGTGTGGGGCTGGGCTGGTGCCTTGGGAGCTCCCTGCCCAACAACCTCAGCCTTCAGGATATATTTACTTAAAAAAAAAAAAAAAGGCCTCACACTTTGGCTTCTTGCCCAGGGGCTAGAGCCTGTTGGTGGTTGTTTCCTACACTTTGGTCATCACAATTTTTCAACGAGAAGCCCCAGCGCGTGCGCGTGCACGCACACGCGCGTGCACACACACTGAGATGCACAGGAATACACATTCATGAAGAGACTAATTCACATCCATATACAAACCACCATCACACCGACACACACAGACACACATGTCTCCTACTGCATGTCCCTAATACACAGATTCATCCACACGCAGTGACATCCACTCCCTGCCACCACCAAACCCACAGCACACACTCGGCTACACACACAAACACCAGCACAGCCAGGCAGGAGGAAGAGGCCGTGCCTTTTTTTTTTTTTTTTTCTTGTTGGAAGAGAGGCTAGAAATTTCCCACTTTCCACGAGATCTAGTTTCTCACCCTTCCCCCATTTAAGAAAAAGAAACAAAAAAAAAAAGCAAAACTTTCTGGCCTCATCTTTTCTTGGGTCCTGCCCAGATAGTGCTGTAACTTTAAGGAAGTTGGAACAAGAGAGAGAGAGAGAGAGAGAGAGAGAGAGAGAGAGAGAGAGAGAGAGAGAGAGAGAACACACACGAACAACCCCAGATTTGGCCTCTTTCCCTGTCCAGTTTCTAGTGTCATTTATGAAGCAGAGTTCATGTTGCTGAAACTCATTGTTGTTTTGTTGAAAGGAGTCTAGCAGCACAGAGCCTTTCCTGCAGCCCTTACTCAGTGCTGTCCCAGGCATCCTGTTCAGCAGAGTGTGCAAACCGGCCAGGTCCCCCTCCTCCAGCATCCTGGTCCTGCCCCAACATCCTGGTCCTGTGGACTTGTAAGCAATCCAGTCCTTAGGTGCTTTCGGTCCATCTTAAAAGATTTCAGCTTGACTTCAGAAGAACAGTTTGGAGGTAAGTCAGGAAAGAAGGGGCCCCCTGTGGCTGGGGGTGAGGAAGTTAGGGGTGTGTCCTTAGCACATCCCTGTGGGTTTGAGGGACTTGGAACAGGCTCCTACTCTGCCTTTCAGAGAGCATCTGCTTGGACGACAGTCTCAATCCCAGATCTCCCAGCTGCATTTGGGCTGAGCCTCTGGCCCCCCTGCCTTAGCTGAGAGGTCCTAGCTGGTTTATTTAGGCAGCTGCCTGGGGTAGTTTGAACAGAACAGGCCACAGAGTGGGAGGGGTGGAGGGTGTGTGTGCATGCATTGCACAAGGGGCCTTGTCTGGACCAGGGCAGCAAAACATACCTATGGGGGGCTCTAGTGGGAGGGGCTGTAGCCAGGATGTGGGAGGGCAGAAGGGAGGTTCTGTGAAGTACTGGGGGAGGGGGGTGACTGGAAAACAGATTTCAAGCCATAAAGTCAGCTAGGAACAGGCCGAGGCAGAAAGAGCTGTGTGCAAAGGAGAAGCTGGGGTCCACTTCCATCTTATCTTCACCCTGCCTGCCTGCACGACCTTGGCAAGTCTCAGCCCTCCTCTGGGCTTCCTTTTCTTCTTCTATTGGGGGTGATGGTGGTGGGTTAGATGGTATTGGATTTTGACTGGGTTATGTGGAACAGGGCCTTCTAACGGGGAGAGTTTGGGCAGAGGTCTGAGGAGGGACAAGTCCTTTCTGTAAATCCCTAGGCTCACCCCGGTGGCATGCCCTTCCCCATAGGACGTACCATGCGGGCACTGTGCCTGCTTTGCTGGGCTGTTCTCCTGAACCTGGTGCGAGCTTGTCCAGAGCCCTGTGACTGTGGGGAGAAGTATGGCTTCCAGATTGCAGACTGTGCCTATCGTGACCTAGAGGGTGTGCCACCGGGCTTCCCAGCCAATGTGACCACACTGAGCCTGTCAGCCAACAGGCTGCCAGACCTGCCGGAAGGAGCCTTCAGGGAAGTGCCCCTATTGCAGTCGCTGTGGCTGGCGCACAATGAGATACGCTCCGTGGCTGTTGGCGCTCTGGCCCCTCTGGGCCATCTCAAGAGTCTGGACCTCAGCCACAACCTCATCTCTGAGTTTGCCTGGAGCGACTTATACAACCTAAGTGCTCTGCAGCTGCTCAAGATGGACGGCAACGAGTTAGCCTTCATCCCTCGGGATGCCTTCCGCAGCCTCCGTGCCCTGCGTTCCCTGCAGCTCAATCACAACCGCCTGCACGCTTTGGCCGAGGGAACCTTCGCGCCGCTCACTGCGCTGTCCCACTTACAGATCAATGACAACCCTTTCGACTGCACCTGTGGCATTGTGTGGTTCAAAACATGGGCCCTGGCCACAGCAGTGTCTATTCCAGAACAGGACAACATTGCCTGTACTTCACCCCATGTGCTGAAGGGTACCCCATTAAGTCGCCTGCCACCCCTGCCCTGCTCAGCTCCCTCAGTGCAACTAAGCTACCAGCCCAGCCAGGATGGAGCAGAGCTACGGCCTGGCTTCGTGCTGGCACTCCACTGTGACGTGGATGGACAGCCAGCCCCTCAGCTTCACTGGCATATTCACACCCCAGGCGGCACAGTGGAGATAGCCAGTCCTAACGTAGGCACTGACGGACGTGCCCTGCCTGGCGGCCTTGCAGCCAGTGGGCAGCCACGCTTCCAGGCCTTTGCCAATGGCAGCCTGTTTATCCCTGACTTTGGCAAGCTGGAGGAGGGCACCTATAGCTGCCTGGCCACCAATGAGCTAGGCAGTGCTGAAAGCTCTGTAAATGTGGCATTGGCCACTCCAGGCGAGGGGGGAGAGGATGCAGTGGGGCGCAAGTTCCACGGGAAAGCAGTGGAGGGCAAGGGCTGTTATACAGTTGACAATGAGGTACAGCCATCCGGACCAGAGGACAATGTGGTTATCATTTACCTCAGCCGTGCTGGGCCCCCAGAGGCTGCAATAGCATCAGAAGGGAGGCCTGTGCAGCTGCTCTCAGGCATATTCCTACTAGTCCAAAGCCTGCTTGTTCTCTTCCTTGTCTGCTTCTAACTACACTCTGCCCTGGTTGGCTAGAGCCTTCCTAACTCCCCCTGACCACGTTCCTGCCAAAGTTCCTTCTTAGCACCATGAGGTCTGGAGTTGGCGAGGCCTGAGGTTAGCTAGCCTACCACCTTTTCTAAGCTCTTCCAGGCTACCCACTACTCAAACTTGCAGATCTGCTCAGAACTAGCAACTGGGATAGAACTATATCCCAAAACTCATTGTCTCTAGTGCTAATTACTGCTGACATCACTGCCTGTGCTAGCAGGGGCAGCAAGCTAACAGGGAAACAACGATGCCCTGACCTGACCCACTTTGAAAGTGCTAGGCATGGGGATAAGGAGCTTGCGGAGGCCATCCAGGTAGGCATTAGGGCTGGGCTAGAAGGGGGTCTGGAGTGGCCAGTACAGGATCTGGAAAGGAGGTACCCCAGGCAATGGCTGGGGAAGCTAAAAGCTCTCCCTAGCCTCATGATGCTCTCCGATGAGATGTGGAAATCATGATGTGGAAATCATCCGTGGCTGGGCCTTTCTCTCTTCTCACCCCAAGTCCCACAGCTTGTGCCTGTTTCTTGACACACTTGCTCCTCCTGTCTTTCCAAGTATGCATCAGTAGCCTGCCCCCTCCCAAGAGGCTAGCTAGTCTGGGTAGCAGAAAAGAAAAAATAAACAGCATTTCTGATGCCCCACTTTCGTCTGTTTGGAATTCTGTTGGGAATCACAGAATCTTTATCAGAGGATGGGATGGCCATATGTCAGTTGTGCCAACACAAGACAAGGACCCGAGGACATATGTGGAGTATTTCAGGTGGCATGGGAGGGGAGCCCAGACTCATTACTAAGCCTTAACATGAGCCAAGCTGCAGATTTTCTGACTTCAAACTAGCCCATGGGACGAGGGAGATGGAATCCTGAGCATTGTCTTTAGCATTTTGGAAAGGGTTTGTAAGGTGACGGGAAGGCCTGGGCTGTATCCCCAAGAAAGTGTCAGGAATAGAGAAGGTTATGGTTGGGGACAGATTGGGCAAGAGGGAGGAAGGAAGGAGAATGAAGGGTGGGGAAGTAGGGGACAGAGCACAAGGAAGAAACTGAAGACAGGAGGAAGGAGGCAGGGGATAACACAGGGCACTCAGGCTCTCTCTCTCCAGATGGATGCTCCAACAGACTAGAAACCATTGACCCGAGTAGGACTGGGAATTGGGGATTAGCCAGAGCGGTGAGGTTGTAGATAGTTCTGCCAGCAGAGATGCTGCAGGACTCCAGGCCTGTGCTGGGTCAGAGGTGTCTCCCTAATCCCCACCTTTAAAGACTGGATGTATGCTATTAGGAGTGATGACCTTCAGGGGAAGGCCTGGCCTCTTTCCGGAGCCCTAGGACTGCTGAGCTCAGGAGATTGTGTCTGGAGTAGCAGCTGTGAGTCTGGCAGCTGGCCAGCCCCTCCCCCCTTACTGGGGTCCACATGTGGGGCCTCCTTTCTCCCTCATCCTCCTCCAACTTGCAGCACATGTCGAGTCCTTGTCAGCATCAACCAGCCAGGGCCAAGACTGTCTTCACATCTGAGAGAGAGCACCAGGATGGAGCCAGATTTCCTATGCTGTGTTCCTGGGGTAAGTTACTGCCCATCTCTGGGTTTCAGGTGTGTCAGAACTCAAATAACAAAGGGCAGGCTGGAAATGTAACTGCGTTGCCAAGGTGCTTGCCTGGCATGCACGAGGCCCTGGAATAGCGGTGCATGCTTCTAACTTCAACATTCAGGAGGTGGGCACTGAAGAAATAGGAAGATCAGATTCTTCTGCTGCACATTTGAGGAAATTTGAGTTCAGCATGGGCTACATGAGAGTCTATTTCCCCCAAAGCACAAAAACAAGGTAGTGTTTAAGGGTTCAATTGACTGACCATTTAGACTTGACAGTTCTGGCTTGGAGCTTAGCATCCATTTCCACTCACCACTGAGACAGCTGGGCCTCTTGGAGATTCATTCAATTCTAGCACCCGGCACCTACTGCCTGAGGCAGAGAAGCATGGGCGCTATTGTGTCCCAAGTGAACATGCTACTCTTTTGCTTTAGTCTTTGGGGGCTTTCACTGTCCTTAGAGTATAGCATGAATTTCCCATCCTCCCATGGATCCTCCGACTGGCTCCCGCATGTGGTCCACTCCTATCTGTGCCTTCTTGCGTTGCCTGTGAAGTTGCATCATCTTCGTCTTTACGTACCCTATGCTTGCCCTTCCCCCAACATGACCTTTTCTTGGTCTTCATTCGGTCGTCCTGTAGACTCAGTTTTCTACACCACCTCCTCCAGGAAGTTTTCTTGGATCTTCTCCCACCTTCAGAGTGAACCAGGCCCCTTTCTTTGACTCACACTGCCCTAGGTGCCCTGGACAGATTACATTCTCTTGTGACTGTCTCCTTGTTAAGGGCAGAGATGGAATCAGAGTGGTCCTCCTGTGACTGTGGATTATTGGTATCCAACATAGAAGGCATTTTGCAGTAGGTTAAGGAGAACTTTGAGCGTGTTTTCTTTGGCCCCTGGGCAGCCCAGATCACGGGTTTGAATGGTTAGAAGGCACCTCTGGTGACCTGTGCATGTGTTTGACCTATGGTTAGGAATAAACAGGCATAATTTTGGGGCTCCCTGATCCAAACAGGGTGAACCACACCAAGAGCATCCCTCTGCTTCATGCATCTTCCATCCAGTCCAAGACTCCGATGTGTCTGTATCTCTGCTGCCCCCGGATGCTCATTCCACTACCATTAGTCTTCTCTGCCCTGAGCCTTCCCTCCAAACCTTTCTTTATTCCTTGGAGTCTCTGCCATTCCTGCAGCCTCTTTTCCCCAGATCCTGCCTATTCTTTAAAACCTGAAAATCCAACATCTACACTGTCCAGGAATGGCATTGTAGGGTTCCCTAGTCACCCCAACCTGGGGATTCTCTCTATACCTACCCAGTGTCCAGCCCAGCACTTTGTTGGAATACCCGCAAGTGCTCCCAACTGCCCCAAATGGAGCTCAGATTAGATTTAGGGACAGTGTAGCTGGTTCCCCCGAGAGGCCTCCTCCAGTGAGAAGGAATGCTCTTCAGGGGCGCATTTATTACAGAGTGCACACTAACTTCTTTCATGACAACTAACGGCATTAAAACTACAAAAAAATCTGTTTTTTTGGAGTGGGCAGCTCAGTGGGGCCTCTTGGAGTCTGACTTGGCTGCGCAAGAAGGGGCGGGAGTGGTAGGAAGAGAGGAAAGAGAGAGCTGGGGCAGAGAGGAAGCCCACACAGGCTCCACCTTCATGGTGGGAGGGCTGGGGTTGAGGTGGGGCCAGCTGGGATGGGAGCTATTCAGGCCTTTCATCACCAACAGGGAGTAAGAGGGGCCTCACTGAGGCCCCGCAAGCGGATGGCAGAGCCAGTGTGCGGAGGAGAGGCCTAAATGTGCCCACCCTTACCCTGCCTGTTCCAAGACAAAGAACCCACTAGCTGTTTTCTCTAGAGCCCTAGCTGGTAGCCTGGTGGACAAGCACAGACCAAAGTCCTCTGAAAGCTGGTGGTGTAGACACAGTGACTCCAGTCCCCTGATCCCACAGGGATCGGCTGGCTGGCAGAGCTGCTGTTGGGGGAGGGGTTGCTGACATGAATGGGAGGGAGGATGGTAGACAGGAATGTGCCTCAGCACATAAAAGCAGGGTGGTGTGGTTTTCTTCACCCTCAGGGCTGGGTGCCATTGGCTTTGGCACTAGTAAGGGCTGCCTTCCGGAAGGCCTGCAGACTTGGGTTGTGTAGCAGTGTATAGGCCAGACCCCAGCGGGCCCTGCTCTGGCTGCCTTTGGGACCTGCTCCCTTGGCCAGCAGGTCCTTGGTCTGGAGCAATTGCATCCCTGAAAGAAAGAGAGAGAGAAGGGGAGGGAGGAAGGCCTTCTATGATCCCCAGCCAAGCTTCTGCAAACCACAGACCTGAGAGGGATCTAAAACCCCCAGACACAGCCAGGGTTCTAGTTACCTGCGGGGGTTGGGGGGGCAGAAAGCTTGGCTGCATGGCTGCAGAAGCATGTCACCCTGCTGGTCGAAGAGCAGGGAGGGAATGAAGGCAAGGAACTAGAGACTGTCAGGCAGACAGCAGAAGGTGGGAGTCAGGGAAGTAAAAGCCGGCCTAGTACCCCTACCATAGACTTCCTGGGCAGGAGATGGCATCTCACTCCTGGAGGAAGCCAGGGAGGAGTATCAAGACAGCCATTCCATTCTCTGTGCACACACAAGATATATGTGTGTGTAAGTCCATGCAAAAGACAAAAACACTCTGAGACCTGAGCAGAAGAAGGGTGACAACAGGAAGCTGAGGGACAGTGGACAAGAGACTTTTCCTGGCTCGCTATTTTGGAAGGGGCCTCCTGTGATTCCTTCCTGAGAAGCTGGGAGAGTCTATATCCATAGCCGGGGTAAAGAAGTACCTTCTTCTTCTTCTGCTGGTCTGTCCTGGGGAACCAATGGGGGCCGGGGCTGTGGGCTTGGCGTATGAAGGAGCAGGGCACAGAAGGCTATGACTCCCGGATGTGACTGGCTGGCCTCAATCCTCAGGAAGTTTCGGTATGTGTGATAGCCTAGGATGGGTTGGGGACAGAAGGCTGAGGCATAAGGGGCTCCTGGCAGACTAGAGGTACACAGAAACAGAAAGAGGCATTCAGGGGGTGTGTATACTCACCGGCATTAAACAAAACATGGCGTACACACACTGCACACAGGCACTGGCACCCTTGTTAGAATACACCACAGCCACTCCGCTACACATGCACCAAGAAGCTCTGGCATATCTCAGCGCGCGCGCACACACACACACACACACACACACACACACACACACACACACACGGCATGCACCTGTGAAGCCCTGGCAGTATGCACACATTGCACACACATGCCTCGCACCACAGAGCCTTGACAGTGCTCACATACCCGCTGCACATGGACGCAGAAGCCTACTCGCACGGATCAGCTCAGAGGTCAGGGTGCAGCAGCTGTTTGGACAGCTCAGTCCCCCGGTCCCTGCCTAGTGACCTTACCTGGATCCAGAGAGGCAGCTCTCTGCGACAGCAGGCTGAGGTCCATCTGGCCCAGGTGAACAGTGTTGTACAGAGCAGAGAGGAACATCCGCCAGACAGCCATTATGACTCCCACCAGCATATTGGTGGGGAAGAGAAGAAAAGTGGCTACACAGAGCATGCGCCTGGGGGTAGGGAGGAGAAAGGCTGAGGCCGGACTCCCTCACAGTCTTGTGCCAGGCCAGGGTCATACCTCTAAGACCTCAGGCTCTGTTGTTATCCATTGACACCGGGCATGCTTTTGTACAGCCCAGAGAGACCAGAGTTTAGTTTCAGGTGTCTGCCACTATCACTTGTGTCTTTGAGACAGGATCTCTCATTCAACCTGGAGCTCACTGATTCAGCAAGACTAAGTTGGCCAACAAGCCCCGGGGATCCTCTAGGCATGTGTCACCATGCCCAACTCTTTATGTGAGTCTGAGGAGCAACTGAACACAGGTTCTCACGTTTGCATGGCAAGCACTTTACCAACGGAGGCATCCTCTCAACCCTCCACCTGTATCTGGGTGACCCGGATGTTCCCACCTTCCTCCTCTGGGTCCCCTGTCCAAGCTCCTCTTGGGAACCAAGATCTTCCCACATCCTTGCTCCAAAGTGAGACATCTGAGGGCAGAGGATGTTAGTGATCCTCAAAGCAAGAAAGACTCTTGGCAGAGCTGGGTTAACAGCTCAGCAGTAGTGTGTGTGTCTACCATACACTAAGCCCTGGGTTTGCAAGGTTGTGGGTTCTCAGCATCTCAAAATCTCCTGAACGAAGATTAGTTAGCTCTGTGACAGGTAGGAAGGAGGCATTTTTAGAAGGCAAAATCTACAGTGAGAAGGGTCTGGGGTCTGAGGAAACCACAAACTCAAGAGACCATCTTACCGGTTGGTCAGCTCTGGGTATCCATGGTGAGTCTCCAGAAAGATCCAGTTGGCGGCTATGTTCTGCAGGATTACAGCCAAGACCAAAGTCAGCCAGAAGGGCCTGTACGTGGGTAGGATGTGGAGAGGGCTGCCATTAGTGGGTCCTTCAGTAAGTCCCATAGCCCCTGTTCTTTGCCTCACTCACCACGTGGATTCCAGGGATCGGAGGAGCAGGAGATTCCTACCATGGAGTAAAGGCACAAACACCAGGAAGGCCAGGGCTGTGGTCCCTAAGAAGAAGATGACCTGCTGCACCAGGAGCCCTGCAGGGGGCAGAAGGGACAAGGGCACAGACAAAAGGTTCTGTAAGAACCAGTTAACTCAAGGAAGCCAAGGGTTTCTGTGCTACTTCCATTCTGTGTCACTGCCTGAGCCTTGGCTTCTTTGTCTATAAAATAAGGATAGTAGTCTCTACCTTGGAGGACTCTTTTAAAACTCCAGGAGCCTCAGAATCCATGCTATTGTCCCCACTTGATCCTGAGTTCTCGAGCACAATTACTGTTTAAATAGGCATGTGCGTAGCTGTGAATCAGAGCTTAGCACCTGTCGGTGCTGAGTGAGAGAGGCAATGGAAACCATCGGGCTATACAGTCACCTGGAATGGTGCAGACAGAAGGGCTTGGGAGGTCTAAGGTTGACCAAGATGAGGAACAAACCTTTGTTTTACTATTCCCTCCATCCCCCATCACACCTTGCCTCCTCCCCTGGGTGAGAATGGGAGATCTGAGGACCAGGTCTGGCCTTTGGACTTCCAGGAGGAGCCAGGTCACTCACAGTTCAAGTATGTCAGACACCATGGTGTCTAAGGGGGAGAACTTGAAGCATAGTCTAAGAGTCCTTGAGGGTCATCTGAGCAGATTGACTCAAGGCAGCACCCCTATGCAACCCTCACATGTCCATGCATCCTTGCTGGCATCTCCCAGGAATGATGAACCCTTCATCTCAAGGCAACCCACTATGGCCAGCCTTCCTCCTATAGAAGCACCCACGTGCTACCTGAAATGTGCTACATTCGGACCTGTGTCCATCCTACCCACAATTACCCAGATGCACCTTCCTCTGAAGGGTTCCCCTTTCTGGGGGGCTCCTAACCACCATCTAGAGCAAGCTTCCTGAGAGCAAAGAGAACAGGTGGGTTCCCCCTACTGCCCTGCCCAGCCCAGGAAAATCTTTGCCAAGTACCCATACCTCCCTCCAGGGCCCAGCTCTGGGAACAAAGCAAGTGGGCTCACCAAGGCAGCTGAAGGCTGTCTGATAGGCACTGAAGCTCATCCAGCAGACTATGGCTTGGCGAGAGGGGTGAGTACTCTGAAGAGGGGGGCCCAGATCCAGGGCAGCCCCTCTGTGTATTGCTTGAAGATTGGCCCTGGGTTGAGAACAAATAGTGACCTTGGGGAACAACACAGTACTCCTAAATGGTGACCTAGGGCGAGCATCTGGCCATCAGCAGGGAACTCCAGGGCTTCAGGAGCCTGGTGGTTAACTCAGTCTGTGGTGGTCTTCCTGAGGAGACAAGGTTTGTGGAGTCTTGGAAGACCCCAGAGAGAGCACACAACCTGAACTACCACTGGGAACAAAACTGGGACCCAGCTGGGTCACCAGGAAGTAAGGCAAGGCAGAGGGCCTCACATGCCAGGGCAAGTAGGGCCAGCTCTGTGGTCTAAAGTCCTCAAGTAGGAACGCTGAGGCCTGGCAAGTGCCCAGAGTAGGTAGACCAGTTCTCTGCACCAGTCATTTCTCAGAACAACCTCTCAAATGGCCCTCTACCCTCCACGGTACCTGCTCACCTTCCATCTTGTATGAACAGTTTATCCACTTCTCTGACCTTATTCATGAAGTCACACCTGCCTTTGGTACCCTTCATCCTTCAGTCCCAGCCCTCCCAGGGCCCCTTCTCACAGGCAAACTCTCAAGCAAGGTTCCCTGTACCACTTACAGAACTTGAGGACAACCAGTTGTGTCCCTGTGTCCCCGGGCGGGCGCGTGCATGGGAGGGAACGAGCCCCACCTTCTCCCACCACACACAGCCAACCTGGGGCAGCCTGACCTGCAGTGGTTTCCCCTCCCTCAAGTCCTTCCGGATTGGGGTCCCTCAAGCCCTCAGGACTTAGATCCCTGCCCTATCTCTGTACCTGAGTGGCAGGGCCTGTAACTGACCTGTGTGTCCTCAGGGAGCGGAGCAGGAGCAGGAGGCTTAATGAGCAGGATAAGACCAGAGCTGAGATGTAACATGCTGGATAGGAGAGAGCAGGGAGGGCAGGGGCTAGAGGAGCTTCCAGAACCTCCGACCCCTATACTTTATTCTAAGAGGAAGCCACTGGGGTCCAGCTCCAGTTCTTGGGTCCAACACTGACCTGACATTGTCTATGGCTCCATCCTGCCCAGTAACATATGATATCCAAGAAAGGGAAAAGGCTACTTTCAGTCACAGACATGGCCTTCACTTTGGTTTTGGTGCTTACATTGCTATGACCCCTATAATGAGATTCCTGGCATCTGCCTGCAACTCCTCTCTTCCTGCCCATGTAGCTGACTTCAAGGGGGCCTTGTGACAAGCACAGGCTTCACTCTGATGGCCATGCTGCTGTGGCCCACTTCCCAGAATGACTCTGGCCATAAATCCATCTGCACTTGTATCAGTAGCCTTGTTTGGGCCACAGAGAGTTGTGTCTCACTACCTACCCTAATGATGGAGGTGATAACTACTACCTATCTCCTCTAGATGGGGCCCTTCTTCTCAACTCTCTCCCTCTCAACCCTGACCAAACAGAGACAGACAGTCAGGGCCACAGTCCCTGTAATGGTGAATAGAGAGCTCTAAATATATGTATAAGAATATTGTGGGGCTGGAGAGATGGCTCCATGGTTAAGAGCACTGAATGCTCTTCCAGAGGTCCTGAGTTCAATTCCTAGCAACCACATGGTAACTTACAACCATCTAGATTGGGATCTGATGCCTTCTTGTGGTGTGTCTGAAGATAGCTACAGTGTATTGGCACGACTGACATGCTCCAAACCCACATGCCAGCCAGCCTCACCCTAGAACCTCACAGCAAGCCTACAGGGTCTCTCACAGGAGCTGTTCAGGAACGGCTTGACAGCTCATGCCTCTGTACCCTCCCTGCTCTGCCTTACACTGCCAGCATGTCACGGCCTGTGGAAGAACGATGGTGCCAGGAAAAATATTTAAAGCAGCCACACTTCCATCTGCAATGTTGGTGGCCTAAGCTCCAACCATTGCATGCTAGTCCCCCAAAGCCAGAATGTTCATTTCAGCAAGGGAACCTCCAGTGGGCCAATGGAACATGTCCCCATGAGTCATGACTCTCAGACTTTGTGACAAAGTGGAAGGAAGTCCTAATTTGGGCTTCAGGGATCTATAGTCTATCTACCGTGCCCTGTTGTACAACCCGAAGCCAGCCCTGCCCCATGTGTCTCCCACAAGCTTTTGGTAGAGGCTTGAGAAGAATATGGTAGCTATAAGGCATATATATCAGACCCTGGAGGGGCAGCT
This sequence comes from Arvicanthis niloticus, assembly GCF_011762505.2. Classification (NCBI taxonomy): domain Eukaryota; kingdom Metazoa; phylum Chordata; class Mammalia; order Rodentia; family Muridae; genus Arvicanthis; species Arvicanthis niloticus. The sequence continues at coordinate 32,734,826 of NC_133434.1, forward strand.
GGTAGTGTGTTTACAGGATTGAAGCTCATTTCATAGGAAGCAGGAAGAAGAAGATGGTCCGGACAGACGAGAATTGGAAAGAGAAAGCAGGTTTCTAGGATTTATTACCTATAAATCCTACCCCATCCCACCTACTAGTCTTCTTCTCCTTTTCCACCCTGAGGCCACACAGCCATGGGCTTCTCTGTCACTTCAGCTAGAAAGTTAGTCAAAGATATTGGGACTGAGAGAGAGGAAGATGTCACAAAGGTTAATAAGGATCATAGGATGCACAGGCATGGAAGCTCCAACTGCCCCCACTTTGACATGAGGAATGGAGACCCAGTGCAGGAAGGGACATCCCTTGTGTTCATGGCAGGCTAAAATCACATCCAGAGCCGGGCGGTGGTGGTGCACGCCTTTAATCCCAGCACTTGGGAGGCAGAGGCAGGCGGATTTCTGAGTTCGAGGCTAGCCTGGTCTACAGAGTGAGTTCCAGGACAGCCAGGGCTACACAGAGAAACCCTGTCTCGAAAAACCATAAATAAATAAATAAATAAATAAATAAATAAAATCACATCCAGTAGCCTGTCTCCTGTCCCCACTATGGCTTTTCAGGGACATCAAGCATTCTCACCTTCCACAGCCCATAGGTGATGCTTCACCAGTTCTACCACCTCCTGCTTGTCTTCAGAGAGCACGATCCCAAAGCCAGCGAGCAGGTAGGAGACATCTGTGTTGATCCCTGCCCTGACCTTCTGCACAGTAGGTATCACACTCACCAGCAGCAGCAGGGCCACCTGGAAAAGCCCCACTATGAAGACAGAGAGGACCAGCTGTGTGTACCACCCTGAAAAAGTATCTTCTAGTTTGCTAGGTGAGACCCTAACCAGCTGCAGCCACATGCCCCTAAACTGCCCTAAGAACAAGTCCTTCTGCCTTCAAACGGAATGTGACATGAATATATGACTTCAGTCCAACAGGTCAAAGATAGGCTATACCTATTTATTTACCTCACTTGTCTATATAAGCTTCAGAATATAAGCATTTCCAACTTTGGGCTGGGATGATAGTTCAGTCAGTCAAGTGCTTGGCAAAACTGAATTCGATTTCCCAGAACCCATATAAAAAGCTGGGCATGGTGGCTCCTGCCACCTAGCACTGGGGAGGCAGAGACAGGCAGTCCCTGGTGCTCACTGACCAGGCAGCCTAGCCTGCCCAGCAAGTTCCAGGCCAGTGAAAGATTCTATCTTATAATACAAAGTGTATGGCAACTAAGGAATGATCTGGGAGTTGCGCGCGCGCACACACACACACACACACACACACACACACACACACACGGGGGTGGGGGGAGAGGGTAGGTGTGTGAGAGAAAGTCCAACTTTTCCATGCTAAAGAAAGCAAATGAATGTTAAAACTGAAGAATTTTGGGTTCAAATTTGGCTGCTCTAAGGTATTAGCTGTAGGAACCTGGCTGAGTTAGGTTCTCTATGCCTCAGTTTCCCCTGATTGTAAAATGAAGATAAACCAGACCTACATCACCCCAGGAGTTTGGGTTGTTGTTGCTTTGTTTTTTATTTGTTTGTTTGTTTGTTTCCAGACAGCGTCTCCTCTAGCACGGGCCAGCTTCACTTTGTCACTAGGGACAATCTTGGGCTTCTGAGCCTTCTGTCTGTACCTCCTAAATGCTGGGATTACAGGCTTATGTCTAAGTGATGCTGGGGATTAACCCAGGGTTCCACATATCCTAGGCAGACAATCTACCAGGTAAGCCACAGCTCCTATGCTAAAGGTGGCAGTGATTCATCAAACATGGGAACTAACAAAATCCTCGGAACGTAGAAAAGTGGTTTTATTTCTTCCGTTTTACAGATGAGCTAATAGTTTCATGAAGGTGAAGAAATTTGGCCAAGGTCACCCAGGAAGTGCACAATGGAAGTACAATTTAAGTCCATGTTTATATGACTTGGAAACTTATGAATCATTATATAAACCTGCTAAGGGTTGGCATCCCTCCCACCGGGTAAGCTAGTCTTTCCAAGATGCAGAACAGCTGACTGGATAAGGGGGCACACCTGGGGAATCTGATTTGGGCCTGGGCTGTCCCACATTTGGAGGGCTGAGGTCAGGGGTTCAGGGACAATGAACACTGCAAAATGTAGGACACACCTGGTAAGTGGCTGTTCCTGTCAGGGTAGCCGAGATCACCAGCGTCAAGGGCAGGCGGAATCCTACAGTCACCAGAAGAAGGCATGTGGAGAAAAATGTGACCCAGCCTCTGGCCCCATTCCTTCCAAGCCAGGCCAGTGTGTCCCTGTCTAAGACTGGCAGCTGTCTCTACAAGGGTTCTGAGGAATAAGCTGACCCTTCCCACCAGCTTCTCTGGGCAAAGGCTCTTCCTAACAACCCTGGCTCGCCACTGCATCTCATACCTGGCTGCGGAGTGTAGATGGAATGCTGAGAGAAGGCCCAGGCCCGAGACAGGACGCTATGCTTGGAGGCGGGATGGGAGCTGCAGACAGATCCGGGTAGGTTGAGCCTCAGGGGAGAGGCCTCTGCTCAAGGCCACATTCAAGTTGGGTCCCAGCATCATGATACTAACAAGAGCCTCCTCCAGAGCACACATTCAGTCCTGCCCTCCCACACGTTGCTCTGCCTGCTGAGGCATGCCCAGACCTTACCAGCCATCCAGCTTCTTTGGGCATAGGAGGGTTTTCAGATACTTCTTGGAGTAGCTGGTCTGCAGCCCCTGTATAACAGGACAAGTGTTACAGTCTGACATCTGCCACCGGCAGTCTCTGAGGCCCTGGCCAAGGACACTGAATGGATGAACAAATGAATGAATGAATGAATGAGTACAAAGTAATTTCTCCAATGCCTCCTGATTAGGACAGTGGTGGTGGAATGTGGGGAGGCTGACCTATGACCTATGGGGACAAGGGTCACACCCTGGAAAGCTACATCCTTCACAAATAAAGAGAGTCAAATTCCTATCACAGAACCTGAAATGCTGGGAAGTTCTTCCCAAGATCCCCTCTTAGTCAGATCTCGGCTCTCTGTCCTCTTCTAGCCAAGACTGGGGCCAAGGGAAGCCTGGGCCCTGTGGACTCACTCTGCTCAGGATACAAGATGGTGCCAGTCTAGGGCATAAACCCTAGCCTCCCTGCCTGCTATGTCTTACTCTAGGAAGATCATAGGGAAATGGCATTTACCCAAGCCACATTCTAGGCCTTAAGCTGCCTGCACAGTGCCAGAGGCCTATGGGAAGGTGGGACAAACCTCTGTGGGGGAAAACAGGCCAGGGTCACCTGTTGCCAGGGCAACTTGAGGACCCAGGGTAGAAGTGGGTCAGCTCAAAGCTTAACTGAATCCCTTGTGGCTTAAATCTTTCTGACTTAACGTCCAACAGGATTTAATTCTCTTGGAAATGTGGAGGAGAGGAAGAGGGGCAGAAGAAACCCTGGGAGGTGGTGGGAGTCTCTAGGGACATGTACCTGGCCTACTGTGTCTTCTGGGGGACCCTAGGCTTTGCAGAGAGAATGTAAATCTCAGGAGAGCCAGTGATGAACACTTGGGACCCTGCTATGAGGCAGATCTGGAGCCAAACCAAGGGGTCAGGGTCTCCTGGACTGGATAAGCCTCCTGAGTCCACAGACTTTCCCTCTCCATGCCCTTCATTTCTCCTTAGCTCCAGTTCAGTGCCTGCCGAGGCCCCTGCCTATCTGTGACCCGAGCAGCATGCACTCCAGAGAACACCACCTTGGGTGGCCCTGCTCCTCAGCTACCTGCCGTAGGTCAGCCAGGGGAGGGGAGCTGTGTTATTCAACTCCATGCTTGTGCCCAGAGACATTTAGCCTGGCTTGGTTTGCAGCTGGAAACTCACTCATCTCTTTGCCCTTGCTTTCCCCCTTCGGCCTCTGCCTTACTCACCCCATCTGGGCCCTCTCCTGGCTGCCCTCCTCCTTAGGAGGCCTCATGACCTACAATCCTATGGCTACAGACTCGATGGGTCACTGGGTTTGTGGGCATGCCCATCTCCCCGGCCGGTATGAGGCACTACCTGCAGAAGGCCCAACTCAGTGGATTCTGAAGTCCCAACATCCAGCCAGCCCCTGACACATAGGAGACGATTCAAAGCCTTCTTGATAAGTTCTTAGTATTTTTCAAGAATGCTCTCTTGTCACGAGGCATCCATTTACAGCATCCATTCCTCCAAACAATCCACAATACTTTCTTTTTAAAAGTCATTATCTTTTATATCCTACCCTGGCCTTGAACTTCTGGTTCTCCTGTCTCTGCCTCCCAAGTTCTGGGAGGCATGATGCCCAATTTATCCTTGGTGCTTAGGACCAAAAACCCAGGGTCTTATGCATGCTGGGCAAGCAGTTGTCCAACAGATAAAACCTCTGCCTTGTAGGGACTCTCTTCTGAGCTTCATTCTGCCCAGGACACACACACGTGTGTGTGTGTGTGTGTGTGTGTGTGTGTGTGTGTGTGTGTGTGTGTGTGTGTAAACAGCACAGCCCAACTCCATGACCAGTTCTTTCCCTTGCCTGCTCTTCCCCCACTCCAGGGGCTCTCTGTCCTCCAGACTCACTGAATTCTGCCTCCAGGAAGCCCCTTCCACCAGTCAACACTCCTTCGCATCTGACATCACTCAACACTTCAGATCAGCTCAGAATGAGCTTCCTGGACCAGCCTGACATCTAACTCTGCAGAAGCACAGGACTCTTGGATAGCTCACTGCTGCAACCCTCAGGGGTTTCAAAGAACTGAATCCCTGAATTTAGTTGTGCTTTGCTGAGTCCCCACTCTGCAAACAGCCCAGGTACCCTTTCTGCCTGGGGAGGACAATACAAAACAGTTACTTTGATTTTTTTTTTCCCCTGAGGCTTTCTGTGAGTAAAAGTTCTTGCCAAGCCTGACAACCTGAGTTTGACCCCCAGGACCAAGATGGTGGAAGAAGAGTACTCAGGAAAGTTGTCCTACAACCCAGGACCCAGAATGTGTGTTCTCTCTCTCTCTCTCTCTCTCTCTCTCTCTCTCTCTCTCTCTCTCTGTCTCTCTCTCTCTCTCTCTGTCTCTCTGTCTCTCTGTCTCTCTGTCTCTCTCCCTCCCTCCCTCCCTCCCTCCCTTCTGCCTGAGGAGGACAATACAAAACAGTTACTCTGGTTTTTTCCTCCCCAGGCTTGAAAAATTCTTGAAAACTGCTAAGAACTTATCAAGAAGTCTTCTCAGCTTCTCCCACATGTCAGGGGCTGGCTGTAATGTTGAGACTTCAAAACACACACACACAGAAAGAGAGAGGGGGGAGGAGGGAGAGGGAGAGGGGGAGAGAGAGTGGGGAAGGGGGAGAGTGGGAGAGGAGGAGAGAGGGAGAGGGGGAGAGGGGGGAAGGGGAGGGGGAGGGGGGGGGGGAGGGGAGGGGGAGGGGGAGGGGGAGGGGGAGGGGGGAGGGAGAGGGAGAGGGAGAGGGAGAGGGAGAGGGAGAGGGAGAGGGAGAGGGAGAGGGAGAGGGAGAGGGAGAGGGAGAGGGAGAGGGAGAGGGAGAGGGAGAGGGAGAGGGAGGTAATTTTAAAACACAGGAGGCATAGATATGAGAAAAAAGGTGTCAGAGAGCAGCCCTGCCCACACCGTTACCTGGAAGCCTGCTCCTGTCTGGTAACGGATACTCTGCACCAGCTGTACTGGATACCAAAGGCTCAGGAACCCAAGACCCAGAAGCAGAGGCAGGGAGGCCAGCAAGGAGTAGTGCTTGTATATCTGGACAGACAGACAGATACTCTATCAGACCTGCCTTCTACCTTCTCTCCAGTATCCATTCCCACCCCACAAGGCACTGGGGATGGCCCAGGAACCATGACAAGTCTCTGATTCTAGGGCCTCCAGACTAGGTCCCCTTCCCATCTTATGCCCCAATGGCCTAAGCAGACCCCAAAGAATGTGTCACAAGCTCTTCCTAGACCCCCATAGGCTTCAGTGAGACCTGTAACCTGACACCCACTTTCTCTGACACACTCACTTTTCTGTGCTCCCAGCATCTTAGGGCACATCCTATTAAAAACTAGACAAAGGGGGTGGTGAAGAGACGGCTCAGTGGTTAAGACCATTGGCTGCTCTTCAGGGGTCCTGGGGTTGGTGTCTAGCACCTACGTGGCAGCTCGCAGCCGTCTGCGACTACAGTTTCAAGGATCTAGTGCCCACTTCTGGCTTCCACAGGGCTGCATGTCTGTGATGTATAGATGTATGTGAATGCGCCTGTGTGTGTATACGTGCGGAGACTCATACGCATTTTAAAAAATAAAAGTTAAATCTAAAAATAATTACATAAAGTCCTAATTTTGTCTGGTACAGTTTATCCAAGTACATCCATGAGAGACCCTCCTGGGTCAACTCCTTCCATATTCATTCATTTGATTTCAGTTCAGTATGGGTTTTTTTTTTCTTTTTGAGAGAGAGGAAGAGAGAGAGAGAGAGACAGAGAGAGAGAGAGGGTTTTATGTACACCAAATTCCAAGTGCTAAACAATATTCAAGCACCTTGGCAAAAAAAACTTCTTAAGTTTTTGTGTTGGGTGGGGGCTCTTTGAGCCAAGGTCTAGCTACGTATATAGTTCAAGTTGACCTCAAATTAATGATTCCCCTGCCTCAGCTTCCCGAGAACTGGGATTACAGGTGGGATCCATGATGCTTGGCTATAAAAGCAATTCCTAATCTTCACCTTCATGGAGAGATCAATGTTACCAACTCCATCGACAGGTGGGGAAACTGAGTCTCAGACAAGTGCCACTTCTCTCAGAGCACTTAGTACCACCTTGCTTGTGTATTGTGTCTCTACTTCTGAGAATATCTAGGAATATCTCCTAGAAAGTCAGGGGCTTACTTTATTTTGTCCACAGGTATATTTCAAGGCCTGGAAATGTTTGTTGACTGAATGAATGAAGTGGTAAAGCTGTGAAACTGGATTGTCTGGCTAGAAAACTGACACCATTTCTTTTTGGGTCTGTATTGGGGAGCTTCCTAGTCCCTTGCCAGGGACAGTGAAGCTAGTTCTGGGGTTCTAGAATTCTCCTTTAGACCTCTGAGGTTATTTCCCCACTCAGCACTTGTCTCTCTCTAGTTTCCCTGCCTAAAGAAAGACTCAGGAATCAGGGGAGGAATGCTATAGGCATCCTCGTCCTCCACTCTGCCCTCCAAGGTTGAAAGCTGCTGGGGACAGGGCCCAGATCCCTGCCCCAGGTCTCAATCTCAGAGCAGCCAAGCTTGGTACAGACATGGATTGATGGGCATGAGATCCCGAGAACGACAGAGGAAAACAACGAAGCCCAGGGTATAGACAGAGATGAGAGTCAGACAGGCACACCCTCTTCCCTGGGCCACTGGGAGTCAAGGTTACCTTGGGGTCCTGAGGACACTCTGCTCTCTGCCAGACATGAACACCAAAGTGGGCCCAAGATAACACAGTACCCAATAAGTATGCAGCTCGGTGCCCTGCCGTAGCACAAGCAGCCAGAGGGTAGTAGAGGGCTGGATAGTAGAGCAGAGCCAGTAGCTTCCAGGGCCCTAGAAAGAGAAACGCATGAGAGACACTAAAAGAGAGAAAGACTCAAGGCCTAGACCATACCTACAAGAGATGCTTTTCTGTCCCCATCTTCCAAGCCCCTCAGCTATTCCAGTGCATGAACGCTCACTTTGCTTGGGTCTGAGCAAAGGCTCTGTGACCCTAACCAAGTTACCTCTTGATGTCTCTGTCTCTCCATCTGTAAAAAAAGGCAAAAGCAAACCAAGAAGTGCTTAGTGCAGTGCCTGAGTAAGTACTCAATAAACTAAGTACTACTTTATCGCTGCTTTCTTCTCTGACCCTTAGTTCTCTGTATTGTAAACTAGAACTATTAATATATCCCGTCCTTTGTGGAGACTGTTGATCTAAAGAGGTCATTCTGCGGCCAGCGGTACCCCCTGCTGGCAGTTGTTCCCGTTGCCATCACCTCCTCCAGCCAACCTTAATAAACCAGGACCCCACCCTGCCCTGTCCCATCAGGCCAGGATCTCCTGCTGGATACCTGGACTGGATGCCGCAGTGAGGTTCAGGAAAGGCAGTGGGTTCTCATCAGGGATCAACAGGCACAGATTGCTGAAGAGGACCACAAAGACAGCAGCAGGCACTGTCCAGGATAGGTCCCCAGCCAAGAAATCCACAGGGCTGCCATAGATAGGGACAGAAGAATAGCAGGAAGGCAGTCAGTCCCTGTGCCTGCGCCTGCGTTTGCGCCTGCGCCTTTCCACAGTGTGCTCCCTAAGCTGTCAAGTCTATGGTCTTCACCATCCATTCATTCGCTGACAGCATGCTTGTGGAGAGCCTAGAACCCATCCTGAGCTGGGCCCTAGGGCACAGGCGTTGAGAACAAGCTCTAGATGCCCCGCCCACCAGGGGAGCTCCAGGAAACAGCCGCCTCCTCCTGAACAGATCTGTCAGTCTGGGCTGGCAGATCTTCAGAGAACACAGAGAGTCATAACATCCTTGTGTAAAGACAGCCTCCCTGGGCTGGGTGTGGACCAGAGCAGAGGGCAGACAGCGGGCACGGTAGTCCCAGGCTTGGGTTCTCTGCTTCTCTACTCTCACTTGTCCTGGTGCTCTGAGAGCCCCATCCTGCTTCGTCTGCTCCCCCAGCAAAGCAGACTTTTCCCTGCACCAGGCAGAATCTCGGGGTGCTTCCACAGCAGTCCCCAATTCCCGCAGGACTTGTGGCTGGCACCTTTTCTAACGTATGCTGTCTCCCTCTCCAGCCAGCCAAGTCCTGTACCCTCAGGATGACACCTAGCTCACTCTTTAGAGTTGCAAACCAAAGGAAAAAGGAAAAAAAAGTTGCAGTCATGGATGATGGTTCCAGGGTGATGGTTCACTGCTCACGAACCCAAGACGTTCTCAAGAGAAACAGCTGAGACAGCATCAGGGGGTAACTCTAAGTCTGAGGGCTTCATACCAGGGCCTTCATCTCTCTAGAACTCTTTCCTCCATGTCCTGAACTCTCAAGCAAGTAGATGGCGTAGCCTCTTTACCTCCTTCTGTTATACCTGCCTGCCTAAGACAAGAAAGCTGGGTGGGGAGGGCTCTAGACTGAGAGAGACAGGGTGGTCTGTTTCTAAGTCAGAGCTGGCTTTAAAGCTTCTAAGTCACTCAACTTCCTAAAGGAGACTTATCAGCTGGGTCTCAAATTCGGCTTCCCAGAGACTAGCACAAACCTGGGCAGTCCAGGTCTGCGATGACCACGACGTGGCCAAAGCCTGTGATGTCTCACCAGCAAGGCCAGCAGCAGTAGAGCCAGGAGCTGGAAGAAGAGAGAAGCACAGGGCTTGGATGTCAGGCTTCCCAGAGATCGGAGTCCCAAGATTTGTCCCTGTCAGTTTTTTAAAAAGCTCCCCACCCACCCAATTACATATTCGGGTGACATCTAAGAGACTGGCTAAAAGATGACAGAATTGGTCAGCACTTCTGGCTTGGATCCCTGTAGGGAGAACTCCCAAATAACCCTCCCTGGGGACACTAGGTCTCTAGCACCATCCCAAATGGGAACACAGATCCCTCTGCCTGGACTGGCAGCAGGTGGCAAGGCAGGCTAGACTTACCGACAGTGAAGCCAGGCAGGCATGGAGCAAGGCGGGGGGTGCAGTGGGCTGGCAAGGGGGATTGACCCTGTGGAAGAAATGATCCATAGGTTTAGCTTTAGCTAGGGTTTAAGGCAGTTCCCACAGAGAAGGTCTCACCAGCATCTCCCTCAGCTCCCACCCCAGCCTGTTTGGTTCTGCTTTTCCGGGTAAGTCTGGGTCCCCCCACATTGTGCTGTGCCAGCCCTGTGTCATGCTATAGGGTTAGAGAAAGGAGACTCTTGGGAGACATAGAGTATGCAGTTTGGTCTAAATATCTATTCTTGCTCACCCAAATCATTCCTATCCTCCAATGACCCTCCTCCTCGTCCATCCACTTTTAAGGAACTTCCAGCTGCTTCTAACCTCACAGAGACTCCTCTTCACAGAGCAGAGGTTAAACACACTACCTGAATCAAGCAATCTAGCATCTAGTCTTGTGACTTGCTTCTGGTGCCTGATTGATCCAGGACTGGAAGGACACCCCCCCCCATTCCATCCCATTAAAAGTGTTAATGTACAGTGAAACAGTTTGCACACTGCACAAGGATGCTTGACCAAGAAAATAAATATGGTCAGAAATCCAGGCCATACAGTTCTCCACGTTCTGTGCCTGCTGAGCTGAACACAATAAATGAAGTATTCTTTTTCCTAATCACCATCACAGAGGCTCCCTGGGGACTGGCAGGCATTCTGCTCTGAAGGTAACTTAAGCACAAAAGGAAGCCAGGGGAAAAGAAAGAGCTCAACGAGGATCTCGGATCTCCGAAGATCTCCGAGGCAACTTCCATGTCTGGCAGAGAAAGTTTGGGACTATAGATAGGTAAATGAGGAGGCAGGGTACCAGGGCTGATCGCTTTCTAGACTGCAAGTCTGAAAGCCAGGGCGAGGTTTCAAATGTGAGTGAGGCCTAGGAAGATGGGACTGTGGAGGTTGGGATAGGGAGGAGGGAGGGGAGTGATTAGTTGGGAGGAGGAAGGGGGGGAAAGGCTGAAAGGAATCTATGCCAAGAGGCCAGTCCACCCCAATCTGCTATATAGCAACGAGAAGTAAAGACGTGTGCAGAACCCTGGGACCACCTGCTCGGTCAACCTCCTCCATCCATCTTTCTTGCAGGAATTCCTGAGCCCATCATTGAGGTGGAGGAGGTCAAATGGGTCTTTCCCGTGTCACTTCTAAGCCCCAGCAAAGCTGCTCCAATAGAAAATGTGCCTGCCATTGCAGGAGTGTGGGAATGGGTACCTTGTCTGAGCTCAGGTCTTGCACCCGCCCACACCTAAGTGCAGTGTGTGGGAGGGGGGATGGGTGGAGCTCTGACCAGCCCTAGGGTCTCAGGAGCACCACTCAAGTCCCTAAACCCTTCCCAGTGTCTAGTTTCTGCTCAGCCCAGTGTCTCCAGCCGTGCTGGGACAGGGATGCAGCACGATGACCCTTAAGTAGCTTGGTGACTTTCTCAGAAAACCCACATCAAACTAGAAGCCACTCCAAGCCCAGAAACCTTCTTTAGGGCCCTGTCTTTGGAACCTCTGGTCCTTACTGAACATAAATAAGGTTTCTAGCTGACACCGAGTGTGTTCGCTCATGATGGGTGGGAACTCAGCCTTTGTACGATTGGTCAGGGGACAACATAGATATTACCATGAGGACCACAGAGAATCCCCTCTCGGGAGAGATACAAACAGGTACTAAAGAGTGTAGAGGAGACAGAAAGTTTTGTCTGGCTTCTGAGAGGTAGTCGAGAGGATGAGTCTTCACTGTCAGCTTGACTGCAGTAAGCAATGCCTAGAAACCAGGGAGGCAGCTCTTACTATGTCTTCGAGGGTGTTCCAGAGAAAAGGAATGGAGAGGAAGAGGACCTTCCTGAACGTGGACAGCACCACCGCTTGGGTAGAGTACTAGCATTCGTCTGGCTGTTTCCTCACTGCCCAGATGCTTACGAGCACCCTTTGCTGTGCCTGAGCCCGCCATGATAGACTGGACCCTCGGCCCATGAGCCACACAGTCCCTTCCCCGCTGAAGTGGCTTCTTCTTGGGTATTGGATCACAGCGATGCAAACGTAACCTTTAAGGTGCTTTCGGGCTTCAGTTGGACAGAAAGTCTGTATCTCCATAGGAAAGGAAGAGTAGAGGTAGCCTGGGCTGTGGAGAGAGCCCGAGTAGGGAGAAGACAGTGTGGCTGGCACTAGACAAGTCTCTCAGTTGGCCCTGAGAAAGGCCAGGGCAAGGTTAAAGCTGGCATGGGAGGCACTAAAATACTACGGAGCCTGCCTGTGCAAGAAGTCTGTGGCTGAGTCTATCCTGACCCTGGGGCCCCACCCTAGCCCCATCCTACAGTGCACACTAAGGTACAGAAAGTCTGCATCCTGGAACTCTTCAAAGCTTTGATGTAGCACACCCCTGGGGTGCCTGACTCACACAGGGAGAGGTGAACTCAAGTTCATCTCCTAGGGAATCCCCTGTGCTCCCTCCTAGTCTCCCAGTCTCATCTCTGGGGGAGGAGGGGAAGAAGTGGGTTGGTGTCTAGACTTGTTGTTGGCTTTTTTTTTTCCCCCTAAAATGGTAAATTCCAATAATCCCCTTCATTCTAAAGACTCTCCTCTCCAAAGGCCCAGTCCTCACATTTACTTTATTCTGAGACTATATACAGATATCCCAGCAACAGCGAGTTACAGGCACCGGGCTTCCAGCCCATGCCCAGTCTGGTTCCTGATACTCACAAGGACACAGTTTCTGATTGGGTCCTTACCCCAAAGCTTGCTTTCCTTGGAGAGCCTAGGTCCCTCCTGTAGTCCACCACTACATAGCTGAGCTGGGGAGGCTGGGAGAGGGGGAGTCACAGCCTAGCTGACCACAGGCTTCTTTGCAGGTGGCCAGAACCTTAAGTCCTCCAAACAACAGTTCTTTCCCTCGGGCCTGGGTGGGGCCTCAGTCCCTGCTGGGTGACCCCAACCAAGCCAGGCTGCAGCCCTAGCCTCTGGGGAAACACTTGAGCATTTTTCCTTCTCCAGCTTCAAATTTTAATGGTGAACAGATGTGCACACATCTGGCTTGGTACCACCCCTCCACTCCATCTCACCCCTCCCCCACCTCTCTGCCTCACCTTTCAGGGGAGAGCCAAACTCAGGGTGCCCCAGAGGCAGGCAGTCTTATGGGAGAGCAGTATTATGTCGCAGAAAACCCCAGCTCCTCTGCCAAGGTGCCCAGACTAAACACAGACAGGAAGGGTCTAGGCCAGGAGTTCTTGGGACAGCCATGGGGTGAGGGTAAGCTGACCCACCTGCACACCCTCCTTGGTCTAAAGCCTGTAATTTTTCTTCAGGAACAAGGCTTCCTTTCCCTCCATACCTCCCCAAACTCCCTCCACTCAGAGTGGTCCAGAGATAATGGTTCGTCAACGTTTTCCTCAGCGACTTCCCAGGCTTTTCTCCTACAGACTCTCCCATGCCTGTAGAGCCCCAGGGACAAACCCTACACCAATTACCACAGAGGTCTGTGACCACCACCCCTCCCCCACTGCTCCCCATCCTGGTTGGCTATGGGCCACATGACCTCAAGCCCTTCTTAATAATAGTTCAAGGACTGTTGCCCCCAGGTTTTATAGAAAGTCTGAGGCCCAGAGAGGCTGTGAGTTGCTGAGAGGTCACACAGCAGATAAATGGGAAAGCCAATCTTAGGCACTTGCCCAGGGTCTCTCTACCTCCATCTTGGCAACCTCTGTACCCTAACTGGCTCTGATGGCTGCCTGAGCCAATTGCCACACTTACCCCTCTGGCTGCACCTCCTCAATTCCTGGAGGGTCCTCGATGTACCAGCTGCTGTAGTCATCTGTCACCCCGAAGGAGGTCTGGCTTCCATTCTCAGACGCCTGGGACTCCATGCTCCAGCTCTTCTTCCTTGACCCCAGACAAGAGGGGGGTGGGGGAGGCATACAAATGTGAAAAGAGGCTTAAAAGAAAAAAAAAAAAAGAAAGAAAGACAGAAACAAAGGAACATTTCTTTTTAATCCTAAAGGTTACTTTCTTGCTTTTAGCTCTCTGGGAAAAGTCCTCTGGGACTGCAGGTCAGGAGAGAGCTGGAGGAGGGGCGGTGGGGCTGTGTGGAGGCACACAGGAATCTCCTCTTGAACTTTCCTACCTGATCCTGCGTGGTCTGACAAAGTATTCTGCACCCCTGGAGGCTCAGGCTCTTGCTGGGAGCGCCTAGTGGACCAAACGACCTGTTACCAGATGGTTCACTTTCAAAGATTTCTCTTGTGTAAACTGCCCACAGAGACCCCTTCCTTCCCTGCCCCAAGCCCACCCAGATGGACCCACAGACAGAGTAGAAAGGGGGACCAAGGAGGAAGGAGCCGCAGAGATGAAAGGGTGGGCGGGCTGCGGCCGGCTCCACTTGGTCTGTCCTGCAGCTGGTCTCTCCACCCCTCCTGCTCTGGGGTCCAACCCAAGCCCTCCCCTCTTCACCAAGGCTCCCTTGAGACCATCCCCAAGTCTCATTTGCCTCCAGCCAGCCCCTTTACCTTCTTAGCCTCAGTGCTAGGAACACACCATAATTCTTGAGAAGCCCCCGAAGATGGATGGTTGCTGAACATGTACATATCTACCTCTAGCACCTGCCCCAAGCTCTCCCGCCTAGGCAGAGCCCCTCTTCAGAACTGGCAACACCCGACAGGGGCTGGCCACAGAGACAGGGAGGGAACCTAGCCACATGGTCTCCTGAGTATATATGAGGGAGAACACACGTGTTACATCAGTAAAACCTTTTTGTTCTTACGACTTGATTTCACAAGAAGATAACTCACCCCCACAGGCGGAAATGAGCCCGTCAAACTCAAACCAGACCTGCGAGAAGATGAACTTCGCCTGCCTGCTGCTGTTCTTGTTCCAGCCCCGGTGAAGGGGTGAGGGTTTTCCTATCCTCCCAAAGGAGCTGGACCCCTGGCTGCCCCCTCCCTTCCCTGGCCCAGCCTGTGGGGAGGAGCAAGAGGCAGACAAAGCAGAGAGCTGTTCTCAGCTCGACCTGACATTCTGAGGCTCTCAATCCTTCAGTACTCCGCAGGGGATTTGGGCCATGGCCTTGTCCAGATAAGCTTTAAAAGCATTTTTAGTGCATTTATTTATTTTATGGGTGTGTAGTGGGGGGGGGATCAACACATGCCATGGTAGAGGACAACTTATAGAAATTGACCCCCTCTCTCCATCATGTGCGTCCTGGGGATGACAGAACACAGGTCGCTGGTCCCTGGTGGCAAACACCTTTACCCATGGAGCCATCTGACAGGACACCCCCCCACTTTCTTATAAAAAGACATTCATTCATTTATCCTTTCAACAGAAACTTAACTGACCACCTACTATGTGCCAGGCCTGCTCTGGATGCTAGGACTAGAGAGAGCACAGTTCAGAGGACTAACCTACCAACATACATTATATAACCTCCAGAGCCTGGGATTTGCATGTGGGAGGTTGTCCTGACCAGTCCCAGAGGAGCTGTGTTTGCAAAAGAGCAGTGGGAGGAAGGAGAATTCCTGAGGAAAATCACCTTTGGGTGGACCTCTGAAGGACACCAGCTGGTCCCTGGGCCCAGACAGCAGAGAGGAGTTTCTCGTTCACTGTAGAAGGAAGCTCTGGGGTGAATGTTCAGGGTGGACAGACCCTCGGTCTCACAGGCCCCCCTCTGCTCTACCAGCCAGGCCCATGAGGCCAGGTGGGACCTGAGCCCTGTAAACCTTCACTGCCTCCTTCCCAACGTTCTCTCTTCCAGGAGGAAGCCTCTGCCTTCCTCCCCATCCCACAGAGGAATTGTGAAGATAGAGCTTTCTCAGACACAACTCAGAAGCCTACACTGAACCGTCAGATATCAGGGGTCAGGCAAATTCTGCCCCTCAGGCTCTCTGGGGAAGGGTCTTACCTTCCCCTGCTTTCCTCCTTTTCCTTAGGACTGTGCCCTTGTTTTAATGGTTCCTCTTCACTCATAGTCCTATGTCATAAGGCTTCTACGTGCCAGGCTTGCTGGAGCCTAGCATGCTTTTCTCTCAAGGGTCACAGACCCCCAGCATAGAGAGCAATCAGCCCGTATCTCAGCCCTGCCTCTCATGACACCTTTAACAAAGAGCTCAGGCCTAGACTGTGGCCATTGCCTGAACAAGACAATGGTTTGATACCTCTATCTGTCAACTTTGTCCTGCCTTAGAGGAATTCCCTGCCATCTCCCAAACCTTGTTATTCATTCATTCATTCCAAATATCTTATATGATAGTTCTGTCTCACCTACTGGTGTCATAAGTCACGCCATGAGGTTTAACATGTAGGGCGATAGGAAGAGACGGTTCACCATGAACCATCAGAGCTGAAGAGAAAATACAGTGAGGGAAGGAAAGGAGAGCGAGTAGTGCAGAGCCAACTATATGCAGTTTAAACCTGAAGGGAGGGAGGAAGGGAACCTGTCAAGCTACCTGAAGGAGCCCCTCTCCACTCAAAGGTGAACCCATTGTAGATAGCTCCTTGCCAAGGCCAGGTATGGTCACTATCCCACCTCCCTGTACCAAATCTGCTCAGCCAGAGAACTTCTTATAAAGCCTGCGATCCCAAAATATCACCTCCCTCTTCCCTAGGGAGATGCAGCAGCCACCTTGGTGGCAGCCCTACCTCCCTGGCAGGGATAAGGAAAGTATAAACTTTGTCTTTCTCTGTTCCCATGGACCCAGACGCAGCACTGGGGCCAGCGCCTGGGGCAGAGCAAGGGAAACAGGGCAGGTTCCCACATGGCAGAGGGTAGGAAAATCCAGGGAGAGTCAGACTACCTGTGGTTGAGTGGTGGTTCTGCCCCTGCAGCCTTGAGTGACTCCTTACTCTGGTTGGGTCTTAGCCCCACCTTTGTGGCAACCAGCCTACAGATTCTTCTATTGTGGCTTCTCCCCCAAGACTGTCTTCAGTGACTTCACAGCCCGAGAATGTGGAGACACCACACCAGACATTGTTGTAGCAAGCATATCAAAGCATATCAAAGCCACAGAAGCCAGGCTGTGGCTATTCAGCACCCTGCCCCGCCCCTGTGCCTTCTATCTATCCTCTGGTTCTTCCATCCACTCTGGTGGGAGCAGGGGGAAGATCCATAGGTAATGAATAACCATGTGCCTTCGTCTGAAGACAAAACCACTTCTTAAGCCCAAGGCCCTTCTTCATCCTGAAATAAGAACTAGCTTAGAGAATGAGAATAAATATCCTAGCCACGTGGGCAAGCTGGTAAGGAGAAAGGTTGGGATCCAGGAATGCTAGGATATGCTCTTGAAGGATTTCTGCAAAGTCCTGGACAACAGGACCCAGCCTGCTCCTGGGAGCTGGCTCCACTGTAGCCCATGTGAGTTCTGCTGTCAGGATGGCATGCTAGAGAGAAGAGGCAACTGGAAGAAAGAACTATAGAGACCAGAGGGAAGTGGAAGGCAAAGGAGAGAAAACAATCTTGGGGCCTTCCTGGCAGAGGTGATATGAAACAGCGTCCTGAGATCAGAGAGGTCAAACTAGGCATGGCCACAAGAATGAAGTGTCTTAGGAAGCTGAGAGACAGAGGGAGGCAAAAAGTCCCATTACAGCCTGTGTGAGCTCTGGTGACAAAGTGCTAAGTAAGACCTCATCTAGCTAACGCCCTGGGACATCTGGGCTTGGTAGAGAGAAACTGTGGAATGGAGCTGGTCCTTAAAGGTTCTGGGATAAGGCTTCCTTCCTCTTGATGTTTTTGTTCAAGTTGATTAAACCTGAGGAATGTTTGTGTCCAGGAATAGAGGCCCACGTGGGTGCTGTGATTATCAAAATCTTCAAAGGGCAAAGTGCTAAGCTCAGGAGGAGCCAACTGCAACCTGCAAGGAATGTGGGCAGCAGCACCCCAGGACCCCAAAAGCACCCCCAGAGCTCTAAGGGACTGACAGGATCCAGCAATACCTCCTATATGTTAGCAACTCCACGAGAACCCCCAGAGTACCAGTGACTCCCCTGGTCCCCTCAGAACCTCACAAGCACACAAACTCACTTTAAAAGCCTCAGGACTTCAGCCTGGGGAAAGAGGAAGAAGAAAGGTCCAAACTCCAGTGAGCAGCAGCCATAGCCCACAGACCCCCATCACCCTCTAGCCTCTTATCCCAGCCTGTACTCCAAACCCAGCAACATACCCTGAGTCCTATAGCACCCAAAACTCAGCTACATCCCAATCCCACAGAAAGATACAGGACCCAGTGGGTGCTTCAGTCTACCCTGGAGCTGGGTGATAGCCCCCGAGAGATCACGCAGGTAAGCAGAAAGTCTTCTGTAGCCCCAAGAAGGCAAGGGACTGGGAATCTGCCCACCTGTACATCACACACACACACACACACACACACACACACACACGCACACGCACACGCACACGCACACGCACACACACACACATCAACTAGCACACCCAGCACATACAAGAGCCAAACTATCTTGGCCCCAAACAGTGGGCTGGGAAGCAACCTGTTGGCTGCCAAGCTTGAGAGAAAGTAAGTGTGGGTGTTCTTTATCTCTCTCTTCCCTTGCCAAACAGGAGGGTCAGAGCATCATGGGATACCTCCCTGGAATTCTGTGCTTCCTTGCCTATAGCACCATGTGCTGGGCTGATGAGAGAGCTGGGTAGCTAGCTGGCTGTTCCAGCGGAGGGGCATGTTCTTCCTCTCCCAGATGAGTGGGTTGAGAGAGATGATGGAGGGCTCGCTCAACTTCTGCTGAGGGCAGAGCTAACATTCTTAGTGTCGTGGAATAACGGGGTCTCCCTTCTGGTGAGGCACTGCTGGTGACATCATTCACATGCTGCAGGGACTTCAGGTCTGGAGTGCCACAAATTCCATGAAGGTTGTGGGTCTTTAAGGGCCTAAGGGTCTCCTTTCCCTTATGTCCTCCCTGGGTGGTACCACCATGGTGAGGTCTTGAGAAGCCAGCTTGAGCTTCGTGCTGACTGCTCAAAGATCTCCTGCCTACCCCAGGGCAGGGCTCTCTATCCATCTCTATCTGGTGTGATATTTTGTGACATTCCCATATGTTTTTTCAAGCTCCTACTCACTTCCCAGCCCCCTGCCATGCCCATGGTTGCAATCTGGTCCCTCCGAACAGCCCCACTCTTTGTTCCCACCCCTTCAGGCCTCCACAGTTTGGCTATGGGTCACAGTCCTACCTAGCTTTCCAGGTTGGCTCCAGCCCCACTTCACCTTGAAAGCTTCCTTGACTTCCCCTTCTGGACCTCTTCCACTTCCTTGACCGATCTGGGGAGACGCAGCAGGGTGCTTCTGACCAACTAGAGCCTTCTCTTCTCAGTCTCAGCCCTGTCAGAGCTGGGATCCCGGAGGCTGGCTGGTTGTGAGGCCACAGTAGTTGTCCTGAGTAGGGTCCCCACACCTGCTTTAAGAGCCACTGTTTGATCTCCTGGAAAGGAGTCCCCTCCCAGCCCGAGACCCCGGGATCAGCAGGGGCCTACCCTCTTCGGTCTGCTCAGCTCTGTGCCCCTGAGCTGCTGGGGCCCCTACAACCAGACAGGAGCGAGTCTCCTGCCTCGGAGTTTCTCCGCCCCTAAACCATTTGCCCGAAACTTGATCCCCCTGGTCCTCAGAATCACCCCTACTGGAGAAGCCAGGGCTTTGATGGCTGAGTTTCCCCAGCTGTGGCCATGGGTTGCTCAGGAACCCCCCTACCTGCCCTCATTTGTCACTATCCATCACTCCCAGGAGGCCATCGCCTAATGAATTGTACAGAGCCCAGCCACCAGCTCTAGGATTTTAATGAGTGATCAGCATCCCGCTGTTCCCCAGCTGCGCTGAGGGCCCTGACCATGGGGTAGGGAGGAGGGGGACCACACTGGATGAAGCTGGAATTTCTGGTATGAGCCATTCTAGGAGGAAGCCGAAAAGCCCCTCAGGGACCCTTTCAGAAAAACGCTGCAGCTCTGGGTCACACTCCATCCTAGCACACTTTTGTCCACTCCTAAGGCAATGGGGACAACACCAGATGCCCAGCACTTGTTCAGTGCCCACTATCCTCTGCAATTATCCTTAAAAGGGCGCCCTGCAAGGAAGCAGCTGCACGGGAATGCTAAAGCCTTTATTGCGGCAGTTGAGTAAGTGGAGAGAGGATGCTGGCTAGGACACAAAAAGGAGCCCTACTTTTCAGGGGCAAGACCTAGAGAGGGCAGTCGCTCTTTTATGAAAAAGAAAATTGCTGCAGTCAACCAGTGTGGGCAGCCTGAAACCATAGGCTCTTAGTGGCCCCAGGAGAAGAGAGCAAGGGTGTGCACTATACCCAGGTGTGAGGCATTCAGCTGCCCTGCAGGAGAGAGGTGGAGAGGGAGCACAAACAGCTGGCGGCTGCCGCTGGGAGCTGTCAGGCAGCTGGGTGCTGGTGGCCCCTTCTTGGGGAGAACTGTTTTTACGTAGCCAAGATTAAGCCACGTGCCAAAAGCTCTTGCCTGCCCTACTTAAGGGAATGTAAAGTCTCTTCTGTAGAAATAAATGCAGATGAGAAGCCTGAGGTTGTTTACAATAGAAAAACAAACAAACAAACAAAAAGCCATAAAGCAACCAAGCCCCATACCCATCAAGATGCTTTGATAGTCTACAGCAATGAACCCTTTCTCTGCAATAAGGAAGGTACTTCCCAATATGGCAGCTGCCAAGACACACTGCCCAGTCAGCGACACACGTCCAGTCAGTGACAGCCATACAGAAACCACCATCCTGTTGTACACTTCAGATGAGAAGATGTGTATGTGTGCTTGAGAGAGAGAGAGAGAGAGAGAGAGAGAGAGAGAGAGAGAGAGAGAGAGAGCGCATAAGAGGTGAAGCTGGCAGGCATACAGAAAACTCTTCAGACTGGTCTCACAGTTGCTATTTGACGCAGGCAACCTTTTGCAGGTCCTGGGTCTCCTGGATAAAGGAATTTTTTTTTTAAAAAAAAAAAAGACACAGAAGGGAACTTGAGGGCTATTTGTTGGAGCCAGGGAAAGAAAGGGTTCCCTGAACAACAAAGGCCTGAAAGCCCGAGCTAGCAGCTGCCAGGGGGTGAGGGATGGAGGGAAAAGGGGGTAGAGATGTTGGGCTTTGTGAGAGACCAGCCTTGAGTCTGAACTTTTGCATGGAGGGGTGGGGCTTTGAGGTGTGGGAGGACAAGTCTCCCAAGGGACAGTTATGCTCCCATTGCCTTTTCTGTTACCTTCTGGCTTACACAAGTTTCCTTTGGCTTACATATACGATTTTACTCTTTAGCACAGGAGAAGCAAATGGTCCAAACAGGGGAGGCACCGGCTGTCTTCCACTGACCACCAACCAAACCGTTTGTAAAGAGTTAGCAGCCACCAGACAAGCCATCAGGTGCCAGAGCATGTCCACGTATTGGTGTTATGTGTCCTCAATAGTGCCTGAGAAGCAGGTGGCTGCAGGGGACACGGGGGGAGGGTCTTTCTTGTTCTGTTTCTTCCTGCTTCACCCTCAACACATGGGGATGAGGGGTGAACCTAGCAGAAGGGGCGTTTCTTCTTGTATATGAACACTTCGAACTTCCATCACAGGTAGAATCCTTTACTAAGTGATAGGAAACTATAGGGAGATGCTGAATCTTGGTGTAGAGAAGGATCCGGAAGGCAGCATGGAGCCGCACTGAGCAGACTCCACTCTTAACCAGCACTGCCCAACCCCCAGACTCCCTTGCAGCTAGATACAGCCCTAAGACTAAGTATTAGTGAAATAGAAAAGGTACTGAGCATAACTCTTAGGACATGTTCTTAAAAGAGGGGTGCTTTCGTTACCTCTTCCTGTTTCCAGAAGGCTAAAACGGAGTTTTGAAGGCCAGATCTCAAGACGTCTTCCGGGACTATAAGGCAAGTGTTATGAGTTAAGTAGAACAGAGCAGTAACTCAGCTGCAAAGATGGAGCCTGAACTGAGGACGGACCATCATAGTCTGTCATAGGGTTCCATGGTCTGTCACAGCCAAAAGAGAGCCAACCAGAGATTGCATGACGTGGCAGGGTCAGTTGCTAAGGGAAAATTTAGGTCAGGGATTCCTACCCAATATTTCCCCACCTCTATTCCACTCAAGAAACACTGTTCTGCCCCGAGAAACCTCCCTTGCTATGGTTTGGGCCTGCTCCACTCTGGAGTTAGGAGACCCACTCTGGGATAAGGTGAAGATCCTTTCAGTTCACTAATGCAAGCAGCAGGCCTGGACCATAGCACTTAACAGCTTGTCTGCCCACTGTCCGTGTGGAGCTGTCTGTCCATCTCTAATACTAAATGTTTTCCATCTTCTTGTCCTGCCTGGCTGTCTGTCCCCGACTATGGGTCCCTCCATCCTGAACATGAGCACGCTTTGTTTCCATCTTTCTGTCTCTCCTCCTTTATACCTTTCTTTCCTCTGTAAAAAAAAAATGCCAAACGAGTCTTTTCTATCGAAGGCTACAAAAATGTGCATTTATGGCAAACAATTCAAATCCTTTTATTTTCCTCCCATTATAAGACTTCTATGAGAACGTTTTTATCCCCCATACACACTATTCAGTAAAACCTCTGTTTATACAAAGGCCAGCTGCTGTATTCCAAGAATTTGATGGCCTGGAGCAAGTGACTTCTTTCCCCTCCGATCATTTTCAGTGTGCCAATTCTTTTCAGACTAGCCAATTGAATTACGACTGTGAGGTCAGACCCCAGCTGAAGGGGAAAGACGCAGTCATCACTAATTAGGATAAAGACCAATGCGCTTCCCGTCTCAGGGCGTTTGATCTTCTGAGCTTACCCTCTTGATCAAAAATAAAGTTTGCTTTGTCCAGATACTTCAGTTGGAGTGGTGGTCTCCTTCTTCGTTCCCAAACTTATTTCTAACCCCCCTTCCTCCTTACTGTATTTATAAATCCAGTTACTCAGGCTGGTCTTGAACTTGTAGCAATCCTCCTGACTCTGCCCCCTTAGTGCTAGAATTACATGTATAAGCAATTGTGCCAAGTTTAAAGTATGTTTTTATTTTTCCTTTTTTATATGCATGTGCTTGAGTCTCTCTCTCTCTCTCTCTCTCTCTCTCTCTCTCTCTCTCTCTCTCTGGTGTGTGTGTGTGTGTGTGTGTGCACAGTGCCACCTCCCTCTTTTGAGATAGTGTCTATCATTGGCCTGAAGCTCAACAATTAAATTGCGTTTGCAGGGACTCTGCCAACTCTGTCTCCCCAGTGCTGAGATTACAAGGGAATGCTACCACACCCACCACCGTTTTTATGTGGATTCTAAGGATCAAATTCCACTCCTCTCCCTTTCAAGGCAAGCACTTTTGCTCCAGCCCATCATGCCTCTCTCCTAACAGTTGCTATGCTTCATTCTGTCTCTAACTCTCTTACACACACACACACACACACACACACACACACACACACACACGTTCCTCCTTCTCTACCTATGAAATTTGCTTCCTCTTCCCAAAGGTTTCAGACAGGACCTTTCTTAGCTCCGACCTTCCTCCATCTGGTCCCTGGCCAAGTCAACTCCCCCTGCTACCCATCCCTGTTCTTGCTCCATTTGACAATTTACCTGCTCTGTCTATTGGGAGTTCCTGCATGCCTGGAGTCTACAAGACCCCAGTCTACAGTCATGAGACAGCTAGCTACCCCTGGGTACCAGGAGGAGCCTGCTGGGTAACCCAGCAGTCAGCAATCAGACTCCCAAGGCCAGTGCTGCTGTCAGTGAGCCTGCCCTCTCCCTCCTGCTGCCCCTAGAACTTTAGCCTTTAGAGACAAAGCTGATGAGGGGGTTTACAGGAGCGATCCCCAGGATCCCTGTGAGACCCCGCTTTTTCTCACAACTTCTACTCTGCTAAAGTTCGGGTCATAGGATTTCAGTAATGGCCCTGTCACTCTTGGCTTGGTCAGTGTTGAGCTTGGGGCTTCTGAGGGGGACAGGCTTATAAGTACCACAGAGAAGACAGTTTCCAGGCAGCCAGGCCTTCCATGTTGGGAAGGGACCATGCTTCTTTAATGACTGTGCCTTTGCCACCTATAAGCTGAGTGATTGCAAGTTCAAATCCTCCAACCTGGGGCTTGAGTTTCTCATTCTGATGTGGAGACAGACTGATGGCCATGCTTCACTCTGTAGTCCAGTCAGCCTGGGAGCTGCTGACACTCACATCTGAAGGGAACAGGATGAGCTAAAAGGAAGGAGGCGTTGGAAGAAGATGGTGGGGGCAGGGGCAGGGGCAGGGACAGGATGCAACCTTTGGGGAGATGGGGTGACCTAGGGATCCCACAGCCTGGACATCAGGAGACCTGAGCCCACTCTCCACCCATCTGTTTTCTCTGGCTTGTTTTCCTCTGATGTGGAAGGGAGTGAGCATCTCAGCTACAGGTCTCAGCAACTTCCTTGCTTTTAGTGAGTTCTCAGCTCTACACAGAGTGTGGGTGGAGAGGGAGTAGAAGGTAGGTGCCTGGAGACGGGAGCCTAAGAGCCCTCAGGAGCCCAGGGGTGCTGGCAGGCAGGCTGAAAAGAGCCATTGTGGAAAACAGGAAGAGGCCCTCTGGGGTGGCTAATTACAGACCCAGGCTCTTCCAGACCCCAGCAGGCTTTGAGTGACCATTCTTCTGCAGAAGAAAGGAGAGTCCAGGGCCCCATTAAACCTTGCATGCTATGACTGCAGGTGTCTTGGAAGCCAGCCTTCTATGACCACTGGTTCCCTAGACCTTCTTCCACACTGAAGGGGAGTGTATGTTCTGCAACCCAGGACAGCCTCACCTAAGGTTTGAGTTTTTGAAAGCTGTTAAGAATGGGAGTCCAGACCTGTTTTTCTATGCTCAACTGGACTCAGTTTCCCCAAGGGTAAAACATGGATGCTGTCCAGCACTGGCATGCTAAGATGCTACGACCAACCATCTCTGCAGAACTGAGACCAAGACTCTTCTGGGAAGTCTAAGCAATGGGGGGGCGGGGGGGGAGAAGGGGGGAGGCCTCCTGCCTCTGTTCTGTTTCATAGTCTATCATGGCTTTCCTCCCTTGTGGGCCTACCAAGGCTCCCCAGGTTGAGTTCAAAAGATCCAGATGCTCTTACTTCTCAGAGATGGAATCCAGAGGAAAGAGTCACAACTAGAAGCTGAGTTATGTTCAACTTCTTCTTATTCAGTATACATGGGTGCATTGCCTGCATGTACGACATCTGTGTATCAAGTGTATGCAGAGCCACAAGGCCAGAGAGGATGTTGGATTCTCTGGGCTGGAGTTATAGAGGATTTCCAGCCACCATGTGCATGCTGGGAGTCAAACCTGGGTCCTCTGGAAGTGCAGTCAGTGCTCTTCACAGCTGAGCCTTCTCTCCAACCCTGGTTGAGTTGTCTTTATCAATGAATCATTCATTTATTCCGCAATGCTTTAATCACCTCCCAGGTACCTATTACCTGTCCTGATCTGGGCACACAAACCACCACATGCTCCCTAAAGAAGCTTCAATAAGAAGTAGGTAAGTCACCAGTTGCAACAGGACAGGAAAGGGTACAAGGCAGCAGAGGAGAGCATCCCTGGAGGGACTGCAGGAGGAGCATTCTTTTTTCAGAAAGAACTGGGCAGTATGGGCAGAAGAACCATGCCAGCAAAGGCAGGCTGCGTGAAGGTGCAGGATGGACCTGGCCTGGTGCAATTTGAGCCTTCCCCAAGATGCTATCCTGTGGGTATCGAGCCAGTCTGAACGGACAGTGCTGAGAGGCTCCATTCATAAGAACACCTGGAGAGGCCTGTCCAAAGAGCATGCAGACAGTGGAAGCAAAAGGTAAGGTTGCCAGGGAATGAGCACTGGGGGGGGGAGGGAGGGGAGCAGTTATTTAATGGGGACAGTTTCTGTTTTATGAGATAAAGAGTTCTAGACCTTGTTAACATAGCAAAGAGAACTGTAATTTAAAAAACATTATCTGCTTATATCTATATATGTAATTTTAAAAATAGTTGGTGTTTTGATGTTGCTTCTTTTCTTCTTCTAGCCCAGGCTGGCCTCAAACTTGATATGTAGTCAAGGATGACCTTGAACTTTGGATCTTTCTGTCTACCTCATATTCTATATTCATATTTATATAGTTATGAAATCAAATATGAGGCTTAGTGTATGCTAGGCAAGAATCCTAGCAACTGAGCTACCTCCCTACATCCAGGTTTTTTGTTGTTTTCTTTAAAAATTTTTACATCCAGCTGGGCAGTGGTGGCGCACACCTTTAATTCCAGCACTCGGGAGGCAGAGGCAGGCGGATTTCTGAGTTTGAGGCTAGCCTGGTCTACAGAGTGAGTTCCAGGACAGCCAGGACTACACAGAGAAACCCTGTCTCGAAAAACCAAAAAAAAAAAATTTTTTTTTTACATCCATCCATCCATCCACCTACCTATCTATCGTGTATGTGAGTGAACTTTTGCTTCAGAGAGCTCTTTGGGAGTTGGTTTTCTTCCGAAGTATAGGTCCCAGGAATCGAACTCACGCTGTCAGGCTTGGTAGCAAGAAGTGCTTTTACCCACTGAGTCATCCCATCAACCTAGTTTGTTGTTGTTGTTGTTTTTGCTTGGGGTTTTTTGTTTGTTTTTAAAGTACAGGCAACACACACACACACACACACACACACACAGAGAGAGAGAGAGAGAGAGAGAGAGAGAGAGAGAGAGAGAGAGAGAGAGAGAGAGAGAGAGAGACTATCCTAAAGACAAGAGTAGGGAAAGGATACTTGGAAAGGGCGGGATGCCAGACAGTGGAGGGTCCTAAAATGGTGCTGAAGCTAAAAGCCACCTCAGAGGCTTTGTGACAGGCTGGAGAGATAATCGGGGAGAACGACGTTTCTGAAGGGACTGGAAGACCCAGCTAAGAAGACCCTCAGTTCTTCTGCACACAGGCCTCACTTTCTAGAGCAACATGGGAGGGGTGCAGTGTGCAGAGGTCACTGGGTCTTGAAGCAGGTCAGATGGATTCTCATCTATGACATCTCTGGAAGTGGTTTCAGACATAAAAAGGAAAAGAGCTGATAAACCAAGCCACCTTCTCTCAGGACAGACAGGCAGAGACAAATCATAGCCTCCAGTCCATGGCGGACCACATGTAGGTTTTCAGGTCGCCTTTGCCACCCATCATCCCTCTAAAACAGCCATTCTGTGGCCTTTTCCCTGTGTGACTTACAGGGTTCCAAACCACTCGGGCTACAGGATGGCTTCTCCATCCCACTGCTGCCCATCACACTGAAGGGGTACCAACAGTCAGAGAGAAAGGATCTGCTGATTGTCAGCTATATGTTGGATCACTAGAACTCTTCCTAGGTGTCTCCTTGGGGACCAGAGGAAAATGAATTTGATAGTTATAAAGAAAGCCTGCCATATATATCGGGACCCTTAGCTGGACTGCCAGCAGCCACCTTCAGGTCAGTGCCTTTTACTTTATGAAAATGATTTCAGCTGACATAGCTAACTGCAAGAGAACTGTTCTGAATATAAGTTGTGCTGACCACAGCATCCTCTACAGACTTAGAACTGTCCTTCCACAGCTTCAGGCTACAGAATTTCTCCAGTAGAAGGTAGCATGTCTTTGGGGAGATCCTAGGACATGTTTTGTAGGGAATGTGTAGCTTGACTGCTCTCCTTAGGTTCAGAGCTCAGCTCTCACTGGGAAGAGTGCCTTTCTTTCAGCCTCATGTTGTCCATCTAGAAAACAGGAAATAGTTATGTCTACCTCACAGAACCACAAGAGTATCTGGTGCCCAGAAACTGCTCAGGGGTTATCACCAATAGTGATGAGATTAACATTGTCAGACAATGACGATGGCGGTGATGATGTAGGGATGATGATGGTGGAGGTCATGGTGTTAATTGTTCAGGTCTAGATGGTCTGAAGTTCCTTCCTCAAGCGCAAACCCTGACCCAAATGTGTGGCCCCATGACTGTGGAAAACAGCAGGCAGGAGCTAAAGCTAGTGCAAATGCCTCCCCAGCGGGAGAAAAATTAGGCCACAAATTCAGGAAAGTACAAAAGAAAGAACACAGATAAGGGGGGGTCAAAGAGACTGTGCTTGGGGCTGGAAAGATGGCTCAGTGGTTAAGAGGGCTGGCTGTTCTTCCAAAGGACCTGGGTTCAATTCCAAGCATCTACTTGGCAGCTCACAATTGTCTGTAATTCTGGTTCCAGAGGGCCTGACACCCTCATACAGATACTCATGCAGAACACCAATGTACATAAAATAGAAATAAATAAATTATATATATATAATAAATTATATATTTATATATAATTAAAAATATAAAAATATTTTAAATATATATTTATATATAATTAAATAAATTATATATATATATATGTATATGTATATGTATATATATGGAGACTGTGCTCAAGGTTGCCATCTCTAGTAGCTAGATAATATGTAAACAGCAGTGGGAAAAATAAAATTTGTTCATTCTTAAAGTGAACCCAGAGTCTTGTGTCTCTACCATTATCCTCCCCCACATCGATACTAAGAACTCCAGGGTAGAGACACGCTCCCCAGAAATGGAGATTTCTGAACACCACATACTCGTGTGTTCCCATTTTTCTATCGAATGTATGGAGTATATTATCTCCTAGCACACTTGAGATTTTGGTTGTGTGTGCATGTGTGTGTATGTGTGTATGTGTCTGTACATATACTGTGTATATGGTTTAAGAATGTATATATGAGCACAAATGTGTGAACAAATACACATGTGTGTGTTGTGTGTGTATCTGTATGTGTGTTTGTATATGTGTTTGTGTGTACAGGTACACGTGTGTGTGTTTGTGTGTGTTTATGTATACAGGTATACCTATGTGTGTGTGTACAAGTACACATGTGTAGGTGTTTGTGTGTACAGGTACACATGTATGTGTGTGTACAGGTACACTTGTGTGTGTGTGTGCATGTGTGCATGTAGAAGCCAGAGGTCAACCTCAAGTATTATTTCTCAGGACCCTTTTACTTTGTTTTTGAGACAGGAACTAACTCACTGATTCTCCTAGACTGACCCGTTACTGGGCTTTTCCTGCCTAGGCCTTTGCAGCACTGAAATGATGAGTGTGCACCGCCATTCCCAGTTTCCATGGGTCCTGGGAATCAAACTCGGGTTCTCATGCTTGTTCAGAAAGTACATTAGTGACCGAGACCCAGCCATAATAATTTGCTTTCCATATTTCTTGTTTATCTTTATCTTCTCTGCCTGCTACCTTCACTAGAAGACAGGCTTCAGGAGGTCAGGGATGTGTCTGGTTCACTGCTATATTCAAAATGCCCAAGACAGGGCCTCGTATACAATAGGTTCTCAATAAATATTTACTGAGAGATCAAATGCTAAGTAGGAAGAATTAATGGATGCTTTTGTTCCCCAGTTCAGACTCAGTTTCCTGGCTTGTTGCCTGGCTCCTTCTCAAACAAACAGAGAAGGGTGAGGCGTGGCCCCAAGTGCCCAATCTGTCTGCTTTCAGACTGAACCCAGGGTGGGACTGTGAGCAGGAGAGGGTAGGGCTCAGCCTGGAGTCTGACCATGGCCGAAGCCATGGCCTTCAGAGGTCCTGATCCCTACTTCCCTGCATTCCTGCTGAGCCAGAGACTCAAGGCAGAAGAGAAGACACTGGACCTGGAGTTTGAGATCTTGAGTGTGGGATTTAATGAGGAGGGCCGATATGCCCTGAGGCTGTCAGCTGAGAACCCACTGCAGGCAGGCTCCAGCACTGGAGTGAAGTTGCAAGTCAATGATGGGGACCCCCTCCCAGCCTGCTCAGCTCTCACTGATGTCATTGAACAGCAGGATCCTGGCCAAAGCCTCACCTTCACCAGGAACAAATTTATCTTTACTTTGCCCAAAGGTACAAAAATGAAGTCAAGGGTTGGGGGAGGGAGGGTCCTTGAGATGTCTGTCCTGGAGCTGATCAGAACCCTGGGAGACTGCAAGTGACCTGGACAGCCAGAGGCAGAGCTCTAATCTCAGTTCTAAGCTCTACCTGTGTGACTATGTGGCCGTGGGAAATCGCTGGTCCTGTAAAAGCTCCAGCTTCCTTCAGTATGACGTGAATGCTGAAATTTCTCTCATAGAGGGCAAAAGGTAAAGAGGAAGTAAAGGGTGTACGAATTTGACAGAGGCAAGCCCAAAGCACGTTTAGATCTAGGCAGTGAACGCTACATGGATGGATAGAAGCTCCTGAGCTCCTGATGATTGTAGGAATGGAGACTGGACAGACGTGGATGGATAGAAGATCCTGGTCTTACTTTCTGGGAGCTTCCAGATTGGGTACAAAGAGGCAGGAATTTTAAGTCAGAACTAGCTAAGTGATCTAGAAGATTCAGGCTTACAAGGAGGACTTACCAGGCAACAGTCCTGGTGTATGTCCCAGGCTAAGGTTGGCCAAACTCTTCTCTGGCCCAGAGTGGTGTCAGGACCCAGAACAATCCCATGGCCAATGAGCCTCCTCACTCTGGTGGTGTCACATGAGGTACAGGTAAACAGAAGGAGTCTTGAGTGAGGGCTGAGAGGAGTCACCCACAAGGAAACTCTCAGCTAAGCTCACTTGGGTTCAGTTCAAGTTGCCCCAGGGCCCTGGGTGTCCTCACCCCTTGGAGGAACGAGGGAGACCTTAGAGACCACATTGAAAGCCATGTTCTCCACCCAGGGTTCTGTAAGAATGATGGGCAGAGCGACGCACATCTTCGTGTGGAGGCTCTGAAGCTGGATGGCTCCTCGAGGCAGGTGGCTCAGAGGGTAGGGGAGGCCATTTTCCCCATCTACCCACGACCAGATGAGCCCCGAATGAACCTTACAGCACAGGATCATGAAGACCTGTATCGCTATTGTGGCAACCTGGCTCTTCTCCGAGCCAGTAAGGACCGCACAGCCCGTCACTGTGGCGGCCTGGCTTACAGTGTGGCCTTCCATGTGCACAGGGCTCCTAGGTCCTCTGTCTCAAACTGCCTTCTGGAGCCCAGCCAACCAGAGATACAGGTGGGTGCTCCTGGGTCCCAGATTGGGACACAGCCTCTGATGAAACTGGCTGTCTACAGTCCTACAGTCCCCAACCTCAATCTCCTACATTCTCAGCAGACTTCCAGGGAGGTCTCGAGTGACAAGGCAGAAGTCTTTTCTTTGACCCCATCCAGCACTGACAGTGACCAGGAGGGACTCAGCTGGGAACCAGGACCTTGGCAACATCAGGCTCAGGTGAGAGGTGCCAGCTTTTCTGTGGGAGGTTTCCTACTATGGTCATGTTCTCATCTAGGCATCACATTCAATTGAGATGAACTCACAGAGAAAGCAGTGGTCCATTTCACAGGTAGAGAAAGCACACCTCAGGATTCTGGATTCCACTAAATCTCAACAATTATTGGAAACCTCAGAACACAGTAGCGTGTTGAAACCCAATGCTAGGACAGCTTCTGAGCATGGAGTGCCGCTGCAGCCAATACAGTTGGATATAATATGGGTATTACACGGTCCTCCATGCCATCAGGAATGCTCTGAAAGGGGGGGAGGGTTGTAAGTCCAGGAAAGGCTTTCTCAGAAGATGTGTCAGTTTGAAAGGGCTCCTTCCTCCTTCTCCACTCATCTATGGGCCCCTCCATCCCGTGTTTGGCTGTGTCATGTCACCACACTAGGTGAGTGACATTTAGGGGTAGCAATTTGGAGAAGGTTCCAGGGGTGAGGTTTAGCCTAAGCTAGCAAGGAGAAGAAGGGTGGTTAGGTTGGTTCAGCGGGCAGCAGAGGGACAAGCTGAGATGGATATCTCTCTCTCTCTCTCTCTCTCTCTCTCTCTCTCTCTCTCTCTCTCTCTCTTGCCTGGCACTGAGTAGAGCCAGGGAGGGAAACTGAGTTCAGTCATGGAGAGGTTCAATTGGGGAAGAAGTTGGAGGAGCTGAAGCTATCCTGGTGAAGAGCAGAGGGAGTTATTCAATTCTGGAGGCAAAAAAGAAAGTGTGGGAGGGGGCCTGAGAGGACAGGATTTTAGGCAAAAGAAGCAGGAAGCATGTGACAGGGACCCAGAAGCCCTGCTCTCATCCAGGCCTCCTGGCTTACTAACATGGCCCACTCTGACCTTTGCCCATTCTTTTCTGAGTCAAGGAGACTGACCCGCTCCTGTGTTGTGTGCATCCCCATTCTGTCCTGGATGCTTAAGTTTATGGGAAACCTAGGTGAGGCTGAAAGCTCCCTGTTCCAAGCCTGGGCCCCGCCCCTCTGTCTAATGCTATCATCTAGGGACAGGATGCTAGGGAGGAGGTCAAGAACTCAGGAACAAGCTGTCCCTGCTCTTTGGATCTAGGCTTGGCCTGGCCAGCCTGAACCACGTGGATGGTGTACTCAGGCTACCGTGTAAAATGTGGGTGAAGGAGGTTGGGACTGCGGGGGGGGGGGGGGCTGGCGAGATGGCTGCAGCTCTAATTTCTGTTATTTAAAGCTATCATCTCTGCGCCATACTCCCTCTTAAAGTGTCAGATGTCTGCTTCTACGGAGACAAGAAAATAGCTTTCGAGGGAGAGGAAAATCGCACCCCTTAGGGGGGCTGGAGAGGTCAGGAATTACAGCTCCGATGACAGTGCCAGAGCCCACGGACAATGGAGGGGTCCCTGTGAACAAGGGACGTGCTTGTAGTTTGATTCAGCCCAGCAGCTCAGCCTAAGGAAAGCAGGCTCCTGTCCCTATAGTCACTTGGAGGCCATGACTGGACACAAAGGGCTAGTGGGGCTCTATTGCTCTTTGGACCTGTAGCTATAGTTCCCTGGAACTATAGGGACCCTAGCAGTCATACTGTCTCCCTGCCTTGTGGATAGGGACAAGAAGTTCAGATAAGCGTGTTTCATAAGAAAGGGGACTTTCCCCAGGAGAGGAGGCTTCCCCTGGCTCTCTGGTTGACAGCTGAAGAGGAGAGAGGAAGGCATCGAACAGGAGGAATAAAAGGGACAAGAGAGAACTTCGTTGGGGGGGGGGGGGGTTCCAGCGCAACCTCGGCAAAATTCAGTTCAAGTCTAAGAACAGATTTCTGGGCTCCAGAAGCAAAAGCTTCAATTCCATTCGAAGGCATGTCCTCCAGGAAGCTTTTCCCAGCACAGGGCTCATTCATTCTAACCTGTTCTCAGCCCCGCTGCCACCAGACATCTCAACAGCTTATTCAGTGTAGAACTCTGGTTTTGAGAGTGCTTTTTGCTTTACCTAGTGTATGCTATTTTCCCCAATCATAGCAGATGAAGGTCATGGGGTGGAGCAACAGAACAATGGAATGAAGGGCGGCAGTCATCTAACTGGGCTGCAGGGAAAAGGGCTCGGTATCAATGTCTGCTGAGTCTGAATCTTTTTGCTTCCTGGCTATGGAGCACTTGGTTCTAAATGGCCACACCAAATGTTGTTGCTCTGAGCTAATATTTTCCAGGGGGTGGGGGCGGTTAGCAGGAACTGTTCCCGAAAATATTTCCAAAATGAGCAGCCAGAGACTGAGGATGGAGGTCCCCCAGGGGTGCCCTGACTCACAAAGGAGGACCCTAGAAGCACACTGACCGGAGCTACCTCAAGTTCCCTGCAGAGACGGGCTGTCATCTTCCCCAGGGGTCACAAGGACTTCCTTCAATGCCTGCCCTTACCCGATACTACCTGTATTCACTTCCTGGCAGCTTTGAGATCACAGGACTAATCATCAGTCTTTGCCCAAAAGAAGAGAGGAAGCAGGCAGTCTGTTCAGTGCTGGACAGAGGGACCCTGGGGGAAGAAGGGTAGGAAGTACAGGCAAGTCTGAGCTATGACCAGCTACCCCTCCTCCAAAAAAAAAAAAAAAAAAAAAAAAAAACCGATATGTCTCCTGGTGGGGTTGGGGAGGAAAAAGAGGACTGACATCTTCGGTCCCCGAGCCATTGTACCCTCAAAGGTCACTAGTTCAGGGACATCTTCCCATAGGCAGAGCTGTTGAAGAGGGAAACTTTGAACTGGAAATCCCCAGGTGTGAAGTTTCTGGAAACATGAGTTGAATTCCTTGCTCATAGTTCCGGGGGGGCCACCTTGGGGATTTCTGCGATTTTGAACCTAATTTCCTCCTGCAAGGGCCTGCGGCCCAGGTTCCTGAGGAGATGGGGAGGACTTTATGAGATCGTCCCCACAGTACCTCTTCCAAACAATCATGGTTTTGTTTCGTGGAAATGATTCTGTTTCCCTGGAGCCTCTTAAAAGACTCTTTTAATTTTTTTTTTATTTCTTCCATTTAAAACACCTTTTCATTTATTTATTTATTTTCGCCCCAGAGGAGCAGGGAAAGAAAGAGAAGAAAGCTAATAAAGAAATCACCAAATGAGAAGCACCTGGCTCAAAGCTTGTGGATTCTAACTGTTGCTCTGGCACTAACAAGCCAGGGGCTCTTACTAAGAAGTGGAGGAGAACCAAGAGGCCACAGACAGAGCAGAGTGGCTAGCCTCACCTCTACTCTCGACACCCTACACCTCGGTGGTTACCTCTTTCCTTTCCCTTTGTTCCTTCCCCACCCCCATCCAGCCTGTTTGTTCCTGGTCGCGATTTCGGCTGGAGTGGCAGGTCTGCACTTTCGCTGCCCCAGGAACCCTCCAGCTTCGAGCCAGATCGCTGCTGGTCTTCACTCTCCCTCTCCTGGCTGCTTTTAAATTCATTATGCCTTTTATTGCTTGCTATTGCGTGCGCTATTCCCATTGCCCTGGAGACTAGAATGGTTCAAGCGGGAGAGGCGCACGATGCGGATTTCATTAACTCCACTCTTTACTGCCCATTCACTCTCAGGAGGCTGGCCTGGAGGGGTGGGGAGGGGGGGCCTGTGCACCTTTGTTGTCCCGGTCCCTCAGTGCGGATCTGCTTCCCCGGTCTTTCAAAGCTTCCACCTGCCTCGGCCCTGGTAGAGAGGAATGCTGTGGCCCATTTCACAGGTTTGGAGACAGATTTGGAACTGCAAAAAGGAAGTGGTTAGAAGTGCAGAAGGAGAGCGCGGGTTAGAACTGAGCTGCCAGCCCCTTCCCTGGCTGATATGGCTGACTCTCCGAGAATCTACTCTGTACTGGGATCCCCAAGCTGCCCCTTCTTTGCCTGTCTTGCCTCCATCAAATCTGCGGACTGCAGCAGGGGCAGCTCTTCCTTGCAAATGAGGCAGTTTTATGGGCTTTAGAAAAACACTCCAATTGTTCCCTCAATTACCCTGAAGCAGATTGAATATATTAATCTCTCTCTTAACTCGAGTTAGAGACTCAGCTGCCACCCCTCCCCCCAACCACCAGCCCCTTTCTGCAGGCACGTGCCAGGGAGTGACTCCCAGCCCCCACCTTTCTGGGCCTGGAGCCCCAAGCTGGTCAGTTTAGGCTTTGGCAAATGCCCCTCCCCCATCCCCTCTGCATACACATGCGCGCGCGTACACACACACACACACACACACACACACACACACACACACACACACACGGGAGGGCGGGGAGAGAGAGCCCTGTTTTACATTTCCCTATCAATTTTCATTGATTTTTTTTTCTCCTTTGCCATTATTTGAAAGAGCTTTTTTCTAGAGTAAACGTGATCATGGGGACATCCACCCTCCCACCCCTCTTACCACATAGGGACTGGGCGGGGTCTGAGGCTCCCCCCTCAAGCTCCAGTGACAAGTGCCTCCAGCTTAAACACACTCTGCCCCAGGCAGCTGAGCCCTGCTAAAAGCTACCTGAGGTTTCCCTTTGTACCTCGATTTTCTTTTATTTCTGAGGAACAAAGGCGCTGTCAAGGCGTTCTCAGAGAGTGCTGTCACCCACACAGGGAGGGGTGCAGCCTGTCTCTATGGTGGCAAGGCTGCAGCTGGCAGAGCAGTGGAGTAGCCAGTTCTGGTCCTGGGGAAGATAGGGCAGAGAGTATTTCCAACCCCTCCCCCAATACACACACACACACACACACACACTCACACACACTAAGGGGAGGACCTAGGGGCTGACTGGCCCCATAATGGCCTGTTGGCCACCTGCAATGAAACCCTTCCTATCCAAGGAATCCTCAAGGAGGGATCCAGGGGTCCCACCGGGTTGCTCTCCTAGATGAGAATCAGTTGTAGGGGACCCTTATTTATGTCCCTGCACAAGCCTGTGGCTCTGCCTCCACACAGCCTGATCTTTAAGCTGTCTCTATAGGCCCTTGGAATCCTGTCATGGAGGCCTCTGCTTTATCAGCAGGGTGGACAGAGCAGCCGGCTTTCAGTGACATGCAGCCACATGGATCAGAATGACCTAGATGCAAGTTAAGCTCTGGTTTATCCAGCTGCACTTTGACCTTGAAAAAGTTATAGGACTTTCTCAGCCTCTGCTTCCCCACCTGTGAAATGGGTGAGAACTCCTGTGTCCACTGTTGCTGGGAAGGTCTGAGTGGAAGTGAAGTGGTGTATAGTCCAGCATACCCTGCAGCAGACATTTAACAAAAGCTTGCTGTTCTAGCAACGAATGCACAGCGGAATCTGTGTTGAACACGGCATAGATCAGACCTCCATTTCCGCACCTAGAAAACAAGATTGCTCCTTCTTGCCTGGCTGGTCTCCCACAATGCCGTGGACTTGTGAGTCCCGCTATCCCTGAGTCAGATACCACACCGCAGGGCAGAGAGGGCCAGTCTGGGTGTTAGTCTGTGAAGTGGCTCCATTAGCAGATTGTTCTAAGAGAACAGAGCAGATGGCCCTGCTGGCCCGCCTCCTCTCTGCCTCTCCCCTCTCCCAGCAGCAAGGACTGGTGCTGACTCACACCTCCTGGGTGCCTGCGTGTGAGTGTGAGAGTGTGTGTGAGTGTAAATGTGTGTGTATGTGAGAGAGAGAGGCAGAGAGAGACAGAGAGAGGGCAAGCCTGCATGTGAGTGTGAGAGTGTATGTGAGTGTGTGTGTGAGAGTGTGTGTATGTGTGTGTGTGTGTGAGAAAGAGAGAGAGAGAGAGAGAGAGAGAGAGAGAGAGAGAGAGAGATCTAGTTGGGGGAAATGGAGAAGAAGGGGGTGCCTGCTTCTGAAGGCCTCTGAGCCAGCTGAACCCCAGCTCCAGGGAAACGTAGACCCACCCACTTGTCATCCTCAGCAATCACCTTCACAGGTGTTTAGGCTCACAGGACCACACATGCATATAGTGTGCACATATGTGCAAAACCACATGATGCCCTCTCCCAAAGACAAGCTCATGAGAAGCACACACACACACACACACACACACACACACACACACACGGGAAGTACACATGCTCCCACATCTTGACCCGTGCCTCCTGCCTTCGTCTCTGTACAGACCCCAGAGCACAGTCTCAACCAAATGAGTGAGAGTCTTGGGGACATGGCATGTGTGATGTATGAGGTGAGATTAAAGCGCTGTGTGAAACTGATATTTAATTCAACTCTGACAGCAGATGGGGGCAGGGAAAGCTGACAGCGTGACTGTTGGCCTACCAGGGGCCAGCACAGTCACCCTCAGCCTAGGCTGGGTCTGCAAAGTCTCAGGGTCAGCACACAGTAGCCCCTTTCCTGGGATAAGCCGAGTATGCATATGGGTGCCCTTCTCCCATCTCACTTCCACAGCCTCCCCTGTGGTACTGTGGTCCAACCTCCCTTGACATAAGGTGGCATCCATTCATTCACCCATCCACCCACACATGCCTTCATTTTATTGGCTTTCCCAAGCAGCAGACTGTGTGTCTGTGTGTCCAGCCCTTGGAGAAATGCCCAGATAGCCACAGGGAGGAGATAGAAGGCACGGACAGTGATTTTCCAAACCGACAATATCTCTGAGCAAACCTCAGGGCCTCAGATCACTGCAGAACGGCTCTGGGAGACTTTAGAAGACTGTAACTTTGAACCTAAGTTCCCAGCTCCATCTGAACAGTCAGGACTCAGATGGAGTTCCCAACCTCCTTGGGCCTCATAGTCCTCAGCCAAACAGTGATGTCTAATGAGGAGGCTATGGGGCTTGGGTGAGGAGAAGGGTGGGAACTTAGATGGTGTAAAGCCCTCCTCACAGACATCAGGATGATGGCTGAGGCATCAAGGATAGATAGGGCAGAAGAGAGTTCTAACGGAAATCTCAGAAAGAGCAGTGTAGAGACAGGACTTGGAGCCAGGAAAGAAACTGTCTGGTAAGGAAAAATGGGGAAGTAAAGAAGTGTAGAGATACCAAGGGCATGGAGAGGAGGTGGTGTCTCCACAGGCTCTGGGATTTCCATCCTGAAAGCTGCTCTGAGCCAGAATGACAAAGGCAGAGCCCATATCTAACTGCATCCCTGGCCAGATAGTCTCACAATTTGCAAGCTCTTCTTCAGTCCCTCAGAAGGGGACCCTAGTGCTTCACTTCTTGACCCCTTGGACAGGAGCAGAAGGAAGTAGTTGGCTTCCTGTGGCATCTTATGATATGATATATGATATGATACCAACACCAGCTAAGAGGTCACCCAGTGTTCAGCTGACCCTCACAGTGAGGGGCTCGTGGACTGGATGGTTTGGAATCCAGACTGGAGTGAAGTTGGGGTATCAGTGTGCAGAGTTCAGGACAAACTTTGTGGCTCCCTAGAACTGCTTGTTGAGACGTAGGGGAGAAATATTGCATAAAAATTCCAGCACATGAGTAAACCCTCTGATACACTGTCTGAAGACTGATGGTTTTACCCCAGCAAGCACCACAGTCAGACTTTACACTCAAGCGTGGGCTCCAGTTCACTGCCTCCTACTGCCTCTGAGGGCATCACCTTACTTCTCTGACCCTGTCTCCTCCTCTGTAGAGGGAGCATAATGCCTCCCTCACAAGATGACTGTGAAGATTAAGAGAAATGCTGGCTTCCCTGCAGTCCAGAAGGTTTCTTAGAGGAGACAGGATCCCCTAAACTCCCTAAAAGTTTGGGAGAGCTTGGGAGGCACCCTGGATTCAACCATGGAGGCAGGAGGAGGGGCACATCTTCACCTGGAACCTGAAGGGAGTCTTAGTTCCTTCATGCAGTGTTTGGGGGTCCCTGATTCTGAGCCAGGTCTGGCCTCTCAGAACTCCATCCCCCCAGAGAGACAAGCACAACATAGTGAGATTGTGAAGTCATTGGGTAAAGGAGGGGATACAAACTGGCTCACTCTGGGAAGGCTAAAGAAACAGAGGAGAAGATGGTACCCTTGCCCTTGGTATCCTGAGAGTTGGCTCTAAGGACTTCTCAAAGGCTCAATCTGTAGGTAGGTACCCAAGTTCTTTAAGTGAAAATGACATGGAATTTGCATAGAACCTATACACATCATTCTGTATAATTATTATTATTATTAGTAGTAGTAGTAGTAATAGTAATAGTACTACTACTACTAATAATACTAGTACTACTAGTAATACTACTACTATAGTAGTATACTATATACTATACATAGTATATACTATAGTATACACATATACATAGTATATATAGTATATACATAGTATATACAATAGTATATACATAGTATATATAGTATATACATAGTATATACAATAGTATATACATAGTATATATAGTATATACATAGTATATACAATAGTATATACATAGTATATATAGTATATACATAGTATATACAATAGTATATACATAGTATATATAGTATATACATAGTATATACAATAGTATATACATAGTATATATAGTATATACATAGTATATACAATAGTATATACATAGTATATATAGTATATACATAGTATATACAATAGTATATACATAGTATATATAGTATATACATAGTATATACATAGTATATAGTATACTACTATAGTATTATATACTACTATTATTAGTAGTAGTACTACTACTACTAATACTAGTACTACTAGTAATACTACTACTATAGTAGTATACTATATACTATACATAGTATATACTATAGTATACACATATACATAGTATATATAGTATATACATAGTATATACAATAGTATATACATAGTATATATAGTATATACATAGTATATACAATAGTATATACATAGTATATATAGTATATACATAGTATATACAATAGTATATACATAGTATATATAGTATATACATAGTATATACAATAGTATATACATAGTATATATAGTATATACATAGTATATACATAGTATATAGTATACTACTATAGTATTATATACTACTATTATTAGTAGTAGTACTACTACTACTAATACTAGTACTACTAGTAATACTACTACTATAGTAGTATACTATATACTATACATAGTATATACTATAGTATACACATATACATAGTATATATAGTATATACATAGTATATACAATAGTATATACATAGTATATATAGTATATACATAGTATATACAATAGTATATACATAGTATATATAGTATATACATAGTATATACAATAGTATATACATAGTATATATAGTATATACATAGTATATACAATAGTATATACATAGTATATATAGTATATACATAGTATATACATAGTATATAGTATACTACTATAGTATTATATACTACTATTATTAGTAGTAGTACTACTACTACTAATACTAGTACTACTAGTAATACTACTACTATAGTAGTATACTATATACTATACATAGTATATACTATAGTATACACATATACATAGTATATATAGTATATACATAGTATATACAATAGTATATACATATACATAGTATATATAGTATATACATAGTATATACATAGTATATAGTATACTACTAGAGTATTATATACTACTATGGTATATATAGTAGTATATAATATATAGTAGTATTACTAGTAGTACTAGTACTAGTAAGAGATAGGGTCTAACTAGACATCCCAGGCTGTCCCCAAGCTTGTGATCCTCCTGTCTCAGCCTCCTAAATGTTTGGCTTACAAGAGGAGTATGAGCTACACTTGGCTCTTCCTGTATTCTTTAATTCATCTCTAAATTCCTCGTCAAATCTAATGGAATGCTGGAACAGTGTAGAGAGTTGTTGTACTGTATTGTTTGGAGACTCATAGCAAGGAAAAGTCTATACCTTCGGTTCAGATGCACTTTTATTTTATTATTCTTGAGGTGCCAGAGAGCGGACCCAGGCCTTGAGCATGCCAAGTATGCCAACCCAGAAACTATGTTTTTCAAATATTTTTAATCTAAGGTTGATTGACTCCATGGCCACAGAGCATGCACACACACACACACACACACACACACACACACCACACACAGACACACACACACACACACACACGCGGAAGCAGAATGGATTGAGTCAGGACAGTAAAGTAAGAAGGTTGATGACGGAAAGTTCTGATTCTGCTGACCTT
The DNA here is from genome assembly GCF_011762505.2 of Arvicanthis niloticus. Taxonomy (NCBI): domain Eukaryota; kingdom Metazoa; phylum Chordata; class Mammalia; order Rodentia; family Muridae; genus Arvicanthis; species Arvicanthis niloticus. Next base: position 32,775,712 of record NC_133434.1, read on the forward strand.
CAGCTGTGGGACTTCACCTATGCAGCTCCGTTCCTGGATCATAAGGACCAGGAAGCTGGGATCCTCAGAGGCAGAGAACAGCTAGGACGAGGACATGGGGCCTGGGACATGTTTGGGGGAACTTAGAGACTACTGGGGAGGCAGTGATCTGGGGGCAGGTGAGAGCCTGGTCATGGCTTCCCCTCTCCCCTCCCCCCTGCCCAGCAGAAAGCTTGCCCCAAGCCACTGCAGGCTGGATGGTGCTGAGGCCCTTGGGTGAGCTTGGGTGAGTGTAGACATTATTTTAATCTTCCTCTTAGAGCATAATTGCTTTCTGTCTCCCGGTGTTCCTGAAGAGACTTCCCTCCAGGCTAGATGGCTTTCTAGGCTCCTCTCTCTGCCAGGAGACAAGACAGCTGGGCCAGGCCCATGCTGCATTAACACACTGCAAATGTGATTTCATGGCCTCAAATGAGATTAGGGCCAAAGGCTCTGCTCTCTGGTGGAGGCAGCAGGCAATGTGGGCAGGAGTAGCCCAGTGCTGAGCTGGAGGTCTGAGAGATCCATTCCAGCCAAGTCCAGGCTGCCTGAATGAGTAGTTTCCTATAACCGGAGCTACCTTCTGTTTCATCCCAGCTGCAGAGCTAACCTTAAGACTTGTCCTGGGATGGGCGCTCTGGTTTCTACTGTCCCACAATTCCCAGGTTACCTACAGGCATTTCAGTAAGGGAGGATGCTGGGATGAATATAGATTCTTCGGTGTGGCTTCAGTATCCTTCTCTTCCGCCTCCTCCTTCTCCTCTTCCTCCTCTTCCTCCTCTTCCTCCTCTTAACATATAACCCAGCCTTGGTTTAGGCATGCTATACCCTTCTTGGCCTTTCCTCCTAAGTGCTGGGATTACAGGCCTATGCTACCATGCCCAGTTTTATGCAGTACTGGGGATAGAGCATTATGTAGGCTAGGCAAGCACTCTACCAACTGAGGTACATTCCTAGCCCTAGTTTCCTTTAAAGTGAGAACTACAGGATCTGGCATGGTGGTACACATTCATAATCCCAGCACTTGGGAGGCAGAGGCAATAGAAGCACCACACGTTCAAGGCCAGCCTGGACTATGTAGGGAGTTCTAGACCATCCAAGGCTATATAGCAAGGACTTGTCTCAAAACAAGAATCGACGGTGGTGGCGCACGCCTTTAATCCCAGCACTTGGGGGGCAGAGGCAGGCGGATTTCTGAGTTCGAGGCCAGCCTGGTCTACAGAGTGAGCTCCAGGACAGCCAGGGCTATACAGAGAAACCCTGTCTCGAAAAACCAAAACAACAACAACAACAACAAGAATCATTGATAAACAGGAACTATAGAGAGGATTAACCTATAACGAAGTTATACACATAATTCTGTGACATACTAGGTACCTACTAAGTGTTACTCACTCTTCTGAGACTTGCAGATGCCATCCACCCTTGTAGGGACAGAGGCATCAAGAGGTACCACACTAGAGAAACAGACGTCACCATTCCAGGCTAAAGCAGAAGAGGGGAGGGAGGGATTCCATGCTGATGCTTCTTACTTGCCAAGCACCTACCTGAAACAAACTCTGCTGTGCTTTGCTGGCCCCTGGGACACAGCTTGCCAGACCTGGTCCCTGCCCTCAAGGAAGACAGACCCTGTCCTAGAGGACTAGATGGTAGCTCATGAGCTCTGGGAGGGGGATGCCTATGAATTGTGGGTCTGATGCCTTTATGTGGAGAAAGGAGTGGGCAGGTTTCAGGGAAGACTTGATGGTGGTCATCTGTCTATGACTTCAGCCGTAGAGGGACCATCAGGCAGATAGAACGGCATATATAAAGTCCCCAAGGCTGAAGATGCCATTGGCTACTCGGAAGGGCCTGGAACACAGGTATAAAGTAGAGATGGAGTGAAGAGACACGGAAATTCTGGTTGCTCGACAACAGCCTTGTGCTTAGTAAATAGACACCCTCCACCTTGGCAGGGTACCTACCACCTCTGCCCCTTCCTAATGGAAGGGAATAGCGGGCAGCTTCCTCGCGTCTCCTTTATTCAATCGCTTGTTAACGAGTTATCGATTCTTTTAGAAGAAAAATGTTCAAAAGCCAGGCCGTATCTTTAGCAAAGTGATTTATGAGTTGACAGTGGGGCCTGAGCTGCCTCAGACGAGAGAGCTCTGGTTACTCAGCACTGAGAAGAGTCTTCCAGCAGGGCAATCAATCAGGGTGCACACTAAGCAGACGAGGAGCAGAACTAGCCAACATGTCACACACCCCCCCCCCATGTCTGCTGCAGACAAAGCTAGGGCCATGGGTGCTCTCTATCACATAAACTGGTAGAAAGGTGAGGGAAACCTTCTCTGGGCTATCTAGGTCCTCCTGGCCCCGTTCTCTGGCCCTCTGCAGGAGTCAGCCAGCACAGCCAATTAGCTGAAGTTACTGGGGTCTCTAAGGTCAAAGGGACTACAGCAGACCAGGGCTAAAGGTGAGTCCTATGGGTCCCAAGGCATCCTGTACGTCACAGCTGAACCTTCTCCTACATACTTGCTACTGCTTGCCAGAACTGTCCTGGGGACTAGAGGCTGCAAGAGCAGGCTGCGATGAGACATAGTCACAGAGGTTGTCATAGACACACCCAAACAGCCCAGTGTCTATTTACTGAAGTTCCTTAAGGTTTCCTGTGCATACTAAGGCACTGAGGAGAGGCAGAAGTAGTCTCCTGGACTACTGTTAACTGTGGCCAGTGTGGCCAGTGGGTCCTGTCCCTGCAGCTTGCATCCAAAGGGCTTGGCCAAAACTGGACCAAGGCCACATTACTATTACAGCCATAGCTCAGATGTCCTGCCGCTACCAGCTGGGGCAGGGGCAGATGCTCTGTTAGTGCTGGGTAGCAGTGGCCTCCTCCAGATGCCATGTGCTCTGCTCAGATGAGACACCAAGACATACTGCTTGTTCACTTCTGATGCTATCATCTAGCTTTGAGGTCACAGAGCCATCGGCCTGCTCTCATTCAAAAGGTTAGCTGTGGCTGTGGGGTGGTTCAGTAAGAGAAAGTTTGCCTACTATGCTCTCTGATCAATCCCCAGCACAAAACAGTAACAACAAAAACAACCCACAGACGATTGTGTCTGGTCTTAACCCTGTCCATGTTAGCCTGGTTTTGAAAGAGAAATAGGAATGTCACTCCTTTTCCTAAGGGGGGAAAAAAAGAGAGAGAGAGAGAAGGCAACAGGTCTTGCCACACATCCTCAAAGAGCTTGCACACATGCTCACAGAGTCCCAGCCATCAGGCCTAGACTCAAATCCCAGCTTGATCTTCAGAGCTGGTGATTTTTTTCCCCCTTTCCCTTCTCCCTCTCACTTCGGCCCCACTCGCTCCAGCCCAAAGGTTTTTACTTATTTATTATATGTAAGTACACTGTAACTGTCTTCAGACACCCTATAAGAGGGCATCAGATCTCATTACGAATGGTTGTGAACGACCATGTGGGTGCTAGGATTTGACCTCATGACCTTCGGAAGAGTAGTCAGTGCTCTTAACCGCTGAGCCATCTCACCAGCCCAGAGCTGGTAGCCTTAAACAGGTCTATTTCCTCAGAGCACCTGTCTTTCATAACAAAGAGAGTGACAAGAATCACAACATGGGGCTTAACTGAGACACAGTGTACTTAGAGCTGCTGGCTGGAGACCCCACTCATAGTATTATGTTCATTAAATGCTGAGATGTACAGAGGTGCCAGGGGGAAGATGGTTGTGGTCATTGTAGGACTTCAGGCAAGAGCATAGGCCTACAAGAAGGACTCACAGAGCAGCTGCCTCCCGTTTAAGAGGAACAAGGTGGGATTGTCATATCAATCATCCTTGTGACCCTAGGCTTGAAAGGCAAGAGTTTGGAACATGAGCTTAGCCCAAAGGGCAGCTTTCTGGGATAGCAACCTGGGTAGCCTTAGGTGGAAGGATACAACCCATAACAGGGACGGAGTTTTACAGATCCCTGCAGCACCTCAAGGAAGCCCAGCCTAAGTAGAACCCAGTGTGGTCATAGCTGAGGATCGCTTACTGGGATACAGAGCAGGGTGGAAAAGAGGAAGAAAGGATGTGAGTTCAAATGAGAGGCACCCACATCCTAAGCGACACTAGCGGAGGCTCAAACTGCCTTGCAAGATGCTCGCCTGCCCTCTTGCCAGAGCTGTTGAGGAGGCAGTGGTCCATTCTGTCTTCAGGTTCTTTGGGGAGAAAGAACGGGATACCCTACAAAGGGACCCAAGAGTCCATCCTCCTCAAAGACAGAGGGTAGGGAGAAGACAAGCTGGAACCACCGACCTACCCAAACAGGATGTCCCTAGCACAGTGCGACTGCAGGGACTAAAACATAGACTCAGACGCCACTTTAATAGAGAGCCCATTGAAGCTATAACTGAAACAAAGGAAAGACCAAAGATCTCCACAGAAACTCAGAGCCTCAGACTTTTAGGTGATGTGAGGTCAGGGCAGCCTCCGGAGGCTTGGCCAGATGACTATGGAATCAACACTGTCAGGGCACGGGATCATTGCATGGTCTTACTTCTTTCAGCCACCAAGGGATCACCTACTGTATACATACACCAGCAGGGCTGGGAGGAATTAATGCTGTCAGGGAGCTGCCTGAGCTGACAGCTGTCAAAATAAAAACCTAGAGAGAGATAGTGACGTTGCTGAGCCCCCAGCCCTCTCTCTGCAAGGATTAAACACAGCGTAAGGACTGCCCCAAAGCCACACACACTAAGGCGGATGTTTCCATGCACAAAGGAGGCTGCTTTCCTTCTGAAACTCCTGGGAGGAGGGTCCCCGAGTGAGAACCTACAGATAAGAAAGGCGGGCGGTGGTGCTGTGACCATGGGAACAGGCCTAGAAACGAAACTGAACGGGCTAAGGTATCTAGGGGAGGGTGTGACCACCAAGCCCCGGGTTAGAAGTATTGGCCAGCATCTGCAGACGTCTGTTACTTCTCCAGCCTGTGTCTGTAAGGCAAAACCAAGTCCAAGCTCCAGAGTGAGCACTTAAGCACTTTCTATTTTGTCTCACTCAGTTCCTAGAGCGGCCCTGACTCCTCATCGTATGAGGGATGGAACTAAAGCCCAGAGAGGCTAATATTTTACCTAGAGTCACAGAGCTATGAGTGGTTTGCTCCAAAAAGCACCCTACGTGTGTTTCCTACCTCATCTAACCCTGTCACTCTGTAGAAGGGGAAAGAAACAGAGATGGTAGGGGAGCCTGGTACTAAGGTGGGGAGGGAGGTCTGGCTGGGATCTCTAAGACAGAGAGACACTGTCCTGGGACTTGTATAGGTAGATTGCCCTTGGGGCTGGGGAGACCCAAGGAGGAACAGAGCCTGACTTTGAACCCATCTGTCTACTTGAGCCCTCTTGTTGCCCACTGCATTCTACTGGCCTCCACAAGCAGGCAATGCACACAATGGGGTACAGAGCCACACATGCAGACGATACCCATAAAAACGTTAGTGATTCTTTTTAAAAAAATATGTCACTGCCGGGCGGTGGTGGCGCACGCCTTTAATCCCAGCACTTGGGAGGCAGAGGCAGGCGGATTTTTGAGTTCGAGGCCAGCCTGGTCTACAGAGTGAGTTCCAGGACAGCCAGGACTACACAGAGAAACCCTGTCTCGAAAAACAAAAAACAAAACAAAACAAAACAAAACAAAACAAAACAAAAAAAATGTCACTAACAGTGTATGTTTCAGTCTTTTCCCAGTCCCTCCCCATAGTCTTACCACCTTCCGAGAAGAAACTAGTTTTGTGATTATTATTTTGTGCGGTGTATGCCTGTGAACATGTTCAGGGTGGTGAGGGGCGGGGGTGGGGAGTTGTGCGCACGTGGTGGAAGTGCATGTCCACACTTGTGCATGTGGAAGTCAGAGGTTGATGTCAGGTCTCTTCCTCAGTCTCAGGCCAGAGGTGGGTCCTCTCACTGCACCTGGGCCGGGCTGGTGGCTGAGTTCAGGAGCCACCTGCCACTGTTTCCCAGTGCCGACTACAGGTGCATGCAGGGGTGCCCTGCTTTTTACATGGGTGCTGGGGTTCTGAACTCAGGTCCCTGTGCTTACAAAGCAGGCACTTTACTGACTGGGCCATCTCCCCAGGCTGGTGTATATTGCTAGGTAGAAGGAAGATACTAAGTATCCAGGGAGACTAGGTGACTATAGAACCTCACAGCATCGTCTCTGAGGGTAGTGATTGGGTCTTCTATGCTCTGATAGGAAGAGCAAGGGACTGGACACACAGTGTGGTGAGCCAGTCACAGTCGCCAAGAACAGTACAGCAGGGACTGGTCACCAGGCAGTTCAGGGGAAAAAAGCGGAGGGCTTCTGACTCCACCCTGCTGCACTGCATCTGTGTGACTGATTCTGTCCTGTGATGTCATACAGTGTTGCCTAGGTGATCCAGCTAAATGGAAAACTCTGTACTTTCCCAGGGCTGGGCAGAACAAGGATCACCCCACTTCACCCTCTTGAGGCTGCCAGGAATCAGTTCCCTAAGCCCCTGCTTAGCTGGCCATGGGCCAAATACTCCATGGCACCTCCACCCACAGGATCTCTCACATCTGAGAAAGATCCAGATTGCATCTTCCCACTCAACGTCCCCTACCCAGTCCAGCCCCCGAAGCAGTGTGTGCCACCCGGGAGACCGTATTGGTGGGTGAAGACTCAAGGTACCTGGGCCTGTTGGCTGGCAAGGCCCATGACTGATCCCCTGCCCATTCCCAGGGGCAATACTAACCCCCAAGATTGCTAAAGTGAACACTCCTGCCCCCAAGAGGATGGGACGACAGAAGACAAAGGTGAGGTTGGAGCAGAGTCTGTAACAGCTGTGTGGTCTCATCCTCTGATGTCCCCTGACGGTGACAGGCGTGTTTCTTCTCTGGGCCTCAGTCACCGCTTCGAGACCGAGAGTGGTGGTGATTAGATGTTCTGTTCTGAGGCTCTCAGAGATGGTGGTTGACTTGGCCCGCCCTTACCTGAAAGATGTTATTCATCAGCCACCATCCAATCCCTGATGCACGGGTGGATGCGCCCTTGCCTTTCCTCTCACCTCATCCTTGCCCTCGCCTTGAACACAGATCTTGCCTTCTGCAAAGAAGGGGTTTGGGGGGAGTCTGTTTTGATCACTGTTGTATCCCCTCACTTAGGACAGTGCATGGGACAGAATAGGTGCTCAATAAAGAATTGTGGAAAAACAGCAAGAACCTACCAGGAGGGGCCCAGAGCCAGGAATGCTGGCATTTCAGTGGAAGGGTCACATACCTTCCCCTTTCATTTGGTGGCAAAACCTAAACCTGTGACTGTGTCATTTACCTACAAGGACAGACCAGAGGCAACAGGCACTTGCTAAGAACGTCTCTCCACAGTACCACATAATATTTTTTTGATGTGTGTGCATGTGTGCACGTGCCGGGATATGTGCATGTGTGTGTGCACGGAGGCCAGAGAGAGACATCGAGTGTCTTCCTTTGTCACTTTCCCTCATATATATATATATTTTTTTTGAGGCAGGGTCTCTCATCGAACCTGGAGCTCACTGGTTGCGTAGGCTGGCTGGCTGGCTGGTGAGCTCAAGAGCTAGGATGCCCTTGTATATCTTCGGCTCCCAGTCTCAGCACTGGGAATACAGAATCAGGCTGCCATGTGCCCAGTTTTTATGTGGATGCTGGGGGTCTGAACTCCACCCCTCCTCACCCTGCACAAGCCCAGTGCTGGTGCCCTGAGGTCGGCTCTGACCTTTCAGGGTGTCTTGAGTTGTGAGGCTGGAGGCAGGGTGGAGGAAGTGCCTGTAGCGAATGTGGGGTGTCTGCAGCATTTAGAGACCTCTCTCAGCTCTGCTTCCTCCCTCTGCCTGGCCCAGTGTCCCCTCCAGTGCCTTAACTGTTCTCCTTGCTGAAGTAACTTTTCTTTTTCTTTGAGTTTAATTTAATTTTATGTGCATTGGCGTTCTGCCTGCATGCATGTCTGTGTGACAGTGTCAGATTCCCTGGAACAGATAGCTTTTGATTGTTTTTGTTCTTTATTTTCTTAGATTTTGATTATTACTGTATAATATAATAATATTATTCTGCTGTATAATACAATGCCTGGCATATATGGTAGGTGCTCAATAAAGTTGTGCTGGCAAGAACTCTACCCACTGGGCCATAGTGCCACACTCAGCCCCTTCATTTTGCTTCTTTGGCCATTCCTCAGCTTGTAACTTTTTTTTTATTGGGGGTAGTTTTCCTAAATTCCAGTGTTCTTTGTGCATTGGAAATATTAATCCAGCTTTATTAATCATCTTTTTTTCTTTCTTTTTTTTTCTTTGCTTTCTGATACAGGGTCTCACTATGTGGCCCTAGCTGGCCTGGAACTCAATATGTAGACCAGGCAAGCCTCAGAGTTCTAGTGATCCTCCTTCCTCTGCCTCCAGAGGGATAGAATTACAGGCATGAGCCACCAAGCCTGGTTAGGTACGCACTTTTAAGGTGCCCCTCTGTACTCCCTCCCCCCAGTACTGAAGATTGAACTCAGGGGCCTTGTGCATGGGGGGGGGGGGGGGGCTCTCTACCTGTGAGCTAGCTACCCAGCCTGAATTTTTGAAAACTGTAATCAAACCTACCAGTTATTTTCCCAGTGGTTTCTGACCTTTTGCACATTTCTGTGGAGCTGAGGAGCCAGCCTGGGGCCTTGTGCGTAATAAGTATGTGCTCTCCCACTGAGCTGCATCTCATCCCTGTGTCATCCTGTGAAAATGCACTCCTGCGTCAGGCACTGTGACTTCTGCCATTATCAGTAAATCCTGAGGCTACAAGCCCTCGGGTAGGCATAGTAACCCAGGAAATGAGCCCAGGTAAAGAAGCATGAAAAATGGGAGAGGTCTTATATCCTGAGCCCTTTTCCTCAATACAAAGGGGCCTTACAGGCTATCCTAGTACCCAGGCAAGGTTGGTCATTAAAGCTAGGGACGTGAAGTACTGTTTTCATTGGTGGTGGTGGTGGTGGTGGTGATGGTGTGTGTGTGTGCGTGTGTGCGTGCATGCATGCATGGAGGTCCCAGAATAACTTTTGGGAACTGGTGTCCTCCTATCTTGTTTTGAAGCAAGATCTCTCTTCTTGTTTCTGCTCATCCCACATGCCAGGGGAGTGACCCGTGAGTTTCTGGAGAGTTCTCGTGTCGCCACCTTCCATCTTGCCTCAGCAGTGCTAAGATTATAGATGCATGTCCCCTCATCTGGCTTTGTTCGTGGTTTATGGAATCCATCTCAAGTTAGCAGGCTTATGCAGCAAGAACTTTTACCTGCTGAGCCATCACACTGTCCTGAGAGGCCATTTTTAAACCCAATACCTGCCGGAGTGTAATAATTTGCCCAAGTGGCATATCGGAGTCACTACACCCTCTCAGCCTAGCCTCCCTCTGGAAGACTCAGCGTGGCCTCTCTAGCTAGTGTGCTTTCAGATGTGGACCCTTCTGGAAGAGAGATCTGGGCTTCATAGCTTCCCATGGCTTCCCAGACTGCTGGGAAGAGAGGATAGGATGGAAGAGGATTCTTGTTTCATCCTGGTCTCTGGCAGAACCACCTGAACCCCCACCCCAACCCCCACCCCCACCCCCAACCCCCTCCATGAGCCTAAGCTTGTCTGAGGCTCCTTCCCTCCTGCGTTCACACTTCCGCACACATCCAATGCTGCCCCAAGCAACGAGCATTCTGGGATTCCCAAGGACAACTGGCAGCTAGCCCTGGCTTGTGGAGGACAACTTTACTTGCATAGATGAGCAAGGCGTTTGGATTAGCATCTTTCAAGTCTGCTCAGGGCCCAAATCCTGAGGGGCAGCTAAGGGAACTTTGCTTGGAAATTGGCAGGCTTTGAGCTTACCACCAGCCTGCTGTCTGTGGTCTGTGACTGCAGTCTGCGGATTTCTGCACCTTAGTATCATTGCATGGGTGAGCGAGAGAGGGGCCTAAGAGCTGTGATGAGCTCTCATGGAAACTGATTCTCTTCCCAGGGTCAGCAGCTTCACTCACAGTTTTCTCCTCACCTCGTAACCTTATAAATGTAGGTATCTGTGTCGGCATTAGCATAGGTATATAGATATCCTATTCCTTCACAAATTCTTCAGTGTGACCAGGGGCAGAGGCAGGCAGAGCACACTGATCCTGATGCAGGGACCCAAGAGGCAAAGGTGAAGACTGGCAGCCCTGGCTCACTGCCTGTCCTCTCTATAAGCTATCCATACCTTGGGATACCCAGCCTTTCAGGCCCCAGGCCCAGCACACCCATGGTACATGCCTACAGGCTTCACCAGGCAGTACCTGACTAACAGCCAGCCTCCAGCACACAAGGGCAGCAGCAGGTTCCCACCCAGCTCTCTCAAAGGTATGTTTCCTGAAGTCTGTCCTGAGAGGGACGCATGATGACAGGGAAGGAAGACATCCAATCTGTAGACCTGGCAGAGGCCTGGTGGCCTGAAGGGCTGCCAAGGAGTCAGGGAAGGCCTGAGACAAGTGTCATGCTAAGGGTCCATCATTTATGTACCCTCCAACCCACCCCCACCCCCAGAGTGCCAGAGGAGGCTTGTGCCCTTGCTGCAGCAAGGGTGTCCATCTGGCAGTACAAGGGACATCGGTTACCTCTCCTAGCCTAATTTCAGGGAACCTTAGTCACACCAAGCCCTGGAAAAGCTGAATCATAAATCATTCTAGATGTTCCCACCGGTGTGCAGGGAAACAGCTCTGGGAGGGAGCGGCTCAGAAGGGACAGAGGTGCTAAGACCTATGTCTCCTGGCTTGTCAGCTGCTGTCACTCCTATACCAGAACAGGAAAACAAACCTACTGGGTGATTGCTGGTTAGGGGAGGCAGAGGTCTGTGAATATTCTCCCTCCTCCACCAGCAGGGCTCTTCTCCCTTCCCCCTACCCTTGCCATGTGTGTGGGAGGGTTGGGGAGGGGAGATAACTTTCATCAACACCTCTGCAGATGGTGACAGGCCCTGCTGGGCCCTGTTGGGGGAGGGAGCAGGTTCAATCCTCAGTCATAGGAAGAGGCAAAGTCTCTACAGAGCTGGCATTTGTAGGACTGGAAAGCCCTGTTCTCACCTCCTAATGAGACAACTTGTTAGGCAGGGACCACAGCCTGCAGCAAGGGAGGGATGGGGCAGGGGATGCAAGGTTTGAAGTCTTCCGGAAAGAGCTGCCCAGGCGTTGGAACTACCAGGACAAAGGCTGAGGTGGGGAAGGGGTGCTAGGGATGATTAAGGGAGTCGTGGCTTCTGCCTGAGCATCTGAATGAAGTAGCATTCCCAGGTGCATCCAGGGCTAAGCCACGCTGCCTAGTCTTCCTGTGCTAGGAGTCAGGAGGGCCGGGTAGAGTGCTGCTTCCTGTCAGGTCCCAGCCCTCTGTGTCCCATAGGGTGGATATGAGATGACACAGGTGGCCTAAGGTAAAGGTATAGGAAAGAAAGGTGGCGGTCACTAGAACCTGAGTAGCACGTGGCATGGAGGAGTTTCAGACAGAGGTATATGCAGGGGCGGAGGCCTGAGGACAGACAGTCTGTGGACAGATAGACTGCTTACAAACTAAGGGAGGCTGAGTTCTGCTGTGGGAGGGGCCACACCAAAGGCTAAGGAAGAAGCAAGAGAAACCTTGAAGGCTATGCGGTGTGTGAGACAGGTAGAGAGAAAATGGCTTCCTAAGCTACTGTTGTGTAGTTGGGCAAGCAAGGTGGTACTGCCTGGTCAGTCAGGCCTATCCAGCCTGTGGTCTTGGGCCACATCCAGTCTCCTGCTCACCACAAAATCATAGACTCATCTGAACTGTAAACTTTGTATTTTCCAACCATTTCATTTTTATTTTATTTACTATTAGTGTGTGTGTGTGTGTGTGTGTGTGTGTGTGTGTGTGTGAGTCCAAGAGCATGCGTACCACAGCATGTGTGTGGAGATCTGAGAAAAGATATTTAGAAGTCAGTTTTTCTCTTCCCAACCTCGGGTTTCCCTCGAGTTCAACTCGTGATCGGCAGGTTCACACAGCAGGGGTTGAGCCAGCGTACTGACCCATTTGTTGTTTTGTAACAAGGTTTCATGTTGCCAGTGCTAGCCTCAAACTGGAGGAGCCAAAGATGACCTTGAACTTCTGGCCCTTCTAATCCTCCTGCCTCTTAGAGGGCTGGAATTCTATAGTGTGCACCGCCATTTTTTTTAGGAAATTTCTTCTTGATTTTTGTTTTGTTGTGTAAATTATACCGCCAAAAGCTTTGACCTGCCTGGTAGAGGTTGCCAGTAACAGTAAAGAGAAATGTTCCATCAGAAGAGTCCACTTAGCCTCAATTCTCCCCACAGGTTTCTGAAGAACCACAGGACCGCCTGGATACCTCTCAGGACCCACATTCTGACACCAACTACCTGGCGCCCTATAATAAGGAGATTGTCACAGTCACTCTGTATGGAGCTACCAACCTTCCTGCCTGCAAGGATGGCTCTGAACCGTGGCCCTACGTGGTGGTGTAAGTACCGGGGCGACTGGGGATGGCTGGGGATGGGGGTGTGAACAGAACCATCTGATGCACATTTGGAAACTGAGCTCCCTTGCAAATGAGAGGCCTGTCCTGTCCCCTGCGGTGTGGTGACTGCTCAGGGCTGAGCAGGCCCTGACCTCACAGGGGCAAGACCCTTGTCTGTGGGTGCCCAGGTTGTGTTCAGCGTGGGATAGGGATGATCAAGGGGGAATGTTACCAGCCAGGGATCTGAGTTCCAGGGCGTTTGACGTTTGTCCCCAGCGGGTTGGGGAGCAACTAGGGACACATAGTTAGAAAGAGAAACAGCACCCAGAAGAGTGGGTGAGAGCTAGAAAAGCAAACAGAAAAATTCAGCAGGTGCTAATTACCTTTCTACTGGTCATTTACATCCCACCGAGTATAGTCTGGGCTCCCCCACCCCCACCCCAATGCTCTGAAACGTGAGCCTGGGAGAAGGACTTTCTAGTCTTCCTCTGCCAACTGGCTTCCTGCCTACTTTAATCTTTATGCAGCTTTCTCAAGTTCTCACTCTCCTGTTACAGAAAGACTTGGGGGTCTGCCTCTCCTGGCTTTGGGGGCCCTAAGAGGTCAAGCTGCTCGTAGCTACCCTCCTGTGGGGCCTCACCTCTTCCTAGCCATTTCCGCCATGGAGCGTCTAGTCCTTTAGTGCAACTCACATGCACCCAGCTGCTCTTTGCGCATGCTCATTTACCCCGGTGGATAGGCCCTGTTAGATGATATCTTCTGCCCATCTCATGAGCCCCAGTTCTCCTCAAAGAGCATATGAGGGAACATGGTAGCCAGACAACCCTCCCTCTGGAGGCTGGACATTAGCATTGTGCTAGAAAGGAGACTTTCTGGCATCTGCGACCTTCCACCATTCCTTCTGACACCTCCCTACCTGCACCCTTGCCTGCTACTCCCTGCCCAGTGCTCAGCCCCTTTGGAGAATACCTGTCCCTGCCCTCGTATGCACAGACACTAAAACTTCACCTTCAAAGAATTCCTCCTCCAGGCAGCCACCAGAGTAGATCCCCTCGCCATGACAACACATATGTTTCTTGTCTGTCCCCAGAGCTGAGGCTTTTTGCAGATCCCAGGTCTCATTCTTCATTTCTCCAACAATGCACACAGACCAATGGGCCAGGATGACAAGCAACCCTGTCACATCTCCTCTCCCACAAGGAAAGCGGGCACTGAGGCTCTGCTATGGAACAACAGGTCTCCCTAGAAAAACCCCAGCAGCCCCAGTCTAGCTGCTTGCCCTCCCCTCCCCCAGCTCTGTTTCTGAACCAGGGAAGGACAGGTGGCAGAAAGCTGACTTGGCGGGAGGCTGGTTTCTACTGGGAAGCTTCTCTTAGCTTCTTAGCTATTTCCATAAACCAATTATCACTGATCATCTCAAGAGATTGAAGGCCTGCTTGTCACCAACCCAGCCTGGGCTGGGGAGGGGAGGTTAGCTGGGTGGCTGTGTTGCTCCAAAGACCCCTGCACCATCACCCTGTTGCTATGGGAACAGGCAAAGGAAGGGAGCCCAGGGAACAGGATCCTGGATGAGAGTGTCAAGAGAACACCCTAGTCCCTCTGACCCAATGGCACAGCATGTAGGGTAGAAAGTTGGGAGCCTGCGTTTCTACTCCCCTTTCATGATGGGAGTGGGGCCTGTGCCAGGCTACAGCCTGGTCCCAGAGCTCCAGGCTGAGCTGCCAGCAGCTCCAAGTGGTGCTAATGAGATGCAAATGAAAAGGAGAAGGGAGGGCTTCTGGGAAATGAAGACCCAGCTGCCAGGACCCAGAGATGGCTTTCCGTGCGTGCAAACCCCACGCCCCAGGTAGAAATCCCAGAGGGAGGACTAAGAATTCCGAAGACCCTAGAGCTGGTCCCTAAACTCTAGAAAGAACTTGATGCCTTCCCAGGTCTGATTACAATACAGAACAAAGCAAACGATAAAAAAAAAAAAAAAAAAAAAAAGTCCATTAAAGACTGAGACAAAGAAGTTCACTAAAGCCTTTTTTTCATATGAATATTTCAATATGTTTCTTTTTAATTATAAACATTCAAATGTAAAATCTGAAACTGTTAAGATCTGGGAGTAAACAGTTTTCCCTAGGATCCTTACATTGGTCTTGGCAATGATTTATTTATTTATTTTTTTTAATTTGACATCAAAAGTATAAGCAACAAAAGCAAAATAAACAAGAAACTGAAAACCTCCATATAGCAGAGGAAAACTACCACCGACATGAAGAAGCAGAATGGTCTGAAATGTGTGCAAACCACACATCTAATGAGGAGCCAATGCCCCAAGCATATGGAGAGTTTCTACATCCCAGGAGCAAGGCCTGCTACACAGGCCCTGCTGTGGTAGCACACAACTTTAATCCCAGCTACAGGGAGGCGGAGGCAAGCAGATCTCAGGCAGTTCCAGCCAGCCTGGTCTGCTGGGAGTTCCAGGCAAGCCAGGGATACACAGTAAGACCCTGTCTAAAAAACAAAACAAACAAACAAACAAACAAACAAAAACCCCAAAGAAATAAAACTCAAAATGGTCGAAGAGGCTGGGAGTATAGCTCAGTTGGAGAGAGCTTGAATAGCATGTACCAAGCCCTGGGTTTGATCCCCAAGCACCACCACTATCACACCACACATACACACAGACACACACAGACACACATACACACATACAGAGACACACACAGATACATACAGACACACACATACAGATACACACAGAGACACATACAGACACACACATACAGATACACACACAGACACACACATACAGACACACAGAGACACACATACACACACATACAGACACACACACATACACACATACAGAGACACACACAGACATACAGACACACACACACAGAAACACACATACAGATACACACACAGACAGACACATACACAAACACAGACACACATAGACACACACAGACACACATACATACACAGAGACACGCATACACACACATATAGACCCATACAAATACACAGACACATACAGACACACATACAAATACACACATAGAGACACACACACAAAAACACACAGAAAGAGACACACAGACACATACACAGACAGATATACACAGACACACAGAGACACAAAGACACACACACACAGACAGAGACAGAGACACACAGACACACACAGAGACACACACAGAGACATACATGTATGGACACATACACCCATATGCTCATTCACACACACACAGACAGAGACACACAGACACACACACACGGACAGAGACAGACACACACACACACACACAGAGACACACATGTATGGACACACACACCCATATGCTCATTCACATACATACAGACACACACACAGACACACATGTATGGACACACACACCCATATGCTCATTCACACAGGCTGGCACACACACAAAGAACCAGAATAGACACTTTCCCAAGGAGGTCACACTAACAGACTGGGATCATAGCTCAGTTGTCAGACTGCTTGCCTTGCATGCATGTGCAAAGCTCTGGTTTTGATTCCCAGCACCACATAAACTCAGCATTGATGGTGCACACCTATAAGGTCTGCACTTGGCCACTGAGGAAGATCAGAAGTTCAAGGTCATCCTCGGCTGCATAATGAATTCAAGGTTAGCCCAGGCTGCATGAAACTGTCTCATAAAATAAAATAAAAGTGTAAATTAAAAGTGGGAGACGGGTGTCGGAAAAGGTGCTCAACACTACTAATCTCCACAGACTTGCAAATCAGAACTTGAAGGCCATCCCTCCTACACCTCTTGAAAAAGCTATTACCAGGAAGGAAAGAGGCAGCCAGCACTGGAGCACTTGAGATGGCTGGTCATAAAAGTGCTGATCATAAGCCTAACAATCTGAATTCAGTCCTGGGACCCACACGTGGAAGGAGAGAACCGACTCCCACAAGTTGTCCTCTGACCTCCACACATACACCGCAATACATGTACCACTCAACCCTATAAACACACAATTAATTAATTAATTATATAATTGTACGTGCACACATTCATACACGCACACACACGTACGTGCCGTAGGTAACTTCCTCTAACATGGAAGACATTACGCTAAGTGAGATAAGCCATGCACATAAAGACAAATACCACACTATCTCATTTAATGTGGAATCTCGTTGGACTCACAAAACAAAGAGTTAAAGGGTAGTGCCAGGGTCTGGGAATGGAGAAAATAGAGAAATGTCAATCAAAGAAGTCTGTCAGAGAGGTCAAACATCCAGCTACAAGGTGGATCTGTAGGCCGCCAACCCGACTCGGCAGGCCAAGACGTGTGATCTGACGCAGCTGGCCAAGATGGCGCCTGCCTAGGCCTCTGGTAGTAACTACCAGTGCACTGCGCATGCGCAATTCAGTTTGGCTCCAACCTTTTCTGAACGGGTATGCTAATTAAGCACCACATTCTGACCAATCACCCCCTCCCAGGCGGGGTATGCTAATGTGGTATGCTAATGAAGCACTGCAATTTGACCAATTGTGCACCTCCATGTGCTTCCCCCTCCCCACCCCTCCCAGGGCTGAGGGTATATAAGCAGCCCGTTCTGGGCATTCGAGGTCTCTCCCTGAAATCTAAAAGAGCACTTCTACAATAAAGGCTGTTGAGAAGGATCTGGTTTGTCGCGTCTTCCTTGCTGGTCGAGCACGGCGCGACATGGATCCATTTGGGGATCTACTATACAGTATGGCAAGTATAGTTAATTTTATACTATAGACTTGAAATGCGATGAATCTTAAGCATCCCCACCATAAACATATAAAAGAATAACCGTGAAAGGGTGGATTTGTTAACTTGATTACCTGGTATCATTCATAGTAGGTATGTCAAATCATGGAATACACTTCAAACGTGTATTATTTTTATTTCTCAATACATCAATAAGACCAGAATACATATACATGCACGCATATGTAACTCCACACTTTACCCTGGCTCTGATGTCCAGAGTTTAGTCATCCAGCTTGGCTTACTCTATTTCCCATGGCCATGTTGGCCCACCTCAGATGAGGATTCTGGGATCCTTGTTTCAGATTCTTGTCCTCTTTGGCCTTGATGCTTTCTCGGCAGGCAGGTTTATAGCCAGGGTGGTAGGTGGGGCAGGAAGCCCCAAACTACTCTTTCATCTCTTCATTAGTGGGAGCCACAGAAGATTCAGGCCATTTCACTCAGTAGGCACTAGCCCCAGTCAGCCCAGGCACAGCTGCTAGCCCAGCCAGTCCAGTGGTTTGTTTTATGGTTCTGCCAGTCTCTGTCTAAGCCACCTTCCAATCCTATCCACTACTCTATGGCAATAGTTCTTTCTTGAGTCCCTCATGGGCTATACCCTATATGTAAAACAGTCTCCTGGTAGCACTAGTCCCTGGTGACCACTCACTGTCTTAGAGCCCCTTCTCTTGGCTTCCAGGATACCCTACTCTCACTTTCTCTCTGGCCTTGCTCCTCATGTCTCCTACACAGCATTAGATATTGGGCCACCTTAGTTCCCCCCCCCCACTACCCCATGGCTACACTCCTAACACTCTCCATGTCATCCCATTGCTATCCTGGTATCAGGAACCACATCCTGCCCTATCCAATCTGCCTCTAAGAGAGCCAAAGCCCTCTTCAAATCTTGAATTTGACCACAAGTCTCCACCTCCTGGTAGGCCACTGTATTGTTTGCTCACCTGCTCTTGGTACATCCAATCTTCCACCTTTGCCAACCTCCTCCTAAGTCATGTGTCCCTTTGCTACTGTAGCAGTAAAGTACCAAAGCAGCCCGTGTCTCCTCACTGCCCCCAGGATAGCGAGAACTCCAGGCTCAGCACGGTTGAGTCCCTCCAACTTCTCAGCAGCATGACCCCTCTTTTCTGTCTTTGCTCCAGCCACAATGGACATCTCCCAGTCCTTTCAGAATCACTGTTCCCTCCCACCCCAAGTGTTTGCATTTCTCTTCCAACCTCCTCAAAGAAGAGGCCCCCTGATTTCCCAGGCCAGCATCTCCCCCTTGCATCCTCCATTGGACTATAGACTTCCACATCTCTGTCCTTATGGGATTATTTTCTCGGCTATACATCAGGTCCCACTGATTCCATGAGCAGGTCATTTGTTCACTGTTCTTTCCCTATTACACAATCCTAGGGAATGTCGGAAGCTGGAAGCTAGTAATGGATGGGTGGATGGATGGATGGATAGGATGCTGTTCTCACTTGCTGTGTGACTTTGGGAAAGTTGCTTCACCTCTCTGTGCTCAGGTGGGAGCATTTGAAGAGCCTTGGGCAATGCTGGCAGGTCTAACGCAAGGGAGTCCTCAGCCAGCAGTCACACTGGGCACATGAGACCCAACAGAAAAAGCCACTGGGCAGGGGAAAGAAGTCAAACTAGGGTCAGGAAGAGCCAGAGTCTGGCCCACTGCCCCAACCTTCTGGTGTGACTGCCAAGCAGTCCCTTGGCTTCTAAGTCTCAGTTTTTCCATGGACATGATATGAGCTTTGGCCTTCATGTTGGTACAAGTCTGGTAAGTCTGGCTTGCTCTCTAGCCTGGAAACTCTCTGTTCTTTACAACCCTAGCTGTATTACACAAGGCAGACTCCACACCCAGTTCTGCTGGGTCAGTGCCCAGGCCCCAGGACTCCCCTAATTTGTCCAGTGTCCAGCACCTATCTTCCAGCCTGGCACAAAGAGATCTGTCAGTCACAGCCCAGCAGGGACCAGGAAGGTAGTGGTCCTGACAGGTGGGGATGCCCCAGCAGGCCGGATGGGGGAGCACTAGGAGGTGGCCTACAGCTTCTGACCCCTGGCCAAAGTCTGGGGAAGGAGTGCCAATGTTGGCAGCTGCTACCTTGGCTGCCTGCTGCCACGAGCTAATGAGTGGGGACAGAGCCAGCCTGGGTGGTTCCCCTGTGCATGTGTCCAGGCTGCCTTAGCTGAACTGAGGGTGAGAAGCAGGTCAGGGCCCAGACAGTCATAGTCAGGAGTGAGCCCTGACCCTGGCCCACACTGAGCCCGATCTTTGGCTCTGTCCTTGTGACTAATTGGAAGGGGCACTAGAAGTAAATGACAAATGTGCCCAGGGAGTTTATAGGCTTCAGACCCCATCTTACATGCAAGCTTCCCAAAGCTCAGAGCATTTCTACGGTCCTTGAGGTCACGCGGCAAATAAGTCCCCAAGCGAGGATGCAGGATTCCAAAATCCAAAGTCCTTTAAACCCCCCAGCTACACCGACCTTTCATGCATCCCTTGCTCCTCTTGGAAGAGGGACATTGGCATCAAGGCCCTAACTCAGCCTTCCACGGAGGCTCGGTGAACACCTGGAGACCTAGCCTGTGCCCTGGACCTCCCTGCCTGTCTTTGGCCAAGGAGCTTCAGAGAGAAAACGTCTAAGCAGAGCAGGTAGAGGCTGAGTCCCAGTGACAGAAACTGTGGGGTGAGGCTCGGCCAAACTAACAATAATAGTGACCGTACTTGAAGGACAGTTCCAGGGGACAAGTGATCCCCTTGTGTAACTTCGTCCTGTTTGAAGCACCAGCAATCCAGGTTCCCATAGATTCATAACAGCAGGGCCCTGAGAGGGAAATAACATTATCCCCTTGCAGTAGGCAAAAAAGGCCCAGGCCCTGCAGAGTAAAGGACTGGACTGAGGAGATGGGCTGCCGTGGAGTGGAACCGATAAAGATAACAGTTCCAACTGACCACTGACTCTAGCAGAGATCAAGGCTTGTCTTCCAGAAGGATGCCCCTGGGGAAAGAGACAAGACTGCAGAGCAGATCCTGGGTGGGCTCTGGGACTCCATCATCCTGTAAGGCGTCAATGCTGTAGCCTGATTTCCTGCCCACACCTGCTCCATATGGTTTTACTCAGTCTCCGGGCCTCCAAATTTTTGTTCGGTGAGAACCTCCTTATGTCCCAGAGCTGTAAACACAGCTGGTGGCGGTCATTGAAGTGGGGCTGTCCTGAGACACCTCCACCCCAGCCAGACTGTAGTTACAAGCATTCTTTCCAGATGTTCCCCCCATCAGCTCAGCACCTGTCCCTGGAGGACTCAATCTGAAATGAACTTTCAGTCCCTGACACCATGAGCTCTCTCCAGGGCACCAGACTCCTGAGATACAGCCTGGAGGACAACGCTGCCCAACAGAAACAAGCACGCCTGGAAGAGGGCGAGCTGTGTGGCAGGCATCATCCTGCCACACAGCTTCCCTCAGAAGGGGCTTCACTAACAATGCGAAAGTCCATACCTTCTGGGCCAGCCCTGTGACATAATCGGTCATCGGTGTGTGATGTTTTAGGCTGTAGAATAGCCCAGCAAAGCCAAGGGCCCTGGCTCCCCACCCTGCACACAAACAACTGCCTTCTGATTTCCGATTTGGGGGAAACAGCCGCTTGTATTGTCTGTACTCAGGGCTGAAGTCTAGATTTCTATGTGAAATCCATCAGTGCTTGCAAGGCAAGCCCGACAGCCCTGGTCAGCTAGAAAATGCAGTGGCCCATCATAGCGCCCCCCCCCCCCCCCCCCCCCCGCCCAGCTCAGACTTGATGCCACGTCCAGCTTTGCTGGCTGCTTTTCTTCTCCCAGGAGAGTGACTTCCCCTGGCATTGTCCCTCTGCTTGGGTGAACAGATATCTCCTCTTCTTGGGGCCACGTTTCTCATTTCTGGGAGAGCCAGATTCCTTTTCCTGCCTTTAACCTTTCCTCTAGTGTCCATGACTGCAAATATTGTTGCTTTCAGCTCCAGTGGGGCCTCTTCTGTGTGCCCCTTCCCTCCTTGGGGTCTCTTCCACCTACACACTGCACTCTGAAAACTCCAGAAGTCCCTGGATCCAGTTTGTGCCTCCCCCTGCCCTGTTCATGGGCATGTAGGACAGAGCCAACTTATCTCGTGTGGGACCATTAGCTACAGGACACCCTTAGTGAAGGGAATGCTTAGGGAACAAGTCTGATTCCATAGCAGTGGAGCAAAGACTCAAATCAACAGCCTGAACCCTAATCTGCCTCCCCTGGCCTTCAATGGGATCAGCCTGGAGTCCTCAGAAAGCTATGAGGTCTATCTCTGGAGAGGACAGAGGGCAAAAATTCCCTCTCCTGTTTCCACAGAAAGGGAGCTAACGGGTGTGGGAAAGGCTGCTGGATCTTCCCAGGCATCTTTAGACCTTAGGCCAATCAATGCTCTGGGCACTGTGAAGGTATTGGAAGAATTTGGTCCAAAGTCTACCTCAGAACTGCGGCTGGGGACTCAGAGCGCGGCCTGTGTGTCTAGCAAAACCAGAGCCAAGATCCAGCTATGAGGCCCTGTGAGAATGGGGAGGCCAAGATCTGAGCTGGATCTGAAGAGGTCCAGTCCCCCGCAGCCAGGCTTTGCTCCCCTGTGTTTTTAAGACTATTCTACTGGGACAGCCCTTGGAATCTGAGCTTGCCTTCTGCTTCCAGGGTGGGGCTAGAAGCTGCTGCAGAGCAGGCAGGGTCCCAGCATCTCAGCCAGGGATGCCCAACACAGCTTCAAGGGAAAGAGCCACTTCCATGTGTTTTCCAGTCATCCGGTGTCCCCATTCACATACACTAATTTGGGACCCACTGGCCCAGGCTAGGAGATATGAGCACCTGAGGTGTGGCTAGTTAGGTCCCTGCCCCCGAAGTCAGTAGTGTACACAGGAGGAAGGAGCTGGTATGATGACACTGTCTCCGCTCATGAGAACACCTGGGCAGTCCCCAGCACTTGGGCGAGGAGATATCCTAGATCTCAGAACTAGGGTGTAGGTCAGGAATAATATATCTGAACATTCAGGAAGAATTCCGAAGCTGGGAAGTTCACCTCAGTGTCTAGCCTGGTCTCCCCCTGGGCTGCTTTCAGAAGTAAGGGACTGCTGTAAGAGTGGATGGTCAATTCTTGACCTGTTGAGAGAATCTCAGGACATGAGACCTTCTAAAGTTGTCTCAGCCAGGCCCACAGCCTGTCATGGGGACTGTCACTCACCCACACAGGATTTTGTTGCCTCCCTGTCCTAAGATGGTGACTTCTGAGAACCTCACCAATGATGATACACAAGATACATGATCCCCCCCACACACACACACACCCGAGGCTTCTGTGACATACATAGCAGCACTTTCAGTCCCATGCTGTCCCCAGCCTCAGAGACAAAACAATCTCTGGAAAACAGAGAAGTCCCTTTCAGAAGAAAGAGGATGTGACAGTGTCCAGCTTACAGGGTTGACTCTAAATTTACCCCACACATTGTTCTCTGTTGACCCCAGTTCCCTCTTGGACCATACAGGGAAATCCCCTACTTTTCGAGGTCCAAAAAGAGATGATGCTCCCACCCCCATAAGAAGGTCCTCTAAGAACAGCTGAAGTGGAAAGGAATTGGGGGGGGGGGGCAAAGTGTCAATTTGTTTTGGCCTAGGATGGTTTAGAACTTGCTATTTAGACCAGGCTGGCCTCAAACTTGTATTCTTCTCCTTCCAAGTGCCAGAATCACAGGGATGCACCACCACACACGGCCTGACCTTTAAAGAGTTTTGGCTTGACCAGATGTCCTTTTTTGTTTCCAAAGCTAAGGCAGAGTTAGGTTCCTATCGGCAGGGGACTCCTGCCCTCAGCTTACACTTTTCCTGGCTCCAGTCAGCTGTTCTGTGAGTGGAGGCTATCCTAGCTTCCACATTGCCATAAATGCTATGACGAAAGGCAACTTGGAAGAGAAAGGACCAAGTTCAGCTTATAGGTTACAGTCCCTCAAGAGAGGAGCCGAGGCAGGAACTTAAGGCAGATGCTTAAGTAGACACCAATGCTTGTTACTAGCTTGCTTTCCCTGGCTTGCTCAGTTACATTTCTTTTACAACCCAGGCCCACCTGCCCAAGGATGACACTGCTCATAACGGAAAGTGCTTAAGATTCTCTCTTCCCAGGAATATCTAAGTTTCTGTCAGACTGACACAGCCTAATCAGGACCGTTGCCCACCAGGTGTAATTAGTAATCAGCACAGAGGCCTACCAGATGTAAGCAGCAATTAGTGATGGTTCACTAGTGTGCAATTAATCAATAAATCTCAAGATGAGATCCCATTGCTTTACAAAAGATAACAGTTCGTTTATGCCCTAAATGACAGACTCTGGCTATCCAGGAGTCTACAAGGGCTTGAACCGCTTTGGAGCCAGAAGAGAGAGGAATGAAGAAGTGTGACTGAGGGATGAGAAGGGGATTGGGGTTGGATTTGGTTGGATTTTGGGTTGCCTCAGATCAGCCCCCCTCTCTTTAAGGATTCCCTGGGTGCAGCCTTTTGCCCAGCAGTTGCACGGGACTTAGCTGAGTCCAAAGGATTGAGGGATTTCCCTTCCTCTATGTGACCTCAGAGGACCCTGAATGTGGTCTGGAATAAAGAGAACTCCAGAAAGGGCTCATTCAGGAGGCCCAAACACCTAACTGCCCAAAGCCTGCTCACCCTGTGACTTGCCCTGAGCTGGCTCCTGACCTCCAAATCTGCCAGCCTTCCCTATAGAAAGGGTCCTGTCCTTGGGGCCACCTCTGTGAGCCCTGCCTCCTCCTTTGCTAGCCATGGTAGATAATCTCAGAGATAAGAATTCGGTCCCTGACCTTGGGGAGAGGTCTTTAGGCTGCTAAATGCCTACCAGGACACTTGAGGCCTGGGAGTCTGGCTGCCCCTTGCTTCTTAGAAGATGAGGAAGCTGGTGTCCTTGGCTCAGGGGCTGTCTTGAAGAAGGCTGTGGGGTAGGGAGGGGCGATTGCCTGGTCCTGGAAGCTGACCTCAAGAACACCTAGTCTGAACCTGTCTTCCTCATGTCTCTGGGTGAGCCATGGTGGGCCACTTTGAAGGGGTGCAGAACCTTCAGTCTGCCATGTACCCGTCTAAAGACCTGTCTTTCATTTCTTCTCAGAGCCTTCCTGAGCACCTCCTTCCCCATGGTTCTTGGAACATTACTTTGGTCCTATTAATCCTGCTAAAGCTTGCCAGCGCCCCAGCAACCAGAACAGACTGAAATGGGGCCCTTCTCTTTGCTTTGCTCTGCTGGTGGTCTGTCCTGGGACTGACTCAGAGAAGCCAGGCCTCCTGTGTAGTGTTTCTTTTAAGTTCTGAAAGGACTGTAGGGCAGATGGGGGAGATGGGTTCAGATGGGCCCCGGGGGACAGTGTTGGCAGCAGGAGGCTAGCAGACTGCCAGGGAAGTAAGGAGAGGGGGTGGCCATGGCTCAGCCAGTACAGTGCAAGTCATGAGGTCCTGAGTTCAGATCAATTCCCAGTACCCAGTACTGGGGATGAAGAGACAGGAGGATGCCTGCGCCTTATTGGCCAGCTAGTCTAGCCAAATCTTTTCTGAAAGATCCTGTCTCCAAAAAGATGGAGATAGAACTAAGATACCGACAGTCAACTTCTAGCCTCTATATACATGTACATATTCATACATACATGTATATACATGCATATACACACGTGAGGTCAGTGTCAGGGGAGAGAATGGGTATATAGTGGGGCATACAAATTGAAACGACATGTATTTACACACATGCCAATCTGTGTGTGTGTGTGTGTGTGTGTGTGCATGTGCATGCCCCAGCCTCCATCCGTGTCTGCTGATTGCCCACCTCTCCGACCCTCAGCAGCAGCCCGTGGGAAGCAGATACTGCATTTTCCCTAAGTTGTGACCTTGAGGAAAAATAAAAAGACAAGAAGCTTCTCCTTCCCTCCCACTCACAGTTGCCCTTGGACCTGGCCCCTCTCACAAGGCTGGCATGGGAGCCCCAGGTGATACAGGCTCAGAGGCCTGCAATTTATCAGACACACTCCTCATGCACCCTGAAGGAGGTGTAGGCCTTGTTGAGGGAATACATTTTCCTACAGCTCAAAGTAGCTGCACCTCTCCTCTAAGCACTAAGCCAGTCCCATCCTGCTGAGGCTGGACTAGGTCTGAGGCCTGAGAAAACAGGCACCAGTTCCTTCAGCCCAGGACTGAAGCTGCCAGGTTGTTTAGCAAGGGTGGGGCTTTAGAGAGAGGGAGAGAGGAGCCTAAATCCTTGCAGACAGCTGAAAGGGATAAGGTCTGAGAGAGAACCCATGGACTCTGAGGTTGTACTGGAACACTTGAGCTCCCTCTGGGCCTAGAATTCAGCCAGGTGCAAGATCACAATGCTCTCAGAATTGGAACTGGGCATCAGGGGTCACTTGGTCCCTGACTTCCATCCTGGAAAGAATCAGAAGGCTCTTCCCTGCCATGTCCCAACCCCACTACCCCCCACCCCGGCTCCAGTTTAAATTCTCATCAAGGCCCAGAGGAGTCAGTCAACTGTGCCAGGAAAAGCCATTATCCTGAAAGACTCTCCCACTTGCTAAAAGCTTCCTCCCACCCACCCCCCTCCCCTGGGCATCCTCCCCGCCTCTATTCAGCTCACTCACCTTTCCTGATCACCTCTTGGCTAGGCTGGGGGAGACTTAACTCTTTCTGGTCCTGAGGGAAAGCTCTATCTAACTTCTGACATCTTTTAACATCTGACTCTTTCCTGCAAAACTCCCAGAGCTTGGATAAAGGAGGAGAGAGGACAGGGGTCAGAGGGAGTAGACAGGCTGGCAAGGGCAGGTTCCATCTCAGTCCAGTCCTGACTTTCCACATTCTTGGTTTTATATTTTCTATTCACATGGAGTCATTTGAAGAATCCCTAAGAGGTTCCCAAGGATGAGCCTGTGAGGGGGCAGGTTTGTGATGTGTGACATGTGGGAGGGCCTGCTTTCCTTCCTGCGTGTCCTAATGCCCACATTTCCGCCGCCGCTGCTGCTGCTGCTGCTGTCTTCCTCTGCCTCTGACAGAGGTGCATAGCACCTGCGTGGGAAGCTGAGGCATCTCTGTGCATTTATACCAGCATGGAGGGCTGATGCCAAAGCCTGGGAGGCCTCTGCTCTATGGCTTTGCAGGTACGGCTATTAAGACAGAATGGAAATAAAAAGTGGCAGGAAGAACTCATGTGGCACCCCCCAATCAGCCATGGTCACAGAGGTAGGACAAAGGGATGACAGAGGGAGATGCACCAGGCCCCGCCCCTGCTGGGTGTGTAGTGTAGCTCCCCTTGTGCAGGCTGGATCAGGCACTGATCATCCGTGATTGCTATAATTCATATAACAGCACCATTTCCAACCTGAAAATAACACGAGGGTCTTAATTCTTTTATCGAGCTAAAATGGCCCTGGATCGCAGGGACAATCATCGCCCACACCTACTGTCTATACTGCGGAACCCAGGCTCCTTCCTCACCTGCACAACCTGCCCCTGGGAGTCTGAGTGCTCAAAGACTGAGTTCTCTTTTCTGTCCTGCACCCAGTTCCCAGTGTCCAGTAGAGGGATCTAAACACAGTGGGGATCGCGGGAGGCAAGGGGATGGGTCTATCCCACTGAAAAGATTCAGAACTGAAGCATCTGGGCCAGCTTGGGACTCTGGGCCACACACTTAGAGGATGAAAGCCAGGAGTGAGCCACTTAGGTGGGTGGCACACAGCCAACTGTCATCCAGAAGCATTCTCCCACTGAACAGACCCCAAGGAAGAGGGTCCAGATGGGGTTTGTGCCTGTAGGTGCCTGCCAGGAGCCCTTTTTGGCAAGGGGGAGGAAGTCACAGACAGGTATAACATCTGTCTTGCTTTTATTTTGAACTTCTGGCTTCTGCACCTAAGCAAAGGCCCCAGCAGCAGCCAGAAAGATGGTGTGGTCACCAAAAAAGGACAGCTGAGGGGAGAAGCCGGGCATCCATTGAGGCCAGGATGACATGAGTGTCTGTGTGGGGAGAGATACCCACTTTTCTGTCTACCCTGTCCACACAGAGAAGGCCAAGGAGAAGCCACTCTCTAACTCAACTGCCCCTCCTCCCCAGAAAAACCACATCAGAGAAAGCCAACAATTACAGCCCTCAAGCGATGACCTCTGTGACCTCAGAACCCACCAGAGCCCCCATCTGGGGGGACACAGTGAATGTGGAGATTCAGGCAGAGGACACAGGACGGGAAGGTGAGGCTGGGGGCTGGGCACTGGCATGTGGGAGACACAGTGGGTGGAGCCCCACCTGCCATGAGAAAGCAGGCTCTCTCAACACAGCTGGAGACCAGCTGAACACCTCCCTGGGCTCCGATAAAAGCATTTAAAAAAAATCATAATCCCATCACGCCTCATCTCCCCAGCCTGCTGGAAAAATGAGTTGTTTCACATAAGTGAATTTTCCAGACAATATGGGCTTCTCGTTTTTTATGATGGTTGTGATTATTTTCATGGTTGTTATTACTGCCATGTCCCACTGAAATGGCGAGTTATCGTTCTGTAGCACGTCCCCACGCATCCATTATTTGACTCACCACCTCCTAAGAGGAACTAGGCTACTTAGAAGAGAACACTGAGGCTTAGGGGATTTAAAGAGCACAAGTCCTGGGTTGTGTCACTGAAGCTCCAGGTTGTAGCTGAATTTGGGTTTGTTTGATTAATGCCTCTAGCTAGAATTGTTCTCATCCCTGGCTAGCCCTCCCTGGGTCTTGGACCAGGTACCAGTATACCCACATGCAAGTGTACCCTGTGTGTTTCTCACTGTGGGATTATCTACTGTCCCCCCCCCCACACACACACACACCTCAAGTGAGAGGTTGGGTTGGACATACTGAAGTATGAACTGCTGGTGTCAGATCTGCCTGAGAGCACTGGCATCCGGGAACTTGCAGCTTAGAGCTGAGGACCCCTGCCGTGTCCCTGAACTCAGCCAGTCAGAACACCATCCTCCCTTCTCGCAGGTGGCTCTACAAGAGAGGGCAGACTTTTACTGCTCCCCTTGAGCTCTCCCCAGGGGCTTAGGCAGGGCTTCTTTCTCACTTCCCAGAACTAAAAGCTGACAACAGTCAAGAGACTGTGAGAGGGAACAGATAACCGCAGTGGCCTCCCGCACCGCACCCGGGGAGAAGGCTGTAGTCAGACAAGAGAAGAGTTTTCTTCCTGTAAAAGTAGCAGAGCTGTGGGGTGGTTTGAGAAGATACAGAAGAAGGGGGGAATTTAACCTGGGATTTTACACAGATGCAGACGTGTGCTCATACATTCATTCCGTTGTGAGGGCCTGCGTACTGGCTAGTTGGTGTGCATATCATTGTATAGCATCTGCTGTCTGTGCTGTAGCCCTCTCTCTCTCTCTCTCTCTCTCTCTCTCTCTCTCTCTCTCTCTCTCTCTGTCCCTCCCTCACTCTCTCTCTATCCCTCTCCCCCTCTCTCTCTCTCTCTCTCTCTCTCTCTCTCTGTCCCTCCCTCCTCTCTCTCTCTCTCTCTCTCTCTCTCTAGTGTGTGTGTGTGTGTGTGTGTGTGTGTGTGTGTGTGTGTGTGTAGTGATGCAAATGGACCCCCTCCTGCCATGGACAACTGGGGTGAAATGATGAAGGAGGTCAGTAGTCTTGGGTCTTTTGTGTAGCAGGAGGCAGGGACTAATTACAGGAGAGACGGGAGCGACAGCAGGGTGAGGAGACCACATGAGTCAGGGTTTATTGGCAGGCACCTCTTTGCAGATCGAAGCTGCTCGTTGGAACCTGGCTGGAACTGGTTGCTGTGGTGATATCTACAGTGGGGGTAGAGAATTGTGGGCCAGGCCGAGAGGCAAGAGAAGGATGGGAGGTAGCTCAAGGACACACTAATACAAGGAAAGGGGAGTTTTAGACCCTGGGTCAAGGCCAAAGTGGGTGGGTAGCCAAGATGTTGTGTTGACCACACATAAGGAGTGGCGGAAGGAGGAAGGACAGGTTCAGTGCCCAAACAGGAAGCTAAGGAAGCATGTTTGGAACATGAAGACAAGACCATGGTAGGAACGACTGACCATTTCCCCTAGTTACAGCTCAGAGTTGGTTTCCTACCAAAGCAGCCAGCTCTAAAACCGGCAGATGCAAGGTCTCATAAAATCTTTTTATGGTTTGTGGGGCTCAAAGCGGGTATAAGTTTACAGCTTCCTTGGCAGCTATGGTCTGATCTTGGCTGGGAATACTGGGATACCCCAGCAGAGATCTTCTCAGGTCTGCTCAGAGATGGGTGAGTGTGTGAGGAGCCTCGGATGGTTAACAAGGGGAACTGGTGAGAACTGGGGGGAAGGGTGGGAGGATTCTCATTCATATGCACACAGTCATCCCTCAGCAATCTTAGGGATTGGGTAAGATTCTTTCTGTTTGGGTTGTTTAAAGTATTAATGTTATACAGAAACTCAGAGGCTAAGTGACTTCCTAGAGGAAAGAAATTAGCATCTTGGTAGGGGAACCCAGACCTACATACAGACTTCAAACCCTGGAGGTATTATACTTTCTTCTGGTCAACTGTGAGACTTTCTGGTGTCTCTTTCCTACTGGGTATGAATCCCATGTAGCCTGCTCTTGGCAAGTGCCGTCCCTTCTCTATGTGTTCTGGGTAGTTGTAACGAAGAAGACAAAAAGACTGAGAAAGAAAGAACAGCAGCTTCCTTCCCGCTCTCTAGTCACTCAGCTCTGCGGATGGGAGTGGTGCACAGGGCTAGGGCAGCACCCCTTCCTGGTACTGGAATGTCCTTTGGGGAAGGGTACCCCTCAAGCATATTCCTAGCCCCCCCCCTTGCACATTTTTCTCTGGATCTCCTTTTTAGCTTCTCCTCCTTCCAGCTTCATCTTCCCTCCCCAACCCCTTTGTCCTTCTTCTTCTTCCTCAATCCCCCATCTCTTCCTCCTCTTCAAATCACAGATTTCCAAGAATGAGAAAACGCATTAAGAGTCGCCAATCCAGTCTCCTCACCCCCCACCCCCATCTCCTGGCTGTAGGATGTTGCTCCAGTTCTATGGCCCCTGAGTGCCATTGATCGTATTTTAGAGAGAGAGGTGATGATGTGTACTATAAAAATTTATAGGAACAATAGCTGGGTACTTGCTCTCACCATGCCCAGAAGGTGAGGCAGGTGCCCACGAGTGGGTACCATGATCATTTCCAGGACGTTGGCTTTCTCCTTAAAGTTTGATTTTACAAGACAATGTAAAAGTGTTCACTAAATGGTGTGTCGATCTTCATTTTAATGTCTTTGGAGGAGAGACTGGAGAAATAGCTCCGTGCGTAAAAGCACCAGCTACTATTGAAAAGGACCTGGGTCCACTTCCAAGTACCCGCATGGCAGCTCACATCTGTCTGAATTCCAGCTCTACGGAAGCTGACACATTCTTCTTGCCTCTGAAGGTACAAATGTCTCCTGTGATGAACATGCGTACATGAGGTGACACTCATACACACACACACACACACACACACACACACACACACACACACACATAAGAATAAATAAAATCTAGCCTCCCCAAAGAATTTAGTTTATGTGGAGCAGGCTTTTTTTTAATTATTTATTTTTATTTTATGAGTACGGGTGTTTTGTCTGCCTGTACATCTGCACATCACGTGCACGCAGTGTCCACGGAGGCCAGAACAGCACAGAACTGGAGTTACCAGTGTTGTGAGCTGCCATGTGGGTGCTGGAAATTGATCTCAAGTCCTCTGGAGAGCATGTGGTGCTCCTGACACCGAGAGCCATCTCTCCAGCCCCATGGGGGAGACTTTTTATAGCTCCTTAGATTGGGGGTGGTCTTCAGAAACATGAGGGACACCCTCCTTCCCATCCCACACGAGGGGCTGGTGGGGTATATGACCAAGAGATAGGGTCTTGGTCTTGCAGTTCTGCACTATTACTTAATGTGTTTATAAAAAGAGAAAGAGAAAGAGAGTATGTTCTGTGGGTGTGTGGAGAGGTGTGGGGGAAGGGCATGTCTCAGTGGGCTCATGCAGAGGCATCTATCTCTTCCCCCTGAGGGACCAGTCACACACCGGTATAGTATAGAATAGAGTTTATTCATGGCATGGGGAGGGGAGTTAAGAGGGTAGTAGAGGCAGAGAGAGGAAGAGAGAGGGGGCGTGAAGGGGAAAGAAGTAGAGGCCGGCCATGAGCACGTGGAGAGCAGGGAAGGGGAAGGGGGGAGGAGAGAGAAGGATCATGAGAGCAAAAACAAGAAGAAAGAGGAGGGGGCAAGCAGCTCCTTTTATAGTGGGCCAGGCCTACCTGACTGTTGCCAGGTAACTGTGGGGGTGGAGTTTAGACAGCATGCTAACATTACTGCTTGCCTGTATCCCTGTGTTCATGCATGACTGTAGCCCTTTGTGACTGCACTTGGTGTGCCCGTTCCTGGACTTGAAAGCTAACAGCACCTGATATGAAGCCCTGCCCTGGATAGGAATGTGGACAATGCCTGGAGGGTTGTATGCACATGTATGTTTCCTACACATACATGTGTTGTGTGACTTTCCCTGGGGAAACAAATGTTTACCCCCAGGTGGTGTATCATGACAAACTAATGATCCCTCTCACGTTTTGCTTGATGGACAAGTAGTAAGTTTATTTAGGTTACTTCAAGGAATGTGGTTTAGGACTTACTGTATTAATTTTCTTCCCTGTTGCCGTGATAAAACACTGACCGATAACAACTTGGGGAAGAAAGGGTTTATTTGGCTTACAGATTACAGTCCATTGTTGGGGAAGCCAAGGCAGGGACTCTAGGCAGGAGCTTAGAGCAAAACTCAGTGCAGGAACTCTGCATACTGGCTTGCTTTCTCTGGTTTGCTCAGCTACTTTTCTCATACAGACCATGCTCATCTGCCTAAGGATGGCACCACCCACAGTGGGCTGCCCCCTCACGTCAATTAGCCATTAAGAAAATGCCCCCAGAGGCATGGCTACAGTTCAGTCTGATGGAGGCAGTTCCCTAACTGTTGATGATGCTAGCATGTGCCAAGTTGACAAAAAGCTAGCCATCGCAGTTACAGGAGCACAGGTGACTCAGAGACAGCTGTATGGCTGGAAAGCTCACCCTCAGCATGGGTGGCAATGCACAAAAGCTGCATCGTAGAGCTTCTGGACCAAGTTTCAGGCAACTCCACCAGAGAGTCTCCTTTTGCCAGGTGTCGACTGCTGTTATAACTTTAGGGAGGGGCTTGTGCGTCTCATCATTTTCTAAGTCTTTTTGTTTTGTAGTCTTCCTGAGTTATATGAGCTTCCCTCCTCCCTCCTCCCTCCTCCCTCCTCCCTCCTCCCTCCCTCCTCCCTCCTCCTCCCTCCCTCCAGAATGGAGTGTTACAATTCTAAGAAAATAGCCCACATGCCAATAGAAAAGGCATGTGGCCCTCCATGTGTTCCATTCTCCTTCTGGTCTCAGCAAGGTCCCATTACCCCTCACTGCCTCACATCACTGGAAAAGCTTCCTCCCCCTCTCCAGATGTAATCCTCAAGGTGATGGACAACAATAAGAAGGAGGAGCTGGTGTCCTATAAAATCCCCATTAAATACCTGCGCGTCTTCCACCCATACCACTTTAAGTTTAAAAAGGTAAGCCTGGGCCAGCCCTAGCTCTGGGCCTTACCTCTGGCTGGGTAGGGGAGATCTGATGGGAAGTAAGTACTTTTATGTTCCTAGTTCTCTGAGGATAGCATTGAGGGTAGGTCTAGGTGATGCTCTTCCCAAGCCAGAGAAGGAATATATATATATATATATATATATATATATATATATATATATATATGTATATGTATATGTATATGTATATGTATATGTATGTGTGTGTGTGTGTGTGTGTGTGTGTGTGTGTGTGTGTGTGTGTATGGTAAACATTCCCCAGGATGAACCCTGCAAGGGGGACAACTGAACATCAACCTAGAATAGAGAGACCAGCTTCTCAGCCTCGGACTGGATTCCTTAGTGCTGATTGGTGAAAGAGAAGATTCCCTCTGATTGCTCAAGTATTTATTAAACACCTACTGTGTGCCTGGTGCTGGGCCACGGAGGAGCAGAAACCTCCCTTTGCTCTCCCCTGGACATGCATTTCCTTTCAAAGGAAAGCACAATGTGAAATCGGATTGTCTGGGTTTGTCTCAGCTCTGCCCCTTTCAAGCTGTATGCCCACGGGAGGCCAGTTTACCCAGGCCCTCCATTGCCCCACAGCAAAGGTGAGACAAGGCACCTCTGGACAGGCTCCAGTGTGGTGCTGGCTGAAGTGCCTGGCACATGGGAAGCACTGAGCGTGTGTGGCTCCCATCCCCACTCCTCCCCTCAGGCCCTGGCACCAATCCTCTTGCCAAACAATTTTTCAACTATGTGGTACCAGAGATCATTATCTTTCCTGGGCTCCAGGACTACAGAAGGGGCACCAGGTCAGGTAGAGAAGCAAAGACCCCAAGAGACCCCTGCGCTAGGCCTGAATCTGGCCTCTTGGAGCATCTGCCAGGCCCCTAACCCTGTGTCCACTTACAGCCCCGGGCTCATTACCACATCTTCACCAAGAGAGCAGGCAAGCGGTAGTCCCTGTGAGAGCAATGAAATATTCAAATGGAAAAAGGGGAGATTTATTGGATGATCTTCTTGGAAGGGCTCCCAGGGACCATGAGCTTTAATTACCGCTGGAGTCCCAGCGGAGCAGCGCTAAGCGAGTGTCCACACAGGGGTGGATTTATGGCCAAGCTCTGCCCCCTTAGACACTCTGCTTCCTATGGACCTTCTATCCTGTCTTCACCCCCATGCAGTCTGAGAGAGAAGGTGAAGCCACTGCCAAGACCTGCCTGTATGCCACTGTGGTCCGGAAGGGCAGCTTACTACCCCGCTACATTGGCTGCGACCATACAGCTCTGGAGGTACCAGCATTGGGGTACCAGATAGAATACTTAGTTACCTCTAAATGACCTAAGCATATGAAGCAGGGGTGTCTATGAAAGAAATCAAACAGAGAAAAAGCAATGGGACCTTCCCAGGTCCCATTAGCTTGTGGGGTTCGTGTGATGGATCAGTGGGAAAAAGCTTTGCTATGCAAACCTTTTAAGCTAAATTCAATCCCTGAACTATTCGTAGAGTGCTGACTCTACAAAGTTGTTTTCTGTACTACACACACACATACACTGCACCGTGACACAAGCATACCTCCCACACACAAACATACCACACACAAAATAAGAATACATTTAAAAATATTAAAAGTGTCAACAACAAAATGACCTGAGTTGGTGATGACAATCCCTGATTGGGACCAAAGTGGCCTGGCCTCTCCTCCCCATATTGCCCTTGGACAGAGGAAGAAGG
Organism: Arvicanthis niloticus; assembly: GCF_011762505.2. NCBI lineage: Eukaryota > Metazoa > Chordata > Mammalia > Rodentia > Muridae > Arvicanthis > Arvicanthis niloticus. The sequence goes on from NC_133434.1 coordinate 32,810,370, forward strand.
GCAGAGTGGCAGCTGTGTCCCCACATACTTCAGGAAGCAACATAGATTCCCATGGATTTTGTGCTCCTGGGAACAAGGAAGAGCCTATCTCCCATGCCCTGGTCCAGCCCCTGGCTGTGTTCAGTCCTGTTCTTCCCTGTTGAGGTAATGACCTAGGGGCTAAGACTCACAGATGAAATCACCCCAGCCCTTCCTGATGCTTGGCTCATCTTGTGCTTGAGTATTTGCAAGGTCATTCACTCAGTCATTCTCTGACAGCTGTTCATACACCCTCATGAACTGGCAGACCAGGCATTGCCCTGTACCATGACCGCTCACCTTTCAGCTCAAGGACCTCTTCAGGAGGAATGACTGATACTTGAGGCACACATGGCCCAGGGATCCAGACCCTGAGCCTTTCCCTAGGCAACAGACTCACATCCACAAATAACCATGTGCAATCCACAGGTCTCTGACTCAAGCCTTCTCCCTACCCCAGCAGACCTGATTTGATTCCCTTGCCACGTAACATCATGAATCTGACAAGGCAGTAATTATTCTCTAGACCCCACGTCACATCAGGGGACACTGAGACACAAAGTGAGTTCTGGTGTAAGAGCCCAGAGATCCCGAGTCACAGAACTGACAGTCAGTCCAACGTATAGAACAAGAAAGACTCAAAACAAGATGGCCTTACTGTGCCCAAGCTTCATCCAGGGAAGGGGCCACATCCCCACAACTGTGGACTTGCCCCACCCCTGCCTCAGTCTCTGACTTGTCTAATAGAGTCTGAGTTCCTTTGCCCACAGCAGCCCACCCACCCACTCCCCGATCCAGCACAGACCTTTCTCCCTACTGTGTCTTCAGTACAGCTGCAGGCCCTCTTTTGCTGATGATAGATGACGGGACACGGTTGGAAAAGAAATTGCTTCTGCTACTCACCAGGCTGTCACTAGCAGGGGTGCTGGCACTGCTGTCTCATTCATACCTGACCAGGGTCAGCACACAGCAGATGCAAATTATCCATCCCCTAAAGACATACCTAGACCATCACCTTCAGCCCTCATACCTGTTGGCGTTCTTGTGAGCAATAGGGCCTGACAGACCTCCAGTGACGTCAGAGGCTCACTGGGAGGCTCCACTGAAAGCCAAAGGCACTAAGGATTATTTAAGTACTTAGCAGATCACACCAGTGTGGAGGTAGCCACCAGCAGCCCAGCAAAGATGGGTCCAGGTAGAAGGGAAGGGTAATGAGGTAAGGGGAGGGCTTCCTTCAGAGTAAGCCCCCACCTTTGGGCTTCTTTTTGTACTGGAGGTTAGAGCCAGAAGACCCAAAATTTCAGGGTACAGGTTGGAAAACTGAAGCCTAAAGAGGGTCTGGGTGTGGGTGTGGGTGTGGGTGTGGGTCTGGCCAAGGTTTTCCCAGCTGGGGCAATCCCAGGGAGAGAATGACCCCTCAGCTGTGCCTAAGGGCCCCTGCCCTTCTTGCCTTTTTCCTTAGGACATAGCCATCCCTTGAGACTGGTTCAACTCCACCCTCCCTAAGGCCACTGTGTCTCTCCCAGTCTGTTCCCAGGTCTCTCTCTCCCTCCGTCCTTCCCCTTAACACTCAGAAGCCCAGAGGCCCCTCTCCCTTTATCAGTCTCTATTTCCTCTTCAATATGTCCCAACCAAACCTTGCTAACATCAGCTCTGTGCCAGGCTCTCTGCTAAAAGCTGGGAAGACAGTAGTCACTGAGATGCTTGTGTCTGCACATGCCAATTATGTCAAATAGAGAACAAACAAAGGCTAAGTTAGAAGCTCCAGTTCTGATGAGTGCTACAGAGGAGGAATAAATACAGAGGCCATGGGAATGGCTGCTTTAGTGACAATGGCCAGAAGGAAGCCAGGGGTGCCACCGCAGAACCTAGTGGAGGACAGGCAGCAGTCAGGATGGATTGACAGAGGGTAGGGGTGGGGACACCCAGGAAGAGAAATTGGTCAAGAATGTGTTAGCATAGGAGAGAAAGAGAGATTTGCAGTAAAAAGAAGGACCTGGGAAGCTGGCAGAAAATGTGGGTAGAGGAGCAGACAGGCAAACACCTACCCTTCAGGCTTTGGCAACATGGTTACAGCCATGACATGAGGGATGACCAGGCAACGCTCATGCTGAGGACTGACTTCCCAACCACCCTTTGCTGGGAGAAGCCCTGCAGTGAACAGACCACAGAGCTGATAAACACCAAATCAGAAAGTTTCCCGTGTGACCAACGCAGTTGGTGAAACCTGTCCTGGGCTTAGTGCCCTTGGTTTACAAAGTATCCCCTCATCTCACGCTCTCACCAGAGAACCCCTTCTTGAAACCCAGGGGGGCTCCATGACCAGAGTTTTGCCCCAGAGCACATAATTGTCTGGACCTCCTCTCAGTCCTGGACTGAAGCTTGTACGCCTTGACCCCCCAGGGCAGCTGAATTCCAATAATGCCCTAGGAAATCAGGGGCACTTGCCCCAGTCAGACCCAGAGGGTGACTTCCTGAAGTAGAGAAGTAAGGGGAGCAGGGGCAAGGGGGACCAGGTCCCAGGTATAGGCAGAAGCATGATGATCACATGATCATGGCAAGTGTAGGGATGTGGGGGCTGGAGAGATGGCAGGGATAGGAAGGGGCTGGCTGTGCCTCTGGGAGGGCCACAGCCACAAGCCTTCACCTGCTTCTTTTTTTCTCCAGGTCTTTCTTCGAGGAGTCAACGAACCCTTAGTCAACAACCCCAAACCCATGGTGGTAATCGCTCGGGTAGTTCCCTGCTATACTGAGTTCAAGTGAGTTGGAGCTGGTTGAGGAGGGCCGGGGGCTGGGATGGGCAAAACCTCCCCTTCTCCTAAGTTCCCTCTATGCTCCCCACATACCCTGATCCGAGGCCCTAGTGAGCTCCCCACATCAGACTGCACCTTTCTCTTCCAGAAGACCTTGAGCCCCTGGAAAAGGAATGTGGGGAATCTCTCCTGAGATTTCTGTGCATGAAGGGAGTCTACCCTGAAAAGCAAGAAGGAGTCAGTGTTAAGGAGGCCAAGAGAGTCCCTTTTCCTGTCCAGGGGCATCTCTGCCCCTCAAACAAGCGTGGCACTCCAAGACCACCACCCCACAGTCCCCTCTCCGTGTCAGGTTCAGGGCTCTGCCACTGGTTATCCCCAAAATCAGATGACACGAGGCCTGCTGCAGTGAGCATACACCAATGGACCCAAACTGCAAGCACCGTACGCACACATGGACACAAGTGTGCACCTTCCCCCACAGGCTCCCTTCACCCCTTAAGCATAAGCCAAGATTCCCATGAGTCAGGAGGAGGAACACTGCTAACGTCTTTCAAAGATGAAGTCAGAAGGCAAGGCCCATTTTTTTTTGTTTGTTTGTTTGTTTGGGTTTTTTTTGTTTTTCGAGACAGGGTTTCTCTGTGTAGCCCTGGCTGTCCTGGAACTCACTCTGTAGACCAGGCTGGCCTCGAACTCAGAAATCCGCCTGCCTCTGCCTCCCAAGTGCTGGGATTAAAGGTGTGTACCACCACTGCCCGGCGCAAGGCCCATTTTAAAGACAGTAAAGCTGACTGACTCTGATATGGCCAAGGTACACCTCAGGACCCTGCTAGGGGAGCCTGGGAGCTACAGCTGTCATCTCCTGACCAAAGATGCTTTCACAAAGCCTGTGCCAGAACTCACCAGCATATCACAAGGTTCTGGCCTAAGCGAGGTGGGCCACTGCGCTCTCCCCTTCTCCTCAGCCCAGAGTCTTAAGTCTTAATTTTTAAATTAAGTGTGAGTCCCAGATGTCAGGGTGGCCATGGGTCAGAGAGGGGTAACTACTGTCTCCTTGCCTCTCCAGGGCCAGACAGGCCAGGCAGGACCCTGCCTCTGTGGGGCTGCCCCTCATCCAGGTGTCTTTCCCCATCGCATCGCCAATGAACTTCGATGTGCCCCGGGTCAGCCAGAACGGGTATCCTCAGGTATGGCTCTTTCCCGACCGTGACTCCATTCATTCATCATGGCATCCGCCAGCAACTCAGCTGACTGCTGGGAGCATTTGCTCTACCTCACTGCTGGCCAGCATGGGTCCCTGTGTGCTGCACAGGACCCGCCCTCGGGACTCCCAGAGAGACTGAACAGTTACCCAGATCATGTCTAATCTAGTGATGAGCCAGCAGGGACTATCAGAGCTATGCCCAGAAGGGAAGAGGAGACAACAAACAGTGTGGATTCCACCTGTCATAGGGCACCTCAAGTCAACAGTCATGGGGACAAAAATACAATAGTGTTACCAGGGGCTGGGGAAGATAAAAGAATAGGGGGATCCATAACTGTAGGTGTGAAACCCTTAGGATGATGATGATGGTGGTGATGGTGATGTTGGTGATGATGGTGATGGTGGTGGTGGTGGTGATGATGGTGGTGATGATGGTGATGATGGTGATGAGTGCACATGTGTGGACAACAGAGGTCAATGCCCAGGTTTTTTTTTTCATTTTAGTGCTCCTAGGTTTTTAAATTTTGGGGAGGAGGGGCACTTGCATGCCACAGCACAAGTATAGAAAGTCAAGAGGTTGACTTATAGGACTCAATTTTCTCTTTCCACCTTATGGATCCCAAGGGTTGAACTCAGGTCATCAGACTTGGCAGCAAGCAGCTTTACCCACTGAACTACCTTGCCAGCCCTTCTTCGCCTTACTCTTTTGGGACAGAGTCTCTCACTGAACCTGGAGCTCACTGAATCAGCTAACCTGGCTGGCCATCAAGCCCCAGTGATCCTCCTGTCTCTGCCTCTCTGTATCGGGATCGTCGGTGCTCACTTTGCCCAGCTTTTATACACGTGTGCCGGGGACAGAACCCCGGTCTCCAGCAAGGTCTTCACAGGCTTGGCCATTTTCTCAGCCTCTGTAATATATGTTTAACCGTAGGAAAGGAGTGTCGATGTCTGGATAGTTAGGACAGGCAAGTCGCGACCCCCCCCACACCTTGCTTTGGAGACAGGATCTCCTCCTATAGCGCAGGCTGGCTTCTTACTCTCCATCTGCCCATCCTATCCTTCCAGCCCTGGGGTGACAGGCATGTGCCACTGTGCCAACTTAGTCATTACTTTTTGGTATTTTTTTCTTTTAATTCATTATCATTGTGTGTGTATACATAACATAGGGAGGGGCATCCATACCTCAGCACACATGTGATGGGCAGAGGACAGCTTTATGGAACCGGCTTTACATACGTTCCAGAGATCAAACTCAGGGGGCTAGCTTTGACAGCAAGCCTCCTCTTCAGCACTGAGCCATTTCACTGGCCCATTGGTCTTGATGTATTGAGATGAAAGTGTTGGTCCAGGGCAGTGAAACCATATATGTAGTATAGTCTATAGTATAACCCAAGATGTAATGTACGTTGGGAATGAGCGGGAAGGCATATGTTTAAATACGCTGGAGAAGAGGTACACAGGTTGTGGCTGGGCCTGGGGAGTGGTCAGATTGACCTCCTACAGACGACTCCTGCAGAGAGCTCACTGCACATGATGGAGGAGGCTTGGAAGACAGGGTGTTCTTAGAAGTCCCTCCTATCATCTGCCCGCTAAAATTAGAACAAGACACTCTGTTGGAGCCCCAGCTCTCATTTAAAAGACATTTAAAGACGGCTGAGACACAAGCAAGAGTGGTGGTAGGCAGGGAGGGGTGGGATCAAGGGGGATCATAGGGACAGCTTCAAACCCAAACCAATCCTCAGCCTGATTTCCCTAGAGTCATCTCACACATGGCCCTGCATTTGCACAGAAAATTACGGGCCGATCAGCAGCTGTCCCGAGAGGCGAGAGGCACTGCCTGCCTTAATGAGTGAGCCTCTCCAGGCTTGACCACCGGCTACCACTACCCTAACTCCACGTGAGTGGGGGAGGTACTCCTCACGGCAGACTTCCCAGTGCTCAAAGCCAGAGCCCAACACTAACAAGACACTTGCTTAAGGCTTCCCAGTACGGTGGCAGCTGGATGAGGTTTAAAGCTGTATGCAACCTGTGCAGAGATGTCCAGGAACCTGCAGGGAGAACAAGAGAGGGACATGTTGGGAAGAAAAACAGTATCAAGACAGATGCCCTGGGCCTAGAGAGCACACAGTCCCCTACCCGGTCCCTTCTGAGCCTCCTCCCTCATCTTTGAAGTTGAGGCGGGTAGGAACCGAACCAGATTATTTCTAAAGCTGGTCCTTTGACATCCTGGAGCACTGTGTGTTTCCCTTGGGCAAGGGGCTGCCAGACCCAGCAGACCTGGGTTGGAGTCTAGCTATGTGGCTTGCTAGCTATGTGGCCTTCAATAAATCAACAGTAGGTCTATACGATTCCTCCAGACCTATCAACTCGTACCTGAATAGGCTGTTGAAACACAAAGGCTAGCCCAGGCTAAGAGTCCCTTCCGTCTCCTTCAGAGCTTTACACTCGGACGCGCAAGCAGGCTTATCATTGCACCTGATGCTTGAATCCCACAGAAACCTTAGTCAGATGACCTATCTACTGCCCTGCATCACAAATAGCGTCAGCATTAGATGCTGTCGTGGTGGCTTTAAAGACAGAATCTCTAACATCTAGCTATGACCATTTAGGCATCTAGCTGCTCCTAGGGGTTCCCAGGTTCCCGGCAGAGATATGACCAAGGGACAATAAAGAGCTTGTTTGTTTGTTTGTTTGTTTGTTTAATGAGAAAGATGTAACTAACCCCTCCCATTAAGCTCCCAACCAACCTTCTCTCTGATCTCCTTGACCAAAATCAGGTCACAAGTACTTACCGGAATCAATCACTGAGGGGTGGGTGTGGCTCTGACCTGCTGATAGTCTAAACCAGCATGTGTGAAGAGAAGAGTCACCTGGATAAGAGGGCTCTCTCTACCTTTTGGCGTGAGGGAAGGACGTACCTGGCCACCCTCAGTCTCTTCCACTCCTCTCCCAGCCCGGTGAGGATGGCAAAACCTGGGCTCTGCTCAGCCAAGAGATAGGCTAGATATACCTGGTTGGACATAGGTTTGCCTGCTAGACCCACCTGCTTGCTTCTGCACCCCCCCCCAACACTGCACCCCACAGCCTGCAGAGTTAGGGCAGAACCTTCAAGAACTTAACAAAGGAGAAAAATGCCCCGCCCCTGTTCCCACCACCTCTTTCTGTCCCAGCCCTAAAGCCATCCTCCTAAGCTCTCAAGTTTCCCATTACCCTGGACTTCCTCCAGTGCTGGCTGCCTTTCTTGCCTGGACCATTGCAACAGCCTCTCTGATCCAGCCTTGCTCAATTGTTCTCTGAGTAGCAAGTGGGGTACACCTTTCCCTGAACCCCATGCTTCTCTTGGACCCCTCATCCCCTTCACACACAGGACCAACCCCCCCTCCCCGTTAGCTATGCTGTTCATCCAGCCTCAGGGTTCATTGCTCCAGTTCTCACCCACCCTCAGGGAAGACTCACCCAGCATTCTCTGTGTCTGTCCTCTGTCACCTCCAGCCTTGGCCTCAGCCCTCAGCTCTTCCTGTGGCTCCCAGAATAATTAGCTCGGGCCTCTACATGATGACAGAAGTGGGTAGGTGTTTATTCACATGAGTGTATGTTCTTTGTGCTCTTAAAAGATAAGCTCCAGGAAGGGGCGGAGTCGGTCTCTTGCTCTCCCGTGGTCCCTGTAATACCCTACAGGTGTCTGTCATGGCATCCCAGGCAACACTTGTGAGTTCAGTCAAACTCAACTTTTGCCTTCTAACAAAATATCCATTGTCTCCTTCAACCTTGCAAACTGCTGGCTCTTCAAGGCATTAGCAGAAAAACTAGGTTCCAGAGAGGAGAAGGGACCCGCTGTTACTCAAACAATAAGCATAACATGGTCCCTGGGCACAGAGCCAAGGGTCCTAGCTTTCTGGAAGCCCCAGCCAGTACAACCAGCAGCTCCTCCCAGTGTG